>NC_091465.1:35906799-36214021 GCF_027789765.1 Dendropsophus ebraccatus
ATTAGAAGCACATACAGTAAAATGTGGCCCTGTCAAACACCCTTCTGACCGGAGAAAGCATTATGCCTCAGGCCACAAGAGGCTGCCCCCCAGCATTACGATGACCAAGTGACGTCACTTGTACACTTGCAAAGCCTGAAGACAGAGAAAGAAGCAGGAGGAGGGCACTGCTGTAGTCTGTAGCAGGTAAGTATGTTTTTCCCCCCTTCTCCGTTTTTACTGTTCCTGACTGTAAAAACAGCCACAGATCTGTGAAGGGACCTTACAAAGAGTCTCCTTTACAGAGGTCATGTGGACAGAACTTATCTTGATGATACAACCTCCTTATGAGTACAGTGGTACCTTGATTTAAGAGTAACTTGGTTTAAGAGCTCACAGTTTTTCAAAATTATGACTTGGTTTAGGAGAATTGCTTTGGTTTAAGAGCTCCCTGTACTGGGTGGGAGGGCGAGTGGAGGAGGGGCATGGCCTACATAGCGGGGTCTACAGCACTGTACTCTAACCCTCACCTTCTAAATCACGGCAGATCCACTTCAGGCTGGGGCTTGCATTAGGGGACAGGACTGTGGAGGTAATCTCTTCATAGCTGTAACCCCTCTCTCCTCAGACAGAGAGTGCTAGATGTATGTGCTGACATCTGTCCTGCTCATTCCTTCATGGTCCTTGCAGTCTCTGTCTGCCCTTGTGCTTCCCATCTTCTCCATTCCTGTACAATAACTTATAATATCACAAATTCTGCTGTTTCTGTATGTTTGTTTCATCTTTTTTACATGTTATTCAGAATAATAAATCATTATTTCTGGGGTGTGGAACCAATTGTCTGCATTTCTATAATTTCTTATGGGAAAAGTTGCTTTGGTTTAAGAGTGGATTTGGTCCCGGAACGAATTATGCTGGTAATCCAAGGCACCACTGTCTTTCAATAAATGTGTCACTCTATACTTATAATGGGGAACCTTCTGCCCTCCAGCTGTTGAAAAACTACAATTCCCATCCTGCCTGGACAACCAAAGATATGGCCTTAGCCACCGAGGTATGATGGGAATTAATTGTAGTTTTGCAACACCTGTGGGGTGTGAAGTTTTGCCATCACTGCTCTCTCTATCTATATGTTTTATACTTTTCTCTATTCCAGATGTGGAAGGATGAATTTCTAGCCTGGAATTCAAGTCATTTTGATGGAATTGGAGAAATTTCCCTCCCGCTCAGTGCCATTTGGGTTCCAGACATTGTTATTAATGAATTGTATGTAACATTTACTGTCATATTAAAGTGCTTTATCTGTCCATCCTATGTAGGATTCTGGGCCTTGATAACCAGTACAGTTTTCTTTTTTTATTTTTATTTTTTTTGCATGTACTGATGAAACAACTATAATTTAAGAAACATTTTAGGTTATTATAACTCTATCATTTTTAATTAATTTAATACCAGTAATCTAATAGGTAATGCTTTTACAATGTGCCATTGTGACTTTATAGGTATTTAGCACCGTTGTCATAGAGGTTCCGTCATTGGCTATACAGGCTGTGTAGACAGGACGCTCCCATGTGCAGGAGGGTGCTAGCACAATAGAGTCCTGTTCTGTTCTGATAAGGAACAAACACTTGGTAACAGTACTGTCAGTAACTGTATCTAGGCTCTTAAAGGGCTCAGATATGAAGATAACCACCTGTAAGTTGCACTTGAGAGATAGTTTTTTGCTTTTTGTAATATAGTTACTGTTACTAATACATTTCAGTGTGTGTCCTGTAAAGAAAACAATCCCATACACAATTGGGACATACTATAGATGGCAAAACACTTACACCTCTGCCACCCCATTCCTCTCTCCCCCAGTTTAGTGCTCAGGAACTGTAGCAGTTATTACGTTGTATTATGTTTGCCCGATTAGTTTAACAATACTTTGTAACACACACACAACACACACACACACAACACACACACACAAGGCCGGTCCACTTTTTTAAGGAAAAAAAGTAACAAGAATAACAATTTCTGTGCAAAATAAGACTTGCACAAAAATTCCCTTTTTTTTTACTGCAGACAAATAGGGGGAGATTTATCAAACATGGTGTAAAGTGAAACGCTCTCAGTTGCCCCTAGCAACCAATCAGATTCCACCTTTCATTTTCCAAAGAGTCTGTGAGGAATGAAAGGTGAAATCTGATTGGTTGCTATGGGCAACTGAGCCAGTTTCACTTTACACCATGGGGGAGATTTATCAAACATGGTGTAAAGTGAAACTGGCTCAGTTGCCCCTAGCAACCAATCAGATTCCACCTTTCATTTCTCACAGACTCTTTGGAAAATGAAAGGTGGAATCTGATTGGTTGCTAGGGGCAACTGAGCCAGTTTCACTTTACACCATGTTTGATAAATCTCCCTCAATGTTTGATAAATCTCCCCCATAGTGTGTAGGGTGTTATAAATCCTCCCTAGGTATTTGGGTTTTCATACAGTGCAAATTCTGGGCCACAATAATTATTTCCACAATTAGGCTATGTTCACACAACATATATTTTCTTATAACTGCGGCCGTTGCCTATTGCAAATATGAAAATATACGTGCCGTTTATGGAATCCCGTCCGGAGTGTATACACATGGTATACACTCCGTCCGGGATCCCTAGCGGCGCCGCAAACAACTGACATGTCAGTTTTCTGGGGCCGCTATTCCTTAAATAACAGCTGCAGAAAACACTGTCAGTGCATAGTGTGCAGTTGAGCATCAGAACTCTGCGGCCCTAAAGATCATCCAGCCGGTACTGCAGTACCGGCCGGGATGATCTTTTCTGAGAACGTCCGGGTCACGAAACGGCCGGTCTCATACTGTGTATGAACATGGCCTAAATATACATATAAATATATATAAATATACCAAGTGCAGAATTTACCACTTGACTTAGCCCATGATTTATACCGTTAGGTCTTTGTCTGTTTTGCCTCTTTCATACAACAGTGGCTCGGTGACTGATCATTAACCCTATTGATTTCCATTTAGTTGTATTAAATAGATTACAATAGGATAGGAGTCAGGTTATTGATACACAGGATATATGACCATGTAAACATATAAGATTCCACATTACTATTTGCATGCCCAACAGCAGAGTGGTTAAGTGCTCACTACTGAAGGTGCTGTATCAGTCAATGACATTATTTGGGGTGACAAATTAATTTTTGCTCTGTAGTGTAGAAGATGGGAAATCTCCTGATTTGCCGTATGTATATGTGAACTCTACCGGAACGATCAGGAATTACAAGCCCATGCAGGTAGTGTCAGCCTGCAATCTGGAGACGTATGCTTTCCCTTTTGATATCCAAAACTGCAGCCTGACCTTCACCAGCTGCTTACATACAGGTAATGGCTGCATTGGTACATTCAGGGTGTTACAACTATGCAGGTTTCATGGTACTAGAGCTCTACTAGAAACTCGAGCTAGATGGGCAGAGAGTGTCTAGTGATATAAATGGATGGTGTATAGTATTTTTAATTATTATTTTATATTTTATTATTATTTTTGAGGGTAAATTATTGGGTTATTGTTGGGAATGCCATCTTATCTACTGAATAAAAACCTCTTTTAATGACTGATGAGAGTCTATATCCACAGTTTTACTTATCCAGTAGTAAATGCCACCATATATACACACTGCAGAAAGTATATATGGATATAAAAGGCTGTTCACACTGTCATTGCTACTAATCAGTCTGGTATCTACTTGACAGCAAGTATGCCGTATTTCCCTGAAAATAAGACGCCCTCCTAAAATAAGACACCAACTACCCTACCTTCTAGCCTAAAGTAAGTAAAGTAAGGCACCCCCCCCCCAAAATAAGGCACCCCCCCACCCTAAACTAGGGCACCCCCCGAAAGTAAGGCCACCCGCCGACACCCAGGACTCACCTAATCCCCTCGAGGAGCTTCACTGCTGGCGAAGTAGGCAGCTTAGTCTCCGCATGTCCCGCTGCACGTCCCAACGTACACCGCCGCACGTCATGACAGCACGTCCCGCTGCATACCGCCCCCTGTCCCGCAAGGCTTTGGGTATTCCAGAGAGGTCGGGGGGGGGGGGGGGGGGGGAGAGAAATAAGACATACCTGAAAATAAGACATAGGAGGAGATTAATCAAGCAGGTGTGAAGTAAAATTGTCTTATGTGCCCCTAGCAACCAATCATATTCCACTTTTCATTCCTAACAGATTCTTTGGAAAATGAAAGGTGAAATTTGATTGGTTGCTAGGGGCAACTAAGACAATTTTACTTCACACCTGTTTGATCAATCTCACCCATAGTATTTTTGATTAAAAATAATATAAGGCACTGTCTTATTTTCAGGGAAACACGGTAGCCTTAAACAATAACCTACTAAAGTCCTTATAAGTCAACGGCACCTGTCAGTATGTGTTTCAAAATGGATCCATCCACATTGTCCTAGTTTTGTCAGTGTGAGTAAAGTCATACATATTATATAATAAAATGGCTTCATCCCCAGCTTTAGTGATTCTCTCATAGGTAGGCATCATCTTCCTCCTATTGTCCCAATTATGACTGATCCTACACCACTGAAGCCCAGCACTGGTTTTCAGTACTTACTGCAAAACACCATACCCAAGTCACCAGAATTTATGAGCGCAGAATCCTGAAGCTTTACAGGATTGCAATGATCAGGCATCCAAATCTACAGTAGTATATTACTGGCATTATAGTAACATTATACAGTAAGATCCTGTATAACCATACTGATTGCCTTTTGTTTAGTGAATGATCTCAACCTTTCCATCTGGAGAAGCTACGAGGAGATCAGCAATGACAAGAGTATATTCCTAGATGATGGCGAGTGGGAACTTCTGTCTGTACCCTCCAACTACGAGATTCTCCATACCCATGGCGGAAGCTTCGCTCAGGTTCAATTTAATGTATGTAAAGGTTCTTTTCATTTTTTAAATAACATATATGATCTGCATATATATATATATATATATATATATATATATATATATATATATATATTTTGAGCGTTGCACAAAAAGAGTTACAACATTTTAGGCTATGTTCACACATAGTATTTTCAGTCTTTTGGGCAGTCTTTTTTTAAACAAAACCAGGAGTGGAACTGACAAGGCAAAATTATAATGCAAAGATGTTTACAGCTTCTGTGTCTTCAATCCATTCCTGGTTTTGGTTGAAAAAATACTGACCAAAAAACTGACAGAACTTCTACTTGTGAACATAGCCTTATGTTCGTTCTCTGGTGAAAGCATTGATAACTGTCTCTCTGTATGTACTGTGCTATTGGCCATCAGGGACAAAGCCATAGAGAACATTCTAGATACCCCTGTCAATCTTGTATAGAAATTATAGCTATTTGTTGGAGACTATTTTGCTGTTTTAATCTAGCAAGTGAGCTCACATTTTAGTTAAACTATTACAATATAACTCTTTAAAATGGCTTTGACAAGCAAATACAATACTCAGTATAATTCATATAAAATTAAGATGAATGAATATAATTCATTAAAGGGGAACTCCAGGTAGAGGAGGGAAAAATTAAACTTTTGCAGAAGCATATAGCATTACTTATCTATCTATCCCAGTTTTGAAACTACAAAAAATCTATTTGTTTTGGTATTTTTTGTTCTGTATTGTGTTTCTGTACTTCCTGGTTGAGCAGTTGTACACAGTACTACAGGTTCCAGAATGCAATGCTTTCCCTCAGCTGTTCATCACAGCCCCCAATCCTGCACATTCCCCGCCCAAATCTATTGCAGAACATCTAGGCTCTGTTCACACATAGCAGTTTCATTGTGTTACTGAATTATTTGCAGTACTTTATCATTTCATTGTGTTCCCACTAGAGATGAGCGAACCTGGAGCATGCTCGAGTCGATCCGAACCCGAACTTTCAGCATTTGATTAGCGGTGGCTGCTGAAATTGGATAAAGCCCTAAGGCTATGTGGAAAACATGGATATAGTCATTGGCTGTATCCATGTTTTCCAAACAACCTTAGAGCTTTATCCAAGTTCAGCAGCCCCAGCTAATCAAATACCGAACGTTCGGGTTCAGATCGACTCGAACCCGAACCCGGTTCGCTCATCTCTAGTTCCCACCCACACAGCATACAGTTGATACCTGTAACATTTTAATCAGCTACCAGTGTGGCAGAACCGTACAGATACGGTAATACATTATATAGACACATCTATACAACTTTTAATGTACTTTTACTAGAAAACAAATTTTCCTTATGTAGAGTTCCCCTTTAAAATGATTAAATATTGCATACTTACCTTACCTCACCCCCTCCATACTCCCAGTGTCAGATATTCCAGTCCCAGCTGCCCTCCCATTCTGGATGTGGATGAATACCTGGCTTTGTTAAACCCTTGTCATTTTTCAATACTCACAACTGAGTTAGACTTTAACTGTATGTGCTCCTAATCAGGAGTGCATACAGTTAAAGTCAGCACTGTGTTTGACAGGGCGAGGAGCCATTGGCTGTCCGGTCTGTCAATCACTCTTGTGTCTGGAGGCTGTGCATTAGATATATCTTTTTATTTTCTTTTTTTCTTTTTCCTGATTTCCTGAAGCCTCGGAAAAGTATTTCCTGGCCATAAAAATTGACACCCACATGTATATGTGGCCTTATTCGGTAGTTGCTTGTACCTTTTTATCAATATTCCATAAGAGCGAGGAACATATTAGCATTTCCTGAATTTGGAAGTTCTCATGTTTATAACTGGCTCTTGTATATTATATGCTGAGCTAATCTGATTCCATACACCCGCACATGACTGTATTTATAGATGGCACATATAGCCCAGCGCATCTGTGCAGATGCATTTTAATTGTTCCCCTTTCAGGGTATGAAGAGATGACATCCATTTTCCTAAAGCATATGTATCTAGATAACATAGAAAATGAGGTTTTGCACTAGGCAGGGAACTCCTAGTCTTGGTAATCCAAGCATTTCATGATCCATAGATTGTATTAACCATGAAAACAAATGTGGGACATTATTATGTAGTTTCTGTAGGCCCAGAATTGGTGGTTTAGCTGCGAATTACAAATAGACGTCGTCTTTCTCTAAGCGGAAATTCTCCAGCTCGTTAATTTGCATATGAGCCATAGAGCCTCATTATCGCCGAACAGGATAGACGCGTTGTATGGAATACACAGCTGCACATCAAGTAATGCAAGAAACAGCTATTAGGCCACACACCATTACCTGTTAGAGGGATTGCCCTGGAATACATGGCTGTGGACAGATTCATGGAGGAGTGGGAGGCATGGGATATATAAACACTACATAGTACTGTACATTGAACATTTGCTAGGTTAATCTCTGTTTCTCTAAAATAGGATGTTATCCGTATTGTGTCAGAACATTTACCGACTGTCTACCGCCATGGCTTTAGAGTAAAAAGAAGTTAGAATTACCAGATTATTGTCTTTTCTTGTCATTGGGCTACATCCAGCTCCATTAAAAGTGTCGGTAGCTGTAGAGAGATGCATCAAAGTTGTGTCCATGTTTCCTATTTGTGCCATGGCCTGGAGCGTTGAGGGTGTTATATTGCAGGTGGGCTTGGTGTTTTGTGGCTGGAACCCTTGGGCACTTGTTACGATGACCAGGAGTTGCGTTGCCCACATTGGCACTGCTTTTAAAAAGGGGTAGCACAAGATGTGGGTGCAGGTGCAGCGACAAAAATAGGACAGGGGCTAGCACTTAACCAAAGGTGGCTTACTGGACACCTTCAGTGCAATACAAACAATAAGACTTAGAACGTGACGGGTGCAGATAACTGTAGTGGGAGGTAGTAGTAAAAATAGAGCTTGTTCAGAGCAGGTGTAGGGCCGTCTTGGGGCCCTTGTCCAATGTAGACATGTACTGTGACCAGGGTGAAGAATAGTGGAGCAGAAAAAGAATACTCATACTCACCTATAGTTGGTTGTCTATCTGACTGCCTTCTGCCCAACCAGATCAGAGAGTTCCAGGTTGAGTAATACGAGCCCCAGGCCTTTACGACTGGGCATAAGCAGACTTCCTGAGACCTCCCATGATAGCTGTGCATAAGTCAGTAAGATGCTTCGGCTTTCCTGCTCTTTGTCTTACAGCGGATCAGTCTCTCTCTGAAGAAGATCTCAGGGCTCAGGCCTGGTACCTGGTACCTACTCTCTTGTCTTTGTCTCCTTCCACCATATACTAGAAAAACACCTACCCAAAGACCTCCCACCAGGAACTGAGTTTAAATAGGGGTGACTGGGTCTAAAAGAAAAAAAGAGGAGAGGAAAGAAGTGTACAGTCATGGCCAAAAGTTTTGAAAATTACACAAATATATAATTTTTTCACATGATCTGCTGCCCTCTGTTTTTTATGTGTGTTTGCCAGATGTTTTTATCACACACAGAAATATAATTGCAATCATATTATGAGTAACAAAAGCTTATATTGACAGTTAGAATGAGTTAATGAAGTCAATATTTGCAGTGTTGACCCTTCTTCTTCAGGACCTCTGCAATTCTCCCCGACTCGTGGACCAAATCCTGACTGATAGCAGTCTATTCTTGCACAATCAATGCTTGCATTTTGTCAGAATTTGTTGGTTTTTGTTTGTCCACCCATCTCTTGATGATTGACCACAAGTTCTCAATGGGATTATGATCTGTGCAGTTTCCAGGCCATGGACCCAAAATCTCTATGTTTTGTTCCCTGAGCCATTTAATTATCACCTTTGCTTTATGGCAAGGCGCTCCATCATGCTGGAAAAGGCATTGTTGATCGCCAAACTGCTCTTGGACGGCTGGGAGAAGTTGCTCTTGGAGGACATTCTGGTACCATTCTTTATTCATGGCTGTGTTTTTAGGCAAGACTGTGAGAGAGCCGATTCCCTTGGCTGAGAAGCAACCCCCCACATGAATGGTTTCAGGATGCTTTACAGTTGGCACGAGACAAGACTAGTGGTAGCGCTCACCTCGTCTTCTCCGAATAAGCTGTTTTCCAGATGTCCCAAACAATCGGAAAGGGGATTCTTCAGAGAAAATGAATTTACCCCAGTCCTCAGTAGTCCACTCCCTGTACTTTTTGCAGAATATCAGTCTGTCCCTGATGTTTTTTTTGGAGAGAAGAGGCTTCTTTGCTGCCCTCCTTGAGACCAGGCCTTGCTCCAAGAGTCTCCGCCTCACAGTGCGTGCAGATGCACTCACACCTGCCTGCTGCCATTCCTGAGCAAGCTCTGCACTGCTGGTAGCCCAATCCCGCAGCTGAAACACTTTTAAGAGACGGTCGTGGCACTTGCTGGTCTTTCTTGGGCGCCCTGGAGCCTTTTTGGCAACAATGGAACCTCTCTCCTTGAAGTTCTTGATGATGCGATAGATTGTTGACTGAGGTGCAATCTTTCTAACTGTGATACTCTTCCCTGTTAGGCCATTTTTGTGCAGTGCAATGATGACTGCACATGTTTTTTTAGAGATAACAATGGTAAAAGAAGAGAAACAATGATGCAAAGCACCAGCCTCCTTTTAAAGTGACCAGTGGTGTCATTCTTACTTAATCATGACAGATTGATCTCCAGCCCTGTCCTCATCAACACCCACACCTGTTTTAATGGAGCAATCACTGAAACGATGTTAGCTGGTCCTTTTAAGGCAGGGCTGCAATGATGTTGAATTGTGTTTTGAGGGATAAAGTTCATTTTCTAGGCAAATATTGACTTTGCAAGTAATTTCTGTTAAGCTGATCCCTCTTTATAACATTCTGGAGTATATGCAAATTGCCATTTTAAAAACTGAAACAGTAGACTTTGTAAAAATTAATATTTGTATCACTTTTGGCCATGACTGTAGTTGGTGGGAAACTGTCTGTGGCACCTGCACCTGTGATTGGTTAAACAGTAAATGAAACAGTGCAACAATTAACCCTTCATACTGCAGCTGTGCTCATACAGATAGTTTAGCTAGGGGAGAGTGAGACATCTAGTGGTGAAAGTGCAAATAGCAGCTTTATCCCCTTTGTGTGATACCTTACAGAGATGCTTTACCTAGGTGGTATAAAAACTTAGTGGACCACCCGTACCGGGACACTACATATTCCATATGCATTAACTACAATATTTGATGCTAGGGCCCCCACTTCTGGGGCCCACTACTGATGTTGGGGCCACCACTTCTGTTGGTCAAGGACAGGGGCTTGGGAGAGGAATATAGGAACCATATCCAGTGAAAAATAATTTATTTCAAATCATCTGGTGTCAGAATATTATACAGATTTGTAATTTACTTCCTTTAAAAATCTCCAGTCTTATCAGCTGCTGTATGTCCTGCAGGAAGTGGTATATTCTTTCCAGTCTGATATGATACTCTTTGCTGCCTCCTCTGTCCATGTCAGGAACTGTCCAGAGCAGTAACAAATCCTCATAGAAAACCTCTACTGCTTTGGACAGTTCCTGACTCTGACAAAGATGGCAGCAGAGAGCATCATATCAGACTGGAAAAAATACACCACTTCTAGCAGGACATACAGCAGCTGATAAGTACTGGAAGGCTTGATATGTTTTAATAGAAGTAATTTACAAATTTGTATAACTTTTTGACACCAGTTGATTTGATCATTTTTATTGCTGGAGTACCCCTTTAAGTAGTCAGGGAAAGTTGGAATGAGTTCCATGTTAATTCCTATCTTAGTCAGCTTTGCATGAAATAGAAGTGACTGACAAAGTTTATCTACTTGCCTCCTGACCTTGCTCTTCCCTGATCCCATTTAGAAATCATTATTGCACGATAAGGCCGACCACCACCTTCATTTTCCATACACCAGTAATATCTATGGCAGCCCACATCACATATGTGCCGAGAGCGAGTGCAGCTGGTCTCTACACTTACAATGAATTAAACATGGGCTCGGTTACTTTCATTGAAGCCGAAATGTGTTTTTTTTCTGGAACCTCATTTTACATCACACGTAGAATAGATGAGCAGTACACAAAATGGCATGTAGGACAGTGGCTAGTGCCATGGATATGGCCATACTTTGTCTCCAAAACTTGCACAACAGACTCCCTTTAGTAGAGCCAAGGGCATTACTAGGCGCCGCATAATACATTTTCTCCATTACATTATAATTAACCTGTGTGCCCCAGTCTTTCATGATAACTGATCTCCAAGCTGACACCCTTTTTCCTCGGCTTTGGCATGTCCAGAACTAACAACGACCCTGGCAAGACAAGATAACCACACAGAACACAGGGAGATGAATGGCCGGCATGGGACATAGCTCTCTCATGCAGCAGTGATTTCAGCTTTAATGGCAAAATCATTATCATTGCGACAATGGCTCACAAATGAGCAGAGGGTGAAATAAAGAGGAGGGGGGAGAATTATGTGTGGAATAAATGAGCGCTTCTGAAATTCATAGCATCATAAAGAGAACCTTATCAAATGAACCAGCAGAAGGTTAGACGAGCAGCAGAGCAATTAGGCTAACACCGTAGGGCCTCTATTTCATCTTCTGTGTGCTCATCATGTACAAATTCCCAATTAGATTTATTCCTTTCATTATCATCAATGGGAATTCACAACAATAGTGTGTACAACCCCCCCCCCCTTTTTAAAGGTACAGTTTTTTTTCCCCCCACTGTGTATTGTTAATAGTAAAGGGCGGGGGGAGAGAGATAAATAAAATGCAGTAAATTAAAAACAAATAGATTTTTTTTTTATACTTTTCTCTATTCACCTGTTAATGTGGACATCTATTTCCAATATGTTAACAACCACATTACATAGACGAATGGAAAAGAGCAAAGAAAAGCATTCCCAGAATGCTTTATTAGCCACTTGTTGAATGGTGCAGGTCGGCCATTCTGTTGTTATGGAGCTGGGAGATGGGGAGGGGGCACAATGTGTTGGAGGGTGTTTGGTAACTTGCACACCTCTGGAATTATTAAAGGGGTATTTCTATCTCTAAAAGTTATCTCCTATGCAGTGTTGAGCTCAGTAATGTTCGACGTTCTATAGAGAGTGAATCGAGCGCCTGACACTCATGCACAATGCCCCCTATTCGTTTGGAGGGCAATTTCCCTCCCCTCTTGTAGTCACTGATCAGCCTGCTACCCCCTTCCCTGTTGACAGAGAATAAGTATTGGAGCTTGAAATAACCTTGTAAAGAGGTCTTATCTACATTTGCTGTACATATTACACATTAGGTTAATGGGAACTTAAATGGGACTGGCAGACAATCTAATATGAATGGGCACCTAATAATCCTCAAACTGCGGGGAAAAGGATTGTGCAGTGTGATTTTGACAAGGCCTAGACTGGCAATCTGCTGTATTGGGCCGATTCCCAGTGGGCTGCTTAGCTTATCGCTACCATTTTGGTGTAGTTGAAATTTTTTATGCCTTTTTTCCCATTTGGTCTTGGATTTAATGTGACCAAAAAAGCACATATCTGTAATTTTTTTTCTTTTTTTCATTTACGCCATTGACCAATTGACCATGCTGGATCAATGACATTATGGGGGAAATTTATGGAGAATAGTCTTTTTTGCATACACACATGCTTTCCTTTTACCGAGACAGGAATATTTGACTGCTTGACAAATCTCCTATATTTTAATAGTTTGTACATGTTTGTATTTTTTTGGGGGGGTGGGGAGGGGGATTATGGGGAAAGGACTTGATTTTAATTTTTATAATGCAGGATTTAAAAAATATTTGTAAACTTTTTTTTTTTTTATATATACTATTCTAGTCTCTGCAGAGACCTCTAAACAATTGTGATATGAGGATCATTATTGCATGTGGGCTTAAAGGGGTTATCCAGCGCTACAAAAACATGGCCACTTTTCCCCCTACTGTTGTCTCCAGTGCAGGTGCGGTTTGCAATTAAGCTCCATTTACTTCAATGGAACAGAGTTTCAAAACCCCACCCAATCTGGTGACAACAGTAGGGGGAAAGTGGCCATGTTTTTGTAGCGCTGGATAACCCCTTTAACACATGAACACTTGACCAAACTGAGTGTACATGTGACTGGATGAGGGGCAGAGTTATAGTTATAAATGACACTCACCAATGCTGATTATGGTTGTTCATTGAAACAAACTTTCAACAACATACAGCAGGAGACATGGATGACAGGGGCGTTTCACTGGCAAATGACCGTTTTCGCGCAGCTGTGCATCCCCTGGCCGAGTGGTACCGCTCAATCAAATTGCACAATCCTTTTCTCATCAGTTTTAGGATTTTTAGGTCTCCATGCATATTAAATTGTCTGCCAGTCCCATTGAAATTCCCATTAACCTTATGTATACAATTCCCATCATGCCTGAACTACCAAATATATGGCTTTGGCTGTCCAGGTATGATGGGAATTGTAGTTTTGCAACAGCTGGAGCGTCAAGGTTAGCCATCACTGTCCTAGGATCAGTAGAGTATCAAAAACTCTCCCAAAAAACTGCCAGACAGGGAGCCAGGCTTTTTACTCTGCAGTTTTTAGACCCTCCTAATACAATTCCATACATTCCTTTTATTCACCGTACAATTACTACAAGCTGTGGGTTTTTAATGCCCCTTTAAAATGATGTTATTCCAATGCATTTTTAGGGGTTTCTTAATATATTTTTTGATGGTGTTGTCTGGTAGTATATATTAATATGCACAACCAGAACTCCCTGACCCCAGCAGCCAAGAAAAGCAAATGGAAGATGGATGTTGTTTTTTTTTTTTAATTATCGGATTTGGAAGAGGGCCAGGGACGGGGACCAGCGGGGAACTTTATGTCTCCCTATTGGAGTTCTTTTTTAATGCCAGTGTAATAGCAGATAATAAGGAGCATTTAATTCTTCTTTTGTAATATAATTAATTGCTTAGTTGAGTTTTTTTAATCTTTACAAAGAAAATGTTTTTGTTTCAAAATGCATTAATCCACTATGTGCTGTGCATTGCCTCTATACAGTGGCACATTAAATATACTTTGTTTCCACATCTTCATAAAAGTCATAAATGACAACTTTGGATGTAGGACAACGGGGAGGTGGTGAGTTACTAAAATTGACCACATCTTCCAAACCCACCCAATTCGATAGCACCTGCCAACTATGTAAAATAGTGTTTTCTAACTCTCCCAACACAGCAGATACTGGGGGAGTAGAAGGGTCTGTGGTGTCCTACTGTGTGGTTTCCTTGTACTTTGTCATAAATGGATCTCCAACATCAGCACTTTATTCAAGTTGTACTGGATTATATTGTTTAAGGCCATATTCACACAGCGTATGAGACCGGCTGTTCTGTGACCCGGCCGTGTCACAGAACAGCCGGTGTCAGAGAAGATCATCCTGGCCGGTACCGGCCAGATGATCTTCATTTCTGTTGAATTGGGATCCACACGCATGCACCCACATCCCAATTAACTATAGCACACAATGGAGAGTGCGACCGGAGCCGCACTCTCCATTGCATGAACTGACATGTCTGTGCGACCGCTATTCAATAAATAGCGGCCGCAAAAAAGGAGATTCGCCCCTTCTCCCTGGCGTACCCTTCCCGTACACCCTGCTCGCCTGATGGGCTGCAGGGAGCAGGTGTAGATTAAGTACGCCGGGCGCAGGTTTGCATATGGTATTTAATGTGCTTTAGTGACATCTAGTGGTAAAACAGTGTTATGGTAGAGCAAATGTGCAAGGGTATTATACACCTATATATGGTAAAGAAGTTTCTTTAGGGTGCATTCACACGTACAGGATCCGCAGCTGATCTGCAGCATTAAGACCAAATCTGTTGCGGATCCGCAGCATAAAATCCGCTGCGATACGGTGTGTGTGAAGCTACCTCAAAAGAGCGGGGTCTCTCTAGCTAGGAGGGAGAAATTTCACAGAAAAGTGGTCTAGTCAGTATTCAGTATTTAGACCATTTTCAATGGACACCATCTCAATTGCTTTGGCTTCCTGTATAGTATGTACAACCTTGTGTTAATTCCTCACCATCCAATTAATTTTGTTTTCCAGCTTGTCATCCGCCGTCGCCCCCTGCTGTATATTGTTGGCATTCTGCTTCCTAGCATTCTTCTTATGACTGTGGACCTAATGAGCTTCTACCTGCCTCCTGACAGCGGGACTCGCATCATGTTTAAAACCAGCATCCTTGTTGGATACACAGTCTTCAGGGTTAACATGGCAGATGAGCTACCAGCTACCGCCTTAAGCGTTCCATTAATCGGTGAGTCCATCAAATCACAACCAATTACATTGTAAAAGTCTTTACTCTCCTATGATTGTGCAAGGGTTTAACCCTTCTGCTTGAACATTGTCAAAATGCCATTTAAGACTTTGTGGTGACAAAGGCGCCTTCTTGCAATATTGTGTCTAATTAAACTTTGTGTAAAAATGCTTAACACCACAAATAAAAAAAATGGGTCTGGAGTTTCAGATCCTGACCGATCATGGTCATCTGTGTCATGTCATAAGTTGGACTCATAATGAAAGTCTATGAGCCCTGGCCGCAGCGTATCAGCCGTATTGCACCAACCAATTTTTGCATGTAAATGAATTGGGGAGTATTTATGGAGATAATTTTCCATCCCCGGTGTAAACTCTAATCCTAATCAATACTCACAAATCCCCAAAGCCAATCTAATGTTGTTACTAATGCAGATTATTTTGTGGAGCTAATTGAAAATGATTGTCTATGGCTGCAGTCAGAGGGTGAAAAAGTCATTGCAGATTTGCATTAGTCAGACATGTTTTACACATTCCTCTCTAGTGATAATGGTCAATGATTGTTTAATATGGGGTAGAGACAGGATAGGGATATGGAAATGTAACAGATTATTATTGTGTACAGTATTTGCTTCTATACACTGTTTATTTACGGTGCCGGAGCTGAGCTGATCAGTATGGGTTTTGACAGTCAACCACTTATGGCCTTTTCTATGGTTCAGTAGACCATTCCTGGAAAGCCCTTTAATTAGTTGTCTCTCTCTAAAAGAGTATGTACACCGCCACCCCCCAGGACCCACTTGAAGTTACACCCATCCCATAGGCTCCATTCTATGCTCAGACAGATTTCAGAATTCAGGGTATGTGCACGCTACGGAATTCACACGGATAACTTCCAGCGGATTCCATCACTCATCCCCCCTCCAGCTTGAAATTCCACCTGTCCCATGGACTCCATTCTATGCTCAGGCAGATTCTGCCGTCCGCCCAAAGAATTGACATGTCTGCCAATGGAGCCTATGGGTGTAACTTTAAGATGGAGCGCACAGGGAATCCAATGGAAGTTATCCGTGCATATATCCTCAAGGTGCCTACTAATCAAATCAGACTGAAAATGTGTGGCTATTAAGAAGTTAAATAGAATTTATGTTAAAAACAGTGAAATGGTGGTCAGAAAATAAAACTGTGTATAAACAACTAAAGAAAATGGCCGCTGTTTGCAAAATAGCGGCCACAAATTAGGCGGCTGCTGTCGTTTTTCTGTACATTGTGTGGATAGACGGCCATTTTTTTATTTTGTTTAAGAAGGTTTCCCTAGTGAACAGCTAATTGCAGATGCAATTGTGGAACCTACAGTTGTCATTGAAAGTAATGGGCTGTGTAATGCATGGCTATACTGGATCCTCCAGAGTAATATCTGCTCTGATGAATAGATGAGGATCCTCAATCACTCAGTACCTGGGAGTTGTAAAACCCTTTATATGTCACAAAATTACTTACTGGAGATGTATGTAAAAAAAAAAATCAAATCTATTTTTATTTTTTAGGTGTGTTCTTTGTTGTATGCATGGCCCTTATGGTTTTAAGCCTTGGCAAATCTATTGTGGTGATAAAGTTCCTTCACGTTGACAAAGATGACTCCGGAGCTCGTCTGTTATTGCAGTGTCCAATGTTGACTAGGAGTTACGATGAAAACACAGAAGATAACTCCTTGGGATCTACCAATGAGACATCAGGTATATTGTCTATTGAGAAATACACAATGAATATTCTGATTAGGGATGGTCCAAACCGAGTTCGGTTTGGGTTCGTACGAACCCGAACTAGCGGGAATGATTCCCGCTGTCTGCCCGCTCCGTGGAGAGGGTGGATACAGCGGGAGGACCGCCTGGAAAACTGGGATACAGCCACAGCCATAGGCTGTATCCCAGTTTTCCAGGCGGTCCTCCCGCTGTATCCACCTGCTGCATGGAGCGGGCAGACAGCGGGAATCTGATGCCGAACCCAAACCTCGGCAGTTTCGGACCATCCCTAATTCTGATGTCATAATACTATCTAATGCCATAGATCAATTAAAGGGGTTGGCCACTTTATAGTAAAATTGTTCAGTATTAATAACTGTACTCACAGCCTTTACTGACAGCAGCTCCTTGTGTACCTCATAGAGCTAAAATCAGACTCCCTTCCTCCAAGCTGTGCCATCCTGCTCTGTGGTGAGTCTGTCCATAAGATGGCTGACACGATGGAGCATGTGACCATGCCCCGCCCCCAGTGTCTACCATAGGCATATACAGCACAGCCTGGAGGATGGGCATCTGATTTTAGCTCTATGAGGTAAACAGGGAGCTACTGTCAGTGAAGGCTTTGAGTAACCTTACTAATACTATACACAGAACAATTTTACTATAAAGTGGCCAACCCATTTTAGAGTTGGTTAGATTCTTTATAAATATGTCCAGTTTTATTCAATTCAAGTCATAGTGCCAGAAAAAGTTTAAAGGTTTTACCCACCATAGCAACCCTTCCTCAGAGGAAAGTGTTTATCAGTTTCCATCTTCCTTTATTGATAAACTAATAAAGGAAACTTGCTGGTGACCAGACACTTTGTATGACAACCATTGTATCTTAAATTGACTGATAGGATAACCCCCTTTAAGTGCCATTTCTTTTGCATTCTAGAGAGCCTCTGTGGTGTAGATGAAGTATTCCAGAGCCCAGAAATATCAGATGATCCATTGATGGAGCAGATCCTACAGGAGGTCACCTCGATTCGATCCTATATGCAAGAGATGGAGTCAGAAGAAACCTGGCACAGCCAATGGCTTCATCTTTGCTATAAATTAGACAGCCTTATGTTCAGGGCCTATCTGTTACTCTTCACTGCCTATGCAGCTACTCTTACATTATTATGGTGGGCATGGAGTTCATATTCTGTACCTACATAAACAAGCTTACAAACTAACATACAGAATTAATCTTCATAAAAAGTTTAGTAACTTAAAGGGGTTCTCCAGGATTAAAGGGGTAGGCCACTTTATAGTAAAATAGTTCAGTGTACAGTATAAGTAAGTGTACTCACTATATATACTGACAGCAGCTCCCTGTGTAACTCATAGAGCTAATATCAGACTCCCCTCCTCCAGGCTGGGCTGCCCTGCTCTGTGGAGTTTTGGTTCATAAGATGGCTGACATGGAGGAGCATGTGACCAGGCCCCACCCCGCTGTGTCCACCACTGAGCCTGTATATGTCTATGGAGAACACAGTGGACAGGGCCTGGTCACATGCTCCTCCATGTCAGCCATTTTGTGGACTGAGCAGGGCATTTTGTGGACAAAACAGAGCAGGGCAGCCCAGCCTGGTGAAGGGGAGTCTGATATTAGTTCTATGAGGTACACAGGGAGCTGCTGTCAGTATATACATTGAGCACACTTACTAATACTTTGTACTGACCTATTTTACTAAAAAGTGGCCAACCCCTTTAAAAAACTTAGCTGCTTTCTTCCTAAAACAGTGTCACACCTGTCCCCAGGTTGTTTGTGGTATTACAATTAAAGCCCTTATTACACAACCCGATCTTCACAGCAAGCGAGCACCGACCCGTCAGATCAGCGCACGTTTGCTCCTCGTTCCCGTTCCCCCGCAACAACAAGCGTGTAAAAGCGGGGGGGGGGGAGGAGGCGGGGGGGGGGGCGGCGCTGGTTGCTGCCCGGGCAATCATCAGATTGTCCGGGAAGCCCATAGAAAATAATACAATATAGAGCAATGGCAGCAGGATCATTGCTATCGTGGTCGTTTGTCTTTCAACATGTTGAGAGACATTCCCAGACAACAATCAGCAGACATTGTGCATTCTCGAAATCAATGGGAGCTTTTAAAAAAAAAAAAAATAAAATGCATCAAAATCAGGATCAAAATCCACATGGCAGTTTCTTAGCTGATTTTGAGTTGTTGGTGTGGAGTAGGGATGGTCCGAACCTGCCCGAGGTTCGGGTTCGTAAGAACCCGAACGCTCGGCAGCAGACTCCCGCTGTCTGCCCGCTCCGTGGAGCGGGCGGATCCAGCGGGAGTAACGCCCTGAAAACTGGGATACAGCCTATGTCTATGGCTGCATCCCAGTTTTCCAGGCGGTCCTCCCGCTGATCCGCCCGCTCCAATGTTAGCATTGTACGTGTCTGATATTGGGAGACTCTCACAATTTATGATGGTATAAACATATGTAATTATTTACACGGTCTTCCTGTACTATCTGATGGGTTACCTGTAATGGAGCCTTTATTTTATACTACTCATCACATAGTAATAATAAAAACAGTACACTACAAGTCGTCTGACATGTGAAATAGTTACAATAAAATAAAGGAAGTAGTAAAATTTCGCTCAGAAATAAAGTTTATGACGGATACATTTTTTTCTTGCGGTGTCCATAAATGAAATGCTTAGTGGATATTATACCAACGTTACTTGCATGTGATGTTATAGTGAAATCCACAAACCTTATGTTCAATCACATTGAATTGGCGTTCAGGACTTGCTGCCCTATACATGTCATGAATACATGATATTTACAGGTTTATCACAACTGTTTAGCTGCTCACAGCTCATCTTTTGTATCAGTCTGCTGATGTACATTTATCATCCCTATATATTATAAAAAGCCAAACGTAGGCCAAATGCATTTGACCAGTAAATAAATCAGTGTACCTTTGCCTTAAAGGGGAACTATCAGCAGGGTAGACTAATCTAACCTGCTAATAACTCCCTATTGTGCAAAGACCACTGAGGATGAAGGTATATCTCTTACCTACATCCTTGGCGCCATTCCCATGTAGTTTGTAGTGTAATCTTGTGCCTTGTAAGGCCATTTGGAGCACTGGGAGGTGGGGTTACTGTCCCCAGAGCACCGATCTGCCCCATTCAGCCCGCCCCGGCTGGGGCAAGCCGGATTCATGCTCTGGGGGTTGTAGCCCCTCCCCTCAGTGCTCCAAATGCTCTTATTGGATACAGAATTACACTACCAACTGCCCAGGAACAGTGCAGAGGATAAAGGTAAGAGACTTGCCTTCATCCTTAGTGCCCTGTGTGCAAAAGGAACATATCATTAAGTTACATATGTCTAGCCTGCTAGTCGTTTCCATTAAACTGTACTGAAAAACTTTTTAGTACAACTATATGCAAAAAAAAAAGACCATAGTGTGTGGTGTGAGGGTGAAGGGGACTGGAGTTGGTAGCAAAACAATACAATATACACATCACTCCTCAGTATTTTTCAGGAATTGCTCCTGTACGTACATTCTCTGGCAAATTATCTACCAACTGGGAGCATCTACTCAATTAGGGGTTGGGTGGGGGGATAATCTACCTACTTGGGACTTCTACCTAATGGGGGTAAATGATTCACATGTAGGCTTCTACCTAATTGAGTGGAATTACCCTGAGTAGGTACATCTACTGTACCTATTGGGGAGATTCCCTGCAGAGATGAGCAAACCGTCGGACTTTTGGTCGGCCAAAAGACGGCCATTACTATGCCTGCGATCCCGGGTGCCTAGTTCCGCTCCCAGGAATCTGCGGGCAGGATCTTCCAGGGAATTCAAGATACATTCCGTGGAAATCTAATTGCCTGCTGACTGAATGCATTTGTCCTAGGGGGATATTACTTATTGGGGGCTTCTATATAATTAAAGGGATGGCCCACCTACCAGGGGCTTCTAACTAGTGGAATTATCTAGGCTACCTACTTACTGGGGGCATCTACCTCCCTACCCCCCCCCCCCCCCCCTTTTATTTACTTATATAATGCAGGGCACCAAGGTTGGCATTATTTGGATGACAATGCTTGGCTATCTTCGGCAGCTCCATAGAAAATGCATAGAGGGGTGGTGGGCCCTCCTCTTGAGATCATAGGTGGTCCCTGGGATTAGACCCTACGTGATAAGACATTTCTTTCAACTCAAAATACCCCTTAATTTTTTTTTATGTAATATTTTTGAATAATATACTCTATAACGTTCTCTGCTGGTGAAATCTTGGCTGCGACGGCTTCATGAAGCAATGTCCCATCTGTGTAGATTATGCACTCTATTTTATATTGAAGAGCTGAAGCAGATCTGACTATTTTCCCTTGTCACATCCTATTGCTGTGAGTCTAGAAAAAAAAAAAAGAGAAAAAACAGGAGATGTGATTTACTCTACAGATAAAATAAGGCTCCATGTTCATTGTCAGAACTCTGGATGGGAGGAGGTCTCTGATCAGTCAGATATTTTTCTTCAGAAAGGCTTCCTCCGCCGCTGATGGCCTCACATCCATAATTTAAATTATCCATGACGCTTATTAGATCAGTGAGCCGAATAAAATAAAGTTTAATGTTCAACACTGCATGGAGTGAGCACACTTCTTGATCTAATCACAAAGCTAACAAGGTACCGGAGCTTGGCTGAAAACTTGATACCTCTCCAGGGTCTGATTCAGTACAATTATCAACCCGAGGGAAGGGAAATCAATGGGGAGCAATTGTCTGCAGATTCATATTGCACTCTATAGCCCAGTGTATACATCAAACCTGTCTGTAACTTTGCTATGCATGGTGTCGCTTAGAGAAGAGCCAATCTTTATACATTATCTTCTACATTTACTTTTCGAAATACAAATCTGCACAGTTAGCTGTGACTCTCTGGAGTTTGCTCAGCCATCTGTAGTGTAAGTAGTCAGGTGCTTGTATACAGGGGTAGAGCTGTAAGGGGGCAGATGTAGCAGTCGCCTACAGGCTTTGGCATCTCAGGGACCCCAAAGGCTGTCACATAAGACGATACCAGTATTATAAATTAGATATGGTAGGTGTGGGGGCTTTGTTAAAGATTTTCCTTCTGGGTCTTGAACAGGGGTAGGGAACCTTGGCTCTCCAGCTGTTGCAAAACTACAACTCCTATCATGCCTGGACAGCCAAAGCTAAAGCTTTGGCTGTCCTGGCATGATGGGAGTTGTAGTTTTGCAACAGCTGGAGAGCCAAAGTTTCCAACCCTTGGTCTAGGAGCTTAGGTTAAGGCTCGGATATTTATTCAGATGCCAATAAACAGTTCACGCGTCGTGATTTTGCGGCCGTCATTGCCGATGGCCATCAACAGAGGTCCGTTATTTGCCAATGACTGTAATGATCATGATCATTGTAGGCGGTCGTCATTGGTAATTAACAGGTCATGGCTAAAATGAAACAAGCAATGGTATAAAGTCAAGGAGGTCACTCTCTATTACTACTTCCTACCTTATTGAGCTTGACTGACAGGTCCCTGTACTGTGCTTAGACAAAAGAAACAGAAACGGGAAAGGGCGCTTTCATGTAGTGATATTATTTGTCCCCTGTGTAGTGGTGTTATTGTAGATGTTGGTCTAAGTATAGGGGTTTTCGTTTAGTAATGATGGCAGAAAAGGACTACTTAAAACTACATACTTTAATGATACTCATTGTAACCCACATGTTCAAAATTGTCCAAAGACAAAACTGAATCAAGCACCAAACAATTTGGGGTAAAGGAAGATGGTATACTCACAGTTAAGTAGATCAGTGGCAGTGGTGCGATGTATTAATCTTCTTTACAGGGCTGTGAAGAAGCACGCTGCGTCGTCTGAAACAGCTGTTGCCTGTTATCTGTCTGCATCTGACGACCAGTTTGCTAGCTGCATAAACTTCAACTTGGTTGCAGTGGAAGAGTGCTCCGGCCTTGCTTTTGTTTTTGATCGTATATTGAGGACTATCTATCCTTTACTTTCGTGAGCACCCCCAGCAACGGGGTGAGTCCGAGTGACACTGTCTAAAAATGGGATGAGTGGTGTGGGGGAACTATGTCATGGAAGCGAAAATACTAATATCCCGACATGTTTTACCCCGATAGATATAAAAAAAGGGATAACCAGGGGCTGTAAAGCAAAAAAAGTCCATACCACGATGGGTATATATACAGGTATATAGACAATGCTGGACACACAAACTGATGTCACCTATGTTATTTTAGTAACAGTATATTGGTATTCTTTCATCACTAAAGTAGTTATACATATGGTCCTGGTGGGGGAGGGGATTCTTTTATTTTTATAAAATTTTAACCTTTAGGGATGGGGAACCTTTGGCCCTTCAGCTGTTGCAAAACTACAATTCCCATCATACTGTACCTGGACCAAAGGTATGTTCATGTAAATTAAGAGTTGTAATTTTGCAACAGATGGAGGGCCACAAGTTCCCCCATCCCTTCTTTAGAAAATCCTGTGTGCATAAACACCATACATCACCACTATCTTACATGCCCCGGGTGCTGTCAGCCCACATAACACCAGAGATATCAGGTAAATATATAAAAGATGCTAATGTGTGCCATGCTATAGCTATGATAAAGATAAAAAATACATAACATTGAATCATACATAGATGATAAAACACGGCATGATAAGGTTGTATATTTATATGCTACAAAGCATGGAAAACTAATGACCTGTGGGAATCATACAATATGCAAGATTAAACTGTGTTAATAAAGCAATAAAAATGTATTTTATTACTACAGATATCACCAAGGTCACACTCTATAGCATGTTGGAATAAATCTTTTGTGGAGTAAATCATAGTATATTGTACTGAGGTTGCCCATGCCTGTTCCTTGCCACCCCTGGTAAAAAGGTACTCTGGAGGGGAAAAAAATGTTTTTAAATCAACTGGTGTTAGACAGTTATACAGCTTTGTAAATTACTTCTATTAAAAAATCTCCAGTCTTCCACTACTTATCAGTTGCTGTATGTCCTGCAGGAAGTGGTGTATTCTTTTCAGTCTGACGTGGTGCTCTCTGCTGCCACCTTTGTCCAGAGCTGTAGCATATCCCCATAGAAAACCTCTTCTGCTTCGAACTGTTTCTGACATAGACAGAGGTGGCAGCAGAAAGCACTGTGTCAGACTGGAAGAATACACCACTTCCTGCAGGACTAGACTGCGTACAGACACACACACACTGCACAAATAACTAACCCGCCGCCTGGAATAAAACACGGGATACTGTATTTCCAACTTTTTGCTGGGTGGAGATCGGCCACAGCATTTATTTCTTAAATAACATTCTTCACAGCTTTTCAAACCAACGGGCACTACGTGCCGAACCATAACATAGCATACAGTGCACCGACGGCGGACTCCCACCGTGCGCGTCCGTTCAGCTATCACCACCGGGTAAATTTCTGTTGCTGTGACTTCGCTATCAACACCATATCTGAAATACACAACTCTTCAGTTTCTTTTCCCAAACAGTTTGAACCAACATATATGTATGACCAAGTTGTGCCTAACCCCATATCTCCATGTATAAACCATTCCAAATCTGTCTGTATCTGCATATAAAATGCCGGTATGTATACATCTATTCTCCTTTTTTTAAATTTAAAACAAAGGGAGGGAGGGAAAACGGCACCAAGGGCTCTTGTGGACTGACCGGGAACCAGGAAGCCCGCTCAGTAAGGTAAAGCTAAACTCCTCCCCTAGTGCTATGTCATAGGCTATAAAGCCCGGGAATTCCTCCTATAGGGCTGCTGTGGTACAGAGGGAGGAGAGGGAGAGCCAGTTTCGCTAACATTTTAACCCCTTACAGGCGGCCCCATACTTCTCAGAGAGGGGGGGGGGGAAGTGCCCCATGCAGTCAGCCCTCACCTTCCCTATTCAGTAAGGTGCGATACACAGCAGCCAATAAGTACTTGAAGTAGTTTTGAATAGAAGCAATTTACAGATCTGTATAACTTTCTGACTACAGATGATATGAAATAAAAATTGGCTCCAGAAAAAGTTACCTCCTCTTTTTCCCATTCTACCTGCCGGTGGATGGTGAGTTGTAAGACCTTATTCACACTTGTGTTGCTTGGCGGCCCCTTTCTCCACCGGCAGCGCCTGCACGGTTTGGTCCTGTGACAGTGGGGTAGCATAGCCATTCTCTGGTCCCCCTCCCCTGCTTGCGCACGCTTTGCGAGGTTGGCATTCGCTGACCAGCACAGTGTCATTTAGCGTAGACACTCGTGTATCAGAGACCTGCAGGTGGTACATGAGGCAATATGGTTTGATCAAATTATATACTAACTTCTGATGTTGGTTTTTAATGTAGCTGATAAGCTTTCGCATCAACCATGGGTGCGATGTGCAGCTATTTCAGTCCTTTAGGCTTGTGCCTTTTTTTTCAGAGTACCCTTTTAAGGCAACATTAAACAGATTACTCATTCCCTTCAAGTGTAATTAAAAGCGAATGTAACACCAGATATATTGCTTGTTTTTTTTTACATGAAGCGTCTATTCCCAAGCACTGTCCCGATACAAAGCATTAGAGGCATGCCCGTCACCCCCCATTATGACAAAACCCCCTCTCCTCTGTTACGAAGCTCCATTAGAATTAATAGAGCTGTGCCGGGGAGGGGGGATCGTCACACTGGGGACCGGGCCACTGACATCCCTGCGCTGGCACTAGTCTGTACCGGTGGTACAATCAATTTAATAAAATTTAAAAGATCCCTATGTTGCATCCATTTTTATGACTACTACTGTCACAAAACCCATCCATACAAACAGCTGTACACATCGGACCCCCTCCGCTTGATTTTTAAACCGATTAATTCACAAAGCGTTTTACTAATTAATTTTCGTCACAATCAATAAATAAACGTGTAAAACCACTTGTGTGATACGGTACCCATAGCTGTCAAAAGCAAATATACTTGATCAAACTATATGATTCCTAGCCGTTAGGCGGTACAATTCTCCAGTATATCACTGTAATGGACATACATGGAGCAGATAACACCGATGAAGACATAGGTGAAGAAATGGGTTACGACAAGTAAAGAAACGGGTGAAGACTGTCAGCTATCTCCATCCGGGCCTTCAGGTCCCAGCTGTGGTCGCTGGATATGCTCTACTATCTCCAAGTTTTCACACCTAATTTTCCACATAATTTATACATGTTTATTTTCAATCAAAATGCATGTTCATCTATCATGGTTTCATATTGGAATTAACAAGCAGGAAGGAGCGGTGGTATTATTATTGATTGGCTTCCTTGGCCCATGGCTTTGCTCGCAGTTCTACGGAAATACTTCTTCCCCTCCCTTCTTCATCTTCTAAAACGAATCAGCGGCATATATTGCATTTATGCACATGAACAGGTCTGTATTCAAATAAATCTCCCATCTGAATAGGATGCAGACATAGTGGTGGACATCAGGTGTATGGCGTTAAATTATAAATGACGTGTAATTCTGTAAACACTATCATCTGCTGCAGCCGACACCTCCAAGCATAGCGAGGGGACCTGCATCTTGGCACTTTATTACTATTTATTATTGATCCTGACAGCTGCAGCTGACTCCTAGATGGAATTCTTCACAACTGGCAAAAATAATCTCATGTATTCTATTTTTTTTCATAGATTGCTTTAAATAGTTTAACACTTGGACTCTTAGGGACGTTCTTGGATTTTGTATTCATTCTTCAGAGGAGTTCTCTGTAGTTTTAGAATAGAATATAATAGTAAAGCAGAGTATTATTGAATTATAATACGGTGCTGTTTTTGTCACGTGGTGTATGCCTATTGTTTCTTCTTCCCAAAGTTAAAGAGAACCAATCATGGCCGAAATTTTAATTTTTTTTTTTTTTGCTAATTAGCTGTAAATTAATATTTTATTAATATTTGTAATTGGAATTATTTACTTTTATGCCCGTGATTTTACAATATACACATTCTCTTTTCCTGTCTCGCGCCGGCTCTTTTCAAAAGAGCCGGCGCGAGACAGGAAGCTCCCGGCATGCCGAGCGGCGGGAAGGGCTCCCATGAGCCTTTGCCGCCGCTCTGTAAATACACAGTGATCCCGCGCTATACAGCGCGAGATCACTGTGTATGTCTATTCTAACTGGGCCTATTAGTATGTCCCTGAAGGTACAGACTGCCTGTGCAGTCTGCATCTTATGCGTTTACCTAATCCTGTATAGCGGAGCAGTAAGGGCGGGGGCGGCCATCTTGATGACGTCACTGGTGCGTTCCAGCGCTGGAACGCAAGGGACGTAATCAATATGGCGTCCGGCTTAGCTGCACCGCTACAGAGGACTGGGTAAAGTATAAGATACAGACTGCACAGGCAGTCTGTATCTTCAGAAATAAACTACATGAAGATACAGACTGCCTTTGCAGTCTGTATCTTATACTGTACCCAGTCCTCTGTAGCGGTGCAGTAAAGCCGGGCGCCATCTTGATTACGTCCCTTGCGTTCCAGCGCTGGAACGCACCACTGTGACGTCATCAAGATGGCCGCCCCCGTCCTTACTGCTCCGCTTTACAGGATTAGGTAAAAGTATAAGATACAGACTGCACAGGCAGTCTGTATCTTCAGGAACAGATTTAGGGAGAGATAATCTTTTATTATAGGGACAGTTAATTTTAGGTGATTGGTTCTCTTTAAGTGTATGCATAATACCAAATGTAAGGCTTCTTTCAGATATGATTTTTTTTTTTCTAAAAACCAAAAACGTCCAAAAGAGTCCAGCCCATGACTATGCTCACACTCCGCTTTTTTTTTTTTTTTAATAACGTCCGTTATTACAGAATTATAGTTTAAGTCAATGGATTGCATCGAAGCCAATGGAATGACAGCCACCCGATACTCATGGGGGGGGGGATTTATTATTATTGTAGAGTACGCCACAGAAAAGGGGC
The DNA here is from genome assembly GCF_027789765.1 of Dendropsophus ebraccatus. Taxonomy (NCBI): domain Eukaryota; kingdom Metazoa; phylum Chordata; class Amphibia; order Anura; family Hylidae; genus Dendropsophus; species Dendropsophus ebraccatus. The sequence continues at coordinate 35,934,734 of NC_091465.1, forward strand.
AGATTTGTCAATTGTGTATTGTCTTTTATTCTTTACTTTACAGGCTCAGTAGTGAAAGCCATCCATTGATAAGCCGGGTCTTGTTAAGACAAAACAGAATTGGCAAACATCAAAACACCCCCACACCCCTTGTTGATGATCGTTGTAGTCATCTGAATCTGACATAATCCTCAGGACACAGATATCTGAAAAACAAAAAGGAGAGACACAAAAAAAGGCAGGAGTAGAACACCCCTCATTTTGACAGGTGATCTGCTCCTTACAGTATGCAGCATGTGTATAGATATCAGATAGTATAGAGCAAAACACCCCTCATTTTGACAGGTGATCTGCTCCTTACAGTACGCAGCATGTGTATAGATAGCAGATAGTATAGAGCGAAACACCCCTCATTTTGACAGGTGTTCTGTTCCTTACAGGATGCAGCATCCGTATATATAGCTGATTACAGTCTGGCACCCAAGGGTAAGGGGAGGATGCATTGCTAAGTAAACCCCTTTTTTGTTGGGATGGGCACAGTGTGTGTGTATGTGTTGGGAGAAGGTTTCATACTCACCATCAGATGTCTTCTTTCTTCACATGACGCTCAGTGTGCTGGGCTTTTGCTCCTGCAATAACATGACACACAGCAAGCTCTGAGTGCTGGGTCTGGCGCCTGCCCCAGCAGGGAAGTAGGTCACCCAACCCCTTCCTATTTGGCACAGTTGAATTTGGGTCACCATTCAGACCTGAACGTGGACTTAAGCGATGAAGTCCATGTTTGGGTCCAAATGCCAACCCAAAAAACACCAATGCCAAAGATTCACATGTAAAGTCAAAAACGCCAGAAAAAGTGTGAAAAAGTGCCACAATTTCCTGAAAAAAAAAAAAAGAAGCCAAGATAATCATTGGCAGTTTTTCAGGCTTTTTTGGAGGTCAGAAAAACACCATAAAGAAGTTGTGTGTGAGGCCACCCTGAGGCTATGTTCACACAACGTATATTTTCATACAACGAACGTCATTATTACGAGAATATACGTTGCATTGCTGTCTATGGGATCCCGGCTGGAGCGCATACACATAGTATATGTTCCGGCCGGCACCGCAAACAACTGACATGTCAGTTTTCTGTGGCTGCTATTCATTCAATAGCGGCCGCAGAAAACCCCGTCAGTGCACACTGTGGAGCGCGCGGATCCGGCCGCTCGCTCCATAGCATGCAGTGTAACGTTCTGATGCGGGCGCGCACGGATGCGCCCACATCAGAACACTGCGGCCCAAAAGATCATCCGGATCGCACAGATGATTTTTTCAGAGACCAGCTGTTCTGTGACCCCGTCAGGTCACGGAACGGCCGGTCTCTTACGCTATGTGAACATAGCCTTATTTACGTAACTAAAATAATACCAAAATACTGTACGGACGTAAAATTGAGTGAATAATACATCTGTTTTCCCAAGATTATATTGTGCTCCTTTGAAATCTATGGGGAATTAGCTGTCAGTGCACACAGAGACATAATTAAAGGAGAAGTCCGTTGAAAATTTTTATTACAGTATTGTATTGCCCACCCAAAAGTTATACAAATCACCAATATACACTTATTCCTGGAAATGCCTATAAAGTGCTTTTTTCCCCTGCACTTACTACTGCATCAAGGCTTCACTTCCTGGATAACATGGTGATGTCACTTCCTGGATAACATGGTGATGTCACGACCCGACTCCCAGAGCTGTGCAGGCTGTGGCTGCTGGAGAGGATGATGGCAGGGGGACACTGAGGGACACAGGACACAGGAGGGACACTGAGAATCCCTCTACCATTATCCTCTCCAGCAGCCACAGCCCGCACAGCTCTGGGATTCGGGTCGTGACATCACCATTTTATTCAGGAAGTGACATCACCATGTTATCCAGGAAGTAAAGCCTTGATGCAGTAGTAAGTGCAGGAAAAAAAGCACTTTATGTGCATTTACCTTAATAAGGCTGGGTTCACACTGCGTTTTTGCAATCCGTTTTTGTCATCCGTTTTTAGAAAAAAACGGATGAGAAACGGATTGCAAAAACGGATCCGTTTTTTTACGGACGCAAAAACATTGCTGACACAATTTTTTTTGTCTGTTAAAAAAAACGTATCCGTTAAACGGATTGCAAAAATGCAGTGTGAACCCACCCTAAGTGTATATTTGTGAATTATATAACCTTTGGGGGGCAATACAATACTTTAATAAAAATTTTTGCTGGACTTCTCCTTTAAGTACAGATTTAAAAATATTAAACATGAATATTTTTTCGGCCTGTGTTTCTTTTTTTATTTGTTCACACATTGGTGTAAAATGCAAAAAAAAATGGCCAAATTTCTAAAAGATAAATTAAAGAAAACGAATTGCCCCTCCTATACAATAAATCACTAGGTAAATTTAGGCTATATTCACACAATGTTCTGGGCAGTATTATATAACTTTAAGGCTATGTTTACACACAGTAAAATAATACCAATCATAGCCATAAATAAAGAGCACGATCATTATTTATGTTCATAATTATCAAAATACGGCTGTATTTTCGCCTCAAAAAAAGTTGTGTAAACATAGCCCATAACTGACTGCAGTTAGGTGTCAATAGATCCCAAAATTGACCTGCCATCAGGTACAAAAATGTAGTCAGGAACTGTCCAGAGCAGCAGCAAATCCCCATAGAAAACCTCTCCTGCTCCGGACAGTTCCTGTTTCGGACAGAGGTGGCAGCAGAGAGCACTGTGTCAGACTGAAAAGAAAATTACATTTCCTGCAGGACATACAGAAGCTGATAAGTATGGGATGACTTAAAAGAGTCACTGTCAATTTTTTTGACTGTCGATTTTAAGAAACTTTGTAATTGGGTTAATTAGCCAAATATGCCATTATCTGCTTTTAAAAAGCCTTTTCCCAGGTCCCCCCCCCCCTTCCTCTTTTCCATCCACTGCAAAAAATCAGGAAATTGTGACTTGTTGCATCAGACATGCCCAGTCTGTTCTAGAGAGAGGGGAGGGAGGAGGGAGTTAGCTGACAGCAGAAAGCAGATAACAGAGGATTACAGGCATGGAGCTGGGTGAAGGTTGTAATCATAGGTCAGAGAGGTCAGTGGTGACTGTCAGAGGAGATAAAGGGTGGGGTATTTGTAGATTAACTCTTTTTTTGTCCTGTTTTGGTCTTTTATTTAGCTCTCCATAGGAGAACAATGAAGACAGGGGGGGGGAGTTTCAAACAGCTTTTTCATGTTAAAGCTGGGTTCACACTATGTATATTTCAGTCAGTATTGTGGTCCTCATATTGCAACCAAAACCAGGAGTGGATTGAAAACACAGAAAGGCTCTGTTCACACAATGTTCACACAATGTTGAGTAGATGGCCGCCATGTAATGGCAAATATTTGCTGTTATTTTAAAACAACGGCTGTTATATTGAAATAATAGCAGTTATTTACTGTTATATGGCGGCCATCCACTCAATTTCAACATTGTGGGAACAGATCCTTTCTGTGTTTTTAATCCACTCCTGGTTTTGGTTGCAATATAAGGACCACAATACTGACTGAAATATACGTAGTGTGAACCAAGCTTAAAAATTCATTTTTCGGCTAATAAACCCAATGACAAAGTTTCTTAAAATCGCCTGGACTATTGATTTCTGCAAAAAAAATTTTTTCACAACAGTGACACTTTAAGATTTTTTGGTAGAAGTAAATTTCAAATCTATGTAACTCTCTGAAAACATTTGATTTTAAAGAAAAAGATTTTCGCTGGATAAACCCTTTAACGTCCTGCCCATTTCCAACCTAGCGCCATCTAGTGCTTTATATACTTCAAGTCATCATTCTGATTTCTTGTTTGTTTGTCACAGCTAGTTTTATCTCCTTATGAATTCTATTGATCATAGAATGTCTGACATCTACTATATTGTTTTATTATTTAGATTATAGCATTTGTTCATATCACCGACTTCCCAGAAACACAATTATGGACCAGCCGGTTACAGTACTCCAATGAAATCTCATTACGGCAATTGAATTCAGGAAGAATTTGATACTTTACCTCGGGTTCATTACGCACCAGACGCAAACAGAGAAAATCTATTTTAATAATCTCTAGGCATTTAAGATCCAGGATTTTAGTCTTATAGAAAGAGGAGATGACTGTGACAAGAAGAGGAAACATGGAAACATAGATGCGTTTGTCAGATTATGGTGGACTATGCCGCTCATCGCATATGGAAGGTTATTCACCAGATAAAATGGTGTTTATTGAGATGCACAAACTCTGGTGTTATGTTCCTACAGAAGAGCTCTCCTGAAATATATATGTATCAGCTCTACAGGGCCGTTTCTGCCATGAGGCCATGAGGTTATTGCTCAGGAGGCAGATTTGTAGTGGTGGCAGTGGCCATAAATTATACTGTCTGCTACACACCACTGACTTCATTGACCCCATGACCTGCAAATAACTGGATACAGAGGTAGAATGCTAGGAAGTCAGGTCTGCAAACACTCTGCAGGTATTGTTATATGCTTCATACATCACTGCACCACAAGTGATCACTACCCCTTTATATGGAGCACAAGGTTGTAATGGTAGTATGACCATGAATAAGACCACCATGAGTAGTAACAATGCACTGACTCTTGTATACGTCAAATGCTTTTATTCTTGGAAAAGTAAGCTTGACATGTTTGGTGTCTGAGATTGTAGCTAACATAATAAATAACCAACTGGAGAACTTATAGTTGATGCAACTTTCGCTTAGAGGTCCCTATACACCTTATACTTTAGTCTTCCATACCTGCAGCTCATAGCGGGTTTGAATGTTGGTATAAGGTGAATGGGCTCTTCTAACTGTCCACCAATAGATGATAAGATGGTGGGCATAATGAAAAATCATCAGCGACCCCTTTGTTCTGGGAGGGATAAGCCACAGTCAGAGCTCTCCCCATGGAGGACACAGTAGCACCTGGATGTGGGAGAGATAACTGGTGGACAAACAATGGTGTATGGAGTATGTGGGCCTGATATCCTTGTCAGACTCACCAAGATTCACCAGCTCTAAAAAGTGACTCTGTACCCACAATTTGACCCCCCAAACCACTTGCACCTTCGGATAGCTGCTTTTAAAGGGGTAGTGCGGCGGTAAACAATTATTCACAGAATAACACACATTACAAAATTATACAACTTTATAATGTATGTTATGTCTGTGAATGGCCCCCTTCCCCGTGTCCCACCACCCCCACCCATGTACCCGGAAGTGTGGTGCGTTATACATACCTGTCACGTGCCGACTCGTCTCCGATCTTCAGTCTGCGATGTAGTCTTCGGACGGCCGGGCCGAATCCCTCCGAGCGTCCTGAGTGCCGGCTGCCCTCTTCAGCGTCGTCAGATGCTCAGCCTCGATTGGCTGAGCACAGTTTGGCTCAGCCAATCGTGGCTGAGCAGCTGATGACGCGGCCGCGTCATCGGCTGCTCAGCCGCGATTGGCTGAGCACAGTTATGCTCAGTCAATCGCGGCTGAGCAGCCGATGACGCTGAAGAGGGCGGCCGGCACTCAGGACGCTTGGAGGGATTCGGCCGGGCCGTCCGAAGACGACATCGCAGACTGCAGATCGGAGACGAGTCGGCACGTGACAGGTATGTATAGCGCACCACACTTCCGGGTACACGGGTGGGGGTGGGGGGACATGGGAAGGGGGCCATTCACAGACATAACATACATTACAAAGTTGTATAACTTTGTAATGTGTGTTATTCTGGGAATAATTGTTTACCGCCGCACTACCCCTTTAATCCAAGATCTGTCCTGGGGTTTGTTCGGTAGATGATGCAGTTATTGTCCTAAAAAACAACTTTTTAACTTTTAGCCCTATGTATAACGGCCGGGGCTTATAATATCTGTGCCCTAAATTTGCACCACCCCTCTGTCCCTCCTCCCCACCCTCCTCATCAATAGGAATGCCCCTAGAACTTTTTCTCCTGTATGAACATTGCACAGGTGCCTTAACGATCCATCCCATGTGCCGAGCTGACACAGATGGGGAATAGGAGACAATCTGCCTGGGGCATTACTAATGATGAAGAGGGTGGGGAGAAGGGAGGAGAGGGTGTGCCAGCCTAATGCATACGCAATCTAGAGTTTGAAAGTTGTTCTTTAGGACAAATACTGCATCATCTGCTGAACAGACCCCAGGACAGATCTTGGATTAAAAGCAGCTATCCGAAGGTACAAGTGGTTTGGGGGGGGGGGGGGGGGGGGGGAGGGGGGCAGATTGTGGGTACAGAGTCACTTTAATTGGTGTTGGCAAGTTTAACACAGACCCCAATACAAGAGCCTTGTGGGAGCAGTCTAGAAGGCCTGTAGTAGGAGCAGATCTTTGTTTGCAGTCACTAGAGAGGTATTGTGACCGCTCAGGAGTAGAGATTGTATATTGTTTGATAGAGATTGTTTGATTGTATATGTAACTGAGAACAACTTTACCACTTCTGTAGAATGTAAACGGATCAATTGTCTTTTTCATCTTTTCACAGTTTTGTATTAATAACTAGGCAGCACTTGTGGGAATGTAAAGACAGTCCCTGTGTATACCTTTAGAAAACCAGTGCTCACACCAATGTATATAGGGTGAGATTTATCAAACATGGTGTACAGTGAAACTGGCTCAGTTGCCCCTAGCAACCAATCAGATTCCACCTTTCATTTTCCAAGGAGTCTGTGAGGAATGAAAGGTGGAATCTGACTGGTTGCTAGGGGCAACTGAACCAGTTTCACGTTACACCATGTTTGATAAATCTCCCCCATAGTGTCAGATAGCTTTACACTTTCTAGTAGAAGGAGACAACACTATTCAGAACAATGCACACTCCAAATATTGTACAAATACACATATTCTTTATTTTACCAAATCTCAGACAACACTAAATATTTTTTCTTAAAAAAAAAAAAAAAAACATTTAAAACAAACAAAACATAGTCTATGTCAATGGGGGAACCCCTACAATTCCCAGGACTACCATATCTCCCAAGTTTTCCAGGACTCCCTAGGACTGCATCTAACTTCTCCAGCTATTGGGAGTCACATGCAGAGCGTTCAGGTTCAGCAGGTGCACTTATCACTTCTTAGATGGTCCTAACATCCCGAATACACTTTATACTTGCCATCTTATATCTGCCATCAGTATAAATTATATGGAGGTCTCCCGAGGCTTCAGTGACAGATGATGTCGGTGGAATTAGGGGTAGAGTATGATGGAATTTTACTGCTTAACCCCTTTGTTCTCGGAGAGATAAGCCGCAGCCATAGTTATGTGTGTGGGGAGTACAGGACAGATAACTATCGGCTATTAACCTTTAGGGCCCATTCACACTACGGAATCAGTTCTTTAAGTGGAGAGGCGCAGAAAGCAGAGGCGCACAAGCCCTCCCATTCAAACAGATAGCAGGCAGGATTCAGCACCAAGTTCCGTATAGAATTTCTGGTCCGATTCTATAGTGTAAACGGGCCCTTAGGCTAAATGATTGTTAATCTGCACAAACCAGCAGGTGAAAAGATAACAGGATAAGACTGTGGACAACAGGAAGTAAAAAAAAATGGTTGCTTAGTTGGGGGGGGGGGGGGTTGGGGTGGCGTATTACATCAGAGCCTGGCTACTGGAATATAGCATGTAGGTATATAGGCTTATATATGTCATGTTAATAAATCTGACTAATTTTATAACTCATTTTAGTCGCATCTTTTTTCTTTGTAGACACTTTTTTAAAAAAATTTTTCCAATGGAAGTTCCATCAGAATTCTGATGCTTTCTGTTTGGTAAATGTGCCCCAATGATTCAGAGCAATTCACCAACAATAATAATTATAGACCAATTTATTATATTAAGAAGGTGAACCTACACTTTCATAACTTATTGGTAAATTAGAAGAGACTGCACTTGCCTATCAACTATAATAATTTTCCCAAAGGGATATCAATTGATTAGACAGCCTGGCCATGATGTGTCTCCGGCCTGTATCTGTAGCACTGGTGTCAGCACTCTTAGCACAGGTAATTGTAGTGTAATTAGATTGAGTTCCCAAAGTGAGCTCAGCCTAGAGACTGGCTTCCTGAAGTGTTTGTTTCTTATTGAGTTTAGACAATAAAATGTGTAAATTATGTTAGCACATGTGTTACAGTGGTGTACACTGTATGTTAAATAATACATGTGCTTACTGTACTAATGTTACTGATAGCTGTAATATTTAGTATAGATATTTCAACTGGCGGAAAACGTTCCGAACACGGACCGCGGAGGCCAGCTGTCCAGACCCCTGCTGCAGCTCAGCATACCTGTATACTGAGCTTCTCTCTGCACAGTAACTATGAGCGCTTGTAACGAGCGCTCATAGTTACCATGCAGCAGCACTGACAGAGAGGGAGCCATAGATTCCCTCCCTGCCAGTCACCCCTCACTGGCCGCAGTGGTCACAAGAGGCCGCACTCTGCCTCTGGTGCGGGCACTCGAGTGACGTCACTGGAGTGCCGGCGCCAGGACAAGGGGAGAGCGGCCTCTTATGACCGCTGCTATGCAGCCACAAGAGCGAAGAGAAGAGGAGACGCCCGGACCCAGGTGAGTATAAGTGTTTTTTTAATGTTATGTTATATGCTAGATGGGAGGGGGGAGCACAGGGAATCTATATAATTAGGGTAGCACACCACGGGGGTCCATATACTACTGGGAAGCGCACAGGGGGGCTATTAACTACTATAGAGTGCCCAGGGGGCTATATATTCTACTGGGGGAGTGCACAGGGGGGCTATACACTATTGGCAAGTGCACAGGGGGCTATATACTACTGTGGGAGCGCACAACGGGGGTCTATATACTACTGGGGGAGCGCACAGTGGGGCTATATACTACTGGGTAGTGCACAGGGGGCTATATACTACTAGGGAGTGCACAGGGGGCTATATATTACTGGGGGGCAGGCCCGGACTGGTAATCTGGCAAGGCGGGCAAATGCCCGCTGGGCTGGCCAGATTACCAGTCCGTGGGCCGCCCGGGCTGTCTAATGGAAAAAAAAAAAAATCACGGCTGCGGCCCGCTCCTGACATGCTCCTCCAATCCAATCAACGTGGGGCCGCAGCGGCCCCTCATTGATTGGCGGAGCACATCAGGAGCGGGCCAGCCGGGCCGAGGTGAGCGGGCTGTGGTGGCGGGAGGGGGCTGCGGTGGCGTGTCTCCGCCCCGTTGTTCTTCCCCCAAGTGCCAAGGGCCGCAGACGTACCGCGCGCAGGCACGTCTGCAGCCACCTCCACCAGGCCCCCAGCGGTGACGTCACTTCCCTGACGCACCGCTGAGGACCTGGAGGAGAGAGAGGAGAGGAGCCGCCACCGCCGTGGACCAAAGATCCAGCCGAGGAAGAAGCTGCTGGGAACGAGGTGAGGTGAGAATGTTTTTTTTTTTAACCCCTTCACATGTGGCCACACAGGGAGGGCATGCAGGGGGGCTATTCTATATGGGAGGGGGTGCAGGGGGGGGGGCTATTCTATATTGGAAGAGGATGCAGGGGGCTATTCTATATGGGAGGGGGATGCAGGGGGGCTATTTTATATAGGAGGGATGCAGGGGGCTATTCTATATGGAAGGGGGATGCAAGGGGGCTATTCTATATAGGAGCGGGATGCAGGGGGCTATTCTATATAGGAGGGATGCAGGGGGGCTATTCTATATGGAAGGGGGATGCAGGGGGCTATTCTATATGGGAGGGGATGCAGGGGGGCTATTCTATATAGGAGGGATGCGGGGGGGCTATTCTATATGGAAGGGGGATGCAGGGGGGCTATTCTATATAGGAGGGATGCAGGGGGCTATTCTATATGGGAGGGGATGCAGGGGGGGCTATTCTATATGGGAGGGGGATGCAGGGGGCTATTCTATATGGGGGGGATGCAGGGGGCTATTCTATATGGGGGGCATGCAGGAGGCTATTCTATATAGGAGGGATGCAGGGGGGCTATTCTATATGGGGGGATGCACAGGGCTATTCTATATGGGAGGGGGATGCAGGGGGGCTATTCTATATGGAGGGGGATGCAGGGGGCTATTCTATATGGGAGGGGGATGCAGGGGGGCTATTTTATATGGGAGGGGGATGCAGGGGGGCTATTCTATATGGGAGGGGGATGCAGGGGGGCTATTCTATATGGGAGGGGGATGCAGGGGGCTATTCTATATGGGGGGGGATGCAGGGGGCTATTCTATATGGGGGGCATGCAGGGGGCTATTCTATATAGGAGGGATGCAGGGGGGCTATTCTATATGGGGGGATGCACGGGGAAATTCTATATGGGAGGGGGATGCAGGGGGCCTATTCTATATGGAGGGGGATGCAGGGGGGCTATTCTATGTGGGAGGGAGATGCAGGGAGGGGTTATTCTATATGGGAGGGGGATGCAGGGGGGTATTCTATATGGGGGGCATGCAGGGGGCTATTCTATATAGGAGGGATGCAGGGGGGCTATTCTATATGGGGGGATGCACGGGGCTATTCTATATGGGAGGGGGATGCAGGGGGGCTATTCTATATGGAGGGGGATGCAGGGGGGCTATTCTATGTGGGAGGGAGATGCAGGGAGGGGTTATTCTATATGGCAGGGGGATGCAGGGGGGTATTCTATATGGGAGGGGGATGCAGGGGGCTATTCTATATGGGAGGGGGATGCAGGGGGACTATTCTATATGGGGGGATGCAGGGGGGGCTATTCTATATAGGGGGATGTACAGCAGGGGGGCTATTCTATATGGAGGGATGTATAGATGAGGATGTTGCTGGAGCATGAAGCCTAAAATGTCTGTCTGACAGATCCCGTGGAGAGGAGTCATGGCCAGAGAAGCCTTCATGATGGCCGGAGCCAGATGGAGAAGAAAAGGAAAAGTGGACGTCTCGTCATGCAGAGAAGACGCCTACTGTGAGTGACGGGATGTAACTGCACTATAATCACCTATAAGGTCTGCAGAACCTTTATACAGCTGGGATCTACCTCAGTATCAGGGGTGTCACACTCCGGCCCTCCAAGTGTTGCAAAACTACAATTCCCGTCATGCTTTAGCTGTCCAGTCATGATGGGATTTGTAGTTCTGTAACAGCTGGAGGGCCGGAGTGTGACACCTGTGTTCTATTGTCAGCAGTAGTGGATTATAATAGGTGCGTTTTGGGCGGCAGCCCGGGGCCCTGAGCTCCTAGGGGGGCCCATGACCACCCAAAAAGACTTATACTTTCAATGGTGTACTGTCTCCTGGCTACACTTCTGCCATGATTTGCAAAAAAATCACAGTTTTTTATGGCAATTTTGCACAAATCAGGTCATCATGACATTATCTATCCTGTACTATGAACGCCAGGCTAGTGCTTCCATAGCTACAGTGTGGGGGGGCCCAGGCTTGGTGAACAGCCCGGGGCGTATGGTAAAGTTAATCCGCCCCTGATTGTCAGTGCTTAGGGGAGAATATTGGTCTTTATATAGTGGCTGTTATTTGGTGACAGTATAGTGGTATTATCCAGTCACCGTATGCTGAGGGTAGTGGGCATGATGTGATGGTATAGTGGTATTATCCAGTCACTGTATGGTGAGGGTAGTGGGCATGGTGTGATGGTATTACTCGTATTATTGGTAATATTAGTGTTTTATATAGTGGATTGTATTCAGTCACAGTGTAGCGGTATTAGTCATTATGTGGTGGTAATGGCAGTGCTCATGGTGTGGTGATATTATTTGTTACTTATATACTGGTAGTATTGGCAATATTGGTGGGTTTGCTTAGTGACAGTATGGCAGTAACGTGTACAGTGTGGTGATAATATTTGCTTACTGGTGTTATTAACTATGACAGTATTATCATGCACAGGAAATTCTTACCTATGTTACCATTATATATCCTTCAATTTCTCCTGGGGCCCTACATAATAGATATAGATAGATTAGATAGATAGATAGATAGATAGATAGATATCCAGTAGGAAATGGCTATCTAGCAGCTTATTATGTAGCTTTGACCGCCATTATATGGAGTGCAGACATAGTCAGGATAAAGGGATTTAAAAAATATAGTAACTTTTGTCCAAAATCAGCACCACCCTGTCCTCAGACTGTGTATGGTACAGCTTGGCTCCATTCACTTCAATGGAACTGAGCTGCAATACCTCACACAAACTGAAGAAGAGTGTGGCGCTGTTTCTGGAAGAAGGTGGCCATGTTTTTCTCCTATAAAGGGAATCTGCGAGGTCCGTACCAGGTCTAGGGCTGTAGATCTTAGCAGACAGGTGTGAGGGAGATATCACTGACAGGACCTTTAGTCCAGTGTAAACTTATAATATAATTGTCCTTTTCATTTCCAACTAAAGTTTCACAACAGCAGCGGCAGCAGCAGCACTAACCTATACGTCCATCAGTCAGAGCAGGAAGGGACGGGGGCAGAAAGTGCTGCTGTGGCTCCACCTCTGTGACACTTCAGCTGGTAATGAAAAGAAAGATTATAGAGGTTTACAATGGACTAAAGGTCCGATCCCTGACCTGTACGCTGGGATCTACAGCTCTGTACCTGGTATAGACCCCACAGGTTCCATTTAAGGGCACGTTCATAATTAATTTGGATTTGATGCTTCTGATTTAATCAGTTGAATGAGTGCATATATATGCCACATCAAATCCACAGCAGATCATGTTATAGCATTATTTTTAGGTGCTGATGGTGGGGTTCACATGTTTAAGGGAGTAGTGGGGGACATGGCTAAATAAAGCAGAATTTACTACAGCTCGTATTTTATACCGCTATCCATGATATATACGGAAGGATATGGTATGTGGGCTGCTGGGGTTTGATTGCCAGGGCTGATTTTAAGTCCCAGTCCGGCCCTGCTGGGGGGCATACAGGGGGGCTATATACTACTGGGGGAGTGCACAGGGGGGCTATATACTACTGGGGGAGAGCACAGAGTTTTTATATACTACTGGGGGAGAGCACAGGGGGCCTATATACTACTGGGGGAGCTTATGGTACTGGGGGAGCAACAGGGGGCTATATACTATTGGGGGCAGTCACCCCCTTTGTATACATTATACATTATATGTTTATTTGTTTTTTTTTTTCTAAATCAACCTTTTCTACACAATATGTAAAAGTTCACATATGACTATGCTGTTGGAAAAATAAAAAAGTTTTGTCTTTTTGAAGATGGGGATGAAAACACTCAAAAGTTGCTTGCCCAAGTGACTGCAGCCCCAAAGCATCAATAATAATAATAATAATAATAATAATAATAATAATAATAATAATAATAATAATAATATTAATTATAGCTCTAATGGTAATGATATCTCGAGTGCCACCCCTCAATATGCCTACAATGACAGCATACATCTGTAAGACATCCTAATTTAAAAGCAACTGCAGCAAAGTCAGAGCCAGCCTGGACTTGTGGTCTTCATCCTCGCATATAATGTGATGTCCTGAAACCTCATCTCTAGTTTTGACCTCTGAGTTGTTGGTTTCAAGGTCAACGTTCAATACAATGGCATATGAGCATTTCTGTGGGGTAGATATGGCAGAAGAAGGGTTAATCGGATCTCAGGTAACTAATTGCACTGTGCAAAACCATCCGTCTGCCTGATTAGCATTAAATGGACATGACAGTACTAATGGGCAAGGGAGCAGGGGGCAATAGGTTCAGCCTGACTCCTTAGATTACAGGGTGACATCACGCAGAGGAGTGACAAGCTGCCAGATGCTGACAGCAGGGAAACATAGCCAGGAAAGTTACCGAACATCAAGTAAAAAAAAAGGGACAGAAGAGATGGACGGACGGCAAGAGAAGTACTGCTAGCAATAGATGCACAGAGGGAAGAAGAGAGCAAGGAGGGAATTCTACATAGAAGGAGCTGGAGGGATTGGAAGTGGGTTTAGGTAATATCTGCCATCTCCTATAAGGTTAGCTAGGAAAGATTATTAAGGACAGGAAAGATTTGTTTTCTAGGGTATAGCTGAGACTGATTCTGAGGAAGGAGAACAAGCATTAGCATAGAGCTGGAAGCCTAGGAAAAGATATAGAATAAACTCAAGATAAGAAGCCAAAAAGATAGAACACCTTGTTCAGATTAGGAACCCCCCCCCCCCCCCCTCATTGGGCCTACAGGGCAGCGCCAAGCCAGCGGCTATTTTTATTTACTGGAGATAGAGGCAAGAGTCTAAGCCGGAGCTGCACAAAGGACTGATGTCCGAGGAGCAAGGACGCCCTGAGATCTAACACTTCATCACTCTCCAGAAAGGTGTAAGCCCAACATATCTCAGTGTCTCATTGCATCACATGTTATAGCTGAAGCTATTGGACAAGATGGTGCCAAAAAGATGCTGGATCCACCACAGCGTGCTGGTGCCTGCTCTTCTCATGTTCAGTGCAGGTGAGTTCTGCTCTTCAGTATCATTCTATGATATGTGCAGTAAGTGATAAGATGTTACTTTGAGATATATATATATATATATATATATATATATATATATGAAGGACATTTGTGTCATTCTGTGTTATATCAACTCTTGGCTTTAGGATAATGCGGCAGATTTCTCTGCAGTATCATAGATAACACATTGTGGTAACATCACTGTGAGCTGTGCCAAGTGAGATCTCAGCTCTGCTAAATGCATTTAGATGTGTTTCCATGTATATAGGCAGAGTCCCATCAAACTAGGTCATGGAGGAGTAGGTTAGCACCATTGGATTACGATGGTCTATCCATAGGGAAATTGGTCTGTTATGTAATCTCTGCTCACCTGTAAATTCTCCTATTTGCGTCTTTGCCGTCAGGACTGATGACTTTGCATCTGTGATGAATTTAGATTATTTATTTGTTAGGCAAGAAGTTTTTTTCTTTTTTTTAAGTGACAGTTTCGAATGCTGCATTTTTTCCCCCACTGACTTGTCCCCCCTCCTTTTGGTTTAATAACTCGTATAGAGATGAGTATACAGTAAACGGATACCAAGTGATCAGTATGTATTAACCGACCACAACAGATCAGGAAAAAACTGATAGAAAAGAATAAATTTTTTTTTACTTTTTTTAAAAACTGATTCCAATAATTCACAGTGTATGAAAACAGATGTCAATCCCGGTATCCCATTCCTCTAATGGTCTATGAAACATATTGCATCTGTCTACTCTGAATCCCAAGGGAGCCAGTTGGGAGCCTAAAGACGCTATTTGTCAATAACTTTTCTAGAATTATAGGATAATTCTGGTAAAATCACAGGTTACCATGTCTGTCACTATATATAAATATGTTACCAATAGGAAAAAAGTTGTGAAAAACTAGAGTCTGACCTTTTGTCATGATAACCACAAGCATCATGTGATCAAATTTGTATAAATCTTACATAACATGTGACTGTACTGTTCTATCAGACAGTATTATGCTCACATTTAGTAAAGGGAAGACCCCCATGTCTTATATTTCAGCCCACAGGACGGATAATACCTCCAGGCCAGCGCTACTGCGCCTGTCAGACAAACTGATGGACGGATACAAGAAGGGTGTGAGACCTGTGTACGACTGGAGGCAGACCACCACTGTGTTTATAGACGTCATGGTGTATGCAATATTAGGAGTGGTAAGTGCAGCTGTGATAGGTATACAGATTTAGGTATATTAGCAGTTAATAGCAGCTTAAGGCTATGTTCCCACTATGTCCTTTTTTGTCAGTTTTTTTGGACAATGGTCAATTTGAGTCTAAATAAGGCTGTATTCTGCAAAAAGAGATGTTATTTGGCCTCAAAATGATGGTCGTCCAAAAAGACAGCTGTAAAATGGCCAAAATCAAGTACCCCCCCAAATGTTGCTAAGGGTTGTATTATTGGCTATGGGTTGTCTGGTAATACAGGTTCTAGTTGTGAATGGTTATTGCTTATATATCATAGGGAGAAAATATAGAGAACATATTTTCTATGATGAATACTTTTCCCTTGGTAAAATAATATAATGTATCCACTGCTGTGTTACATTAAGGCGTTAGATGTAAAATGAGCTGGAGAAAGTGAGGAGAGCTGACAGAATACATTTGTCAATGTTAAGGGCTTTTCTAACTTTTTTTAATCCTTCTACTGTATGGTTTGTTATATAGGATAATCTGCTACATATGATATGTAATGAGTAATGACAATAAAATGATTGATTATTAATACATCCTATCAATTATTTATATATTTAGGATGAGAAGAACCAAGTCCTTACAACATACATCTGGTATAGGCAGGTAATGTGACCAACCTTGCTTCATCAACAGATTTCATGAAATCATATAAAACCATTTTCTAAGGTGACGAGTTATCAGCCATCATGATTTCATCCATAAGTTTTTAGCTTTCAGTGTTTAACTGTTATGGGGACTGTCCTGACTGTCAGATCCTTCATCGAGCATCAGATTTGCATGAATAGTTCCTGTGTATCGGCTTACACCAGTGCTTTGAATTACAGTATATCTTACGCTACAAATCTGTTTATTCAATGGATTATATTGATACTATATAAATCTGCTAAATAACATGATGTTACATTGCCCCTAGCTATACTTTCACTTGATTCTAGTTATGTCACTCCTACAGACGTAAGACAAGCTCGCTTTGTCATTGTCCTCATTGTCTATATTTACTTTTCATTATGTGGATAAATATTCATACATTGTGACCAATAGCAGAATCATGCTAAGGTTGGGTTCACGCAACGTTTTTGCAATCGTTATTTTATTATCAAAACGGATGAAAAAAATGGATGCAACTGTGTGCATCAGTTTTGATCAGTTTTTCCATTTACTTCCATTATAACAAAAAACAGATCGAAACGGATCCGTTTTTTTTTTAGCGTACACAAAAACATGGTTGACCTCATTTTTGTGTCCATAAAAAAAAATCTTTTTTTTTTTTTTATAATGGAAGTCAATGGAAAAACAGATCAAAACGGATGCACACAGTTGCAGCTGTTTTTTTTCTTTAGTTTTTCGCAAAAAACATTGTGTGAACCCAGCCTAAGCAACATATGGGTTGTATGTGTATGTATAATCTACACCAGTTTTATTTGTTAAAAAAAAAAAAATAAAATAAATATATATATATATATATATATATATATATTGACTGAAAAATGGAATCCATTAAAATTCAATGTTTTATTTAATTCGTTTAAAATTTTATATAAAAAAACATAAACAAAAGAAAAGAAAACCAATGTCAGTAGTACTATTGTTTCTTCATGACCATTATCTGAGCATACAAACTATCCATGCTGGGTTCACACTACGTATATTTCAGTCAGTATTGTGGTCCTCATATTGCAACCAAAACCCGGAGTGCATTAAAAACACACAAAGGATCTGTTCACACAATGTGGAAATTGAGTGGATGGCCGCCATATAACAGTAAATAACTGCCATTATTTCAATATAACAGCCTTTGTTTTAAAATAACAGCAAATATTTGCCATTACATGGTGGCCATCCACTCAATTTCAACATTGTGTGAACAGATCCTTTCTGTTTTTTCAATCCACTCCTGGTTTTGGTTGCAATATGAGGACCACAATACTGACTGAAATATACGTAGTGTGAACACAGTAATAATGCACAGTTCTTGTTCTACTTGATGCATTTTGTTTTTTGACTTTTTATTGTCTTTCTATTTCTACTGACTTGAGAATTTTTCTTTGCGTTCTTAATAGTTTTGGGTTGATGAATTTCTTACCTGGAATCCAAAGGAGTATGAAAATGTAACTCAGATTTCCATCCCCACTGAGAAGATCTGGGTTCCTGATATTCTCATCAATGAATTGTAGGTAAAAAAAAAATGGCTGTTTTTTAGAATGTTTACTTCAAGTTGAAATATATAAAACTTGTTATTCATGCTTCCGCTGCCTACCCACAACTTTTCCTACATCATCTTTATCAAAAAGAAGCGCTGTCAATCATTGTTGGTTGGTGGAGAATAGAACAACCCACCGGTTCTTTGTCCTGCAAGCACTTAAACATTGGTGAAATATTTAAGATAAATTAGTTTTTTGTATCCAATGAGTGGTGACAACTTAGGCAAAGGTCACAACCCAATGAGGCACTGCAATGATAACAAAGGGAAAGAACCAGTGATATTGTACACACGCCCCTTTTCTACAAGGGGTGGGGAACTAATTATAAATATATTAATGTGATGAATATGGGGATGAACTGAATAATTCTATACCATGAATTAAATGAGAATCAATGATGATGATGAATTTTGATGATATTATGAGGATAAAAATTGAGATATATGGAATGAATTGTATGATAATGATAGATGAATGGTTCTTGAACATGTCATGAGATTTGATGAATGAATTTAGGTAAATGATAATGAATGATGATGGCTGATTGAATTTTGAATTAATCATTTTCATATATTATTTAAAAATATAGATACGTTGTTGATTGTTTGAATGCTTTGTTTGATTTTAATTGAATAGAATTCATTGAATCATCATCTTGATCATGATAATTATATAGCAAGCAGTGATCATAAGATTGGTAGATAATGATTATATGAATAGAACACAGTCATTTTTGTTTTATCCAAATGAAGATGGTGAAAGTGAATTGAAGATAAAGATTGTGAACATTTGGATGAGAATATGAGATTGAATTTGAAATTGAATAGGGTTCTGGAAGTCTCATATGTCTCACATCTGAACAAGCTGTAAAGTCAAGTCTCATTGAAATGTTTGCCATGTAACCCTTTTGATTTATATACTCTCGTATCATTAAGAAGACTGCTATTGATTGAGTTCCTGTTACTCTGCCGATATTCTCATCATAATTAAGTTTATTAATCATTTCGTTATCGTTATTGTTAAGAGCTAGAAAGTGATAAAGCATAAATATGGATAATAAAGTTCCAATTCTGTACAAAAACTAAGTAAAGTTAGTCCAACATGCAGAGAACCTCATGGATCATGCATAAACTCTTCTCAATAGGAGTAGCACTTGCCAAATTCTATAAAATGTGCCCTTTTTCTTGATATAATATTACATTTTGAGTTCATGTACATGTGGATGAAAGTAAATATCATCTATACTGTTTGAACAGTGATATAATAGTGATAAAATATTTTTTTTATATCACTTTAGTGTGGATGTGGGAAAGTCCCCAGATATCCCCTATGTCTATGTGAACCATGAAGGCAGGGTGCAGAACTACAAGCCTATCCAGGTGGTGACAGCCTGCAGCCTCAATATCTACAACTTCCCATTCGACTTACAGAACTGCTCTCTGACGTTCACCAGCTGGCTACATACAAGTATGTTCCGTATTCTTAGTTTAAACTTCTTCAGTATAAAGCTTAAAAAAAAAATCAAAAAGTCGCACATACTATGTAGAATGATGAGTACATAGGTAAAATATCTGCATTAACTTCAAAATAATCAGAAGTGCCACTAAACTGTAAAGAAGTCGGAAAAAAGAGAGTAAATAGCTGTCCGCAATAGTTTTCACACATGACACTTTTCTTGTATGACTGTATTTGCAACGCCAAAAATTGTTATTTAAATACAATATTTTTTATTTTCTCTATACGTTATATATACAGTAATACCTCGGTTTTCGAAAGCTTTGGAACTCGAACTGCTTGGTATTCGAACGAAAATTTACCCAGAAGTAGTGTTTGGAATTCGAACTTTGCTCGGTTTTCGAATGTTTTTCGAACGTTTTTGCGAGCGTGGATGGTGGGTTGTACCTGGCGAGTTAAGCAGTGGTGAGGCTTCACATACAGTACAGTGCTGTATAAGACTGCTGGAGTGCATATACAGGGCAGTAGTAGTACAGTCAGTGCACCACCATCTCCCATCCTGTACTGTATAAGACTGCTGGAGTGCATATACAGTGCAGTAGTAGTACAGGCAGTGCACCACCATCTCCCATACATTACAGTGCTTGGATAAGGGGGGGGGGGGGGACGCTATACAGTAAAGGATGGGTGAGGAGTTGGTGACTACTGTACTATAATTGCTGGTTCTGATGAACATTTCTTATGTTTAATGTCCTGTACAGTATAGTGCTGTTCTGTACTGTACTGTAGTGATTATACTGAGCACTTAGTGTAATATATGAGTATTGTAGGTAATTATTGGTGGCTGCTGGAACAAATTAATCACATTTACATTATTTCCTATGGGAAGACACTGCTCGGTTTTCAAACTGCCTTCCGGAACCAGTTAAGTTCGAGAACCGAGGTACCACTGTATATATATATATATATATATATATATATATATATATATATATATATTTATTTATATTGTGCCCATTTATAAGGTCAACACAACAGAGGAGGACTATCTCGACCCTGTCTAAATGAATTCCCCAGAGACCCACATTATGGAAAAACCTGTAAGAATCTATATGATTCCACTACCCCAATGCTAGTGATAAATAGTGTTGAGCATGCTCAGTCGAGCAAAGTGCTTGACCGATCTCGATGCTTGACTAAGCACCTTATTGTGGTGGGTAAAGGTGGCCATACATCTATAATAACTGACAGCTTAACGAAAAGGGTGAAATATCCCAAAAAAATTGAAAGAAAAAATGAAATAGGTTAACCAAGCACTCTTCTCTATGCCGAGCAGTGGCATCTGGTTAAATAACTCTCATTGATTTCAATGGGGTTCGTTACTCAAGTAGAGCACTCGAACATTGAAAAATGCCTGACTTAAGTAACCAGCACTTCAACATTTTTTAAATGCTCTCTCAACAGTAGTAATAAACCTTAAAATTCTGTGGCCAAAACGTGGTTCAAAGAATGTGCTATTTGTTAAGCTTACTTGGAAGCTTCTTATAAAAAAATGTCTTGCTGGCAATGTACTGAAACAACTGTGACAGAGAAATCTCCATCTGTCTTCAAAAGTATGAAACGCATGATTAAAGAGGAAGTCTGTAATTCCCTTAAGGCAAGGTCTTTTAAATATAGAAATACTCCTAGTACATCTTCTAGTAGATTTGCATATGTGGATATCCCCAACTCAAAGGATTAAGTGGAGTATATAAGAGTTGGCTTTGGATTCATGCTATTTACCTCCTCCTCAGATGATGTAAAAAGGGGGAAAATCTTCTTTCTGTCTATAAAAGCCATTAGGGCAATGATGAATATTGATGACTTTAGAGAGTGAAAACTTCTAAGGGATAAGAAAGTGTCATCTTTATTTATAAGGGAATGTAAGAAACTTGAGATGTAAGAAACTAGAGAAGATGGGTTTATCCCAAAACATGTGACGCAGAAATACCAGAGGAGCAGGACTCCTCGATGTTGTTGGGACGGAGCTTGTAAGATCAATGTTTCTGTCTCCAAAATCTTAAGAAAACCTTAGCTACCCTTAATGAATTAGTGTTTCTAGTGAATCAAAAGTTGGAGAATTTTCTGATGAGAACTTGGGAATCTGGGGCAACGTAAAAATTATTGCCCGCCAACTGTGCATTGTTACATGTAATAGTGATGTGTGGCAGATGCTGATGACTGTGCAAAGAAAAATTAAACCTTAATACATACTTGCCCCTTGTGCAGCCAAATGCCCCCCCTTGCAGCCAGACATGCTCCTCTGTGCAGCCAGATGCTCCTCTTTGCAGCCAGACATGTCTTCCTGTGCATTTAGGTGCCCCCCTTTGCACCCAGGTGCCCCACTTTGCAGCCAGTATAATATACTTACCTGTCAGTGCACTGTCCTGGGAGATTGCCGGTCTGGTCATGTGATCCTCTGGTTGCAAACTTCTTTCATCCTGTTGGGTCATACATCTTCTCTACTTCTGGGTCCGATGACGTAGGCTGAAGGGATCCCGGCATAACGTACTGCGCCTGCGCCCGGCTCTCCTTCTTCTTATTTGCAACAGAGCATTAAACTGCTAGCCAGCCAATCAGAATTGAGTGCTCTGCTGCCAATGAGAAGGAGAGCTGGGCGCAGGCGCGGTACAGTTATGGTGACATCACGCCAGGATCCTTTCAGCCTACGTCACCAGACCAGAAGAAAAGAGCATCCGGGATTTCACAGGAAGCAAGAAGATCAGCGGCCGGAGGATCACGTGGATGGGGCTAAATATAAGGCTTTTATTGCTGCAAGAATTGCTCCTTGAAACTCCAATGCTTCTAGTACCGAGAAGACGTATGACCAATAGATACAATCAAACTCCTTCTCAGCATCAAGCACCAGAAACACTGCAGGCATCCCTGTACTCTCTACAAAGTGCAAAATATTAAGAACTCATACGAGTGTTCTCCAGTGCCTGCCGCTCTTTTAGAAAACCTGTTAAGTCTCCTTTTATGAGCCCAGCCAATATATCTGCTAACCTTCGAACCAATAACTTGGTGTCGTTTTTAAGGTCACAGCTGAGTAGAGATATAGGCTAAATATTCTTGGGGACATCTGGGTCCTTAACAGGTTTCGGCAGAGTTACAATCATTGCTCTTCGGTTTTGTGCCGGGAAGTCTCCCTCTAGTAAGCACACATAAACATATACATGTGGAATCTGGCAAAGTAGTTAGACCACTGATCTGTAACCTGGTGCAAAATAAACATAACTGTAAACAGTCAAACAATAAAACCTGCAATAATTAGCAGATACTTATTGGGAGTTAGTCCACTGGTGACTGGTGGCAAGAACCACTGCAACTTCTTGTGCATTCATTCTGCCTATCCGCAGACAAATCTGTTAATAGTGTTATATGGTTGTATTTACCCAGCATTTTCTGTTTCTTTCTCGCAACATTCTTCAGGGTTTCCTTAAAGTAAAAAAGTGGCCTCTAGTCAGCACATCTCTTGGATTCTTGTCAGATTTCATAGGCCATATGCCGAAACGCGTCTTCCTTATTTGTACCTGCTTGATGTGACAGGATGTGGCAGGACTTTTCTCATTAAATCATGAATATATCTCCTTACATCAAAGTTAGGTACTGATTCCCCTGAATTTGATGTTGTTCCTTCGGGAACGTTCTTCTAAGGCAGCAACCTTCAGACACAGTGCCTCCACCTTTGTCTCCAAGCCATAATGGGCGTCTATATGGTTGTTAATGGAACTGGGAAATTCACTGATTTTAGACTCAGCAGGATTTTGCCTTCAATAGCTTGCATAGCTGAAATCAGAGGTTGTAGTTGACAAAAATCTGCTTGTAAAGACTGTTTAAGAGCTACCAACAAAGTCTTCATAGTATGCTCTGTGATAGGGGCACTGGTGGCAGGGAGGGAGTCCATAAACAAATCTTGTCTCTTTGCTGGAAGAAATAAAGGTTCATTCTTACTTTTTACCAAGCCTTCTGCATCATGATGACGCCTCTGCAACCTTTGTTTCTACTTCTCTGGGCTGCATTTAGTAGAAGATCATGGGGCTGATCTTGTCTCCTGCATACTCTAAAAGGGTGCCTGTTGTGTGTTCCGTCCGCCCCTCATCCTAAGTGTTATTGGACCCCAGAGGGGATCTAGAGGGAACTGATTTACTATGCTGTGGGTGTGGAGGAGCTTCCGGGCCACCCAGTGAATACTACGGCTGCAGGGAGGTGAGTCTGGCATGTCAGAGACATCTCGTAAAACCATGTAAAAGCCAGAGACATGTAAAAGTCTGCAGTTTTACAGACCTGTGCTTCCAACATCCCTCTTTTCCATAGTCTGGAGGCCATGAGGGAGTCAGTGGGGTGATGTTGACCTGGAATCCTTGCCATCTGGAGGCCAAAAGTCGCAGTAGTTTCTGTTAGCATGCCGCAGGGTTCAGGCAGCCATTGTCTCTCTTACCCTTTGTCTCTCTTACTTGGCAAAGGGGTATCTTGCCCAGAAACGCATTGTACATGAGACCATTAAAGTGTAACATTGTACCTACTGAATATTGAAGCCGTCCAGCGCCATTCTTTTGGTCCCTGTGGCCCTTGGCATAAATCTTTGGACCTGACACCGGTTTTCATTTTCTCCACTGCTTGTTTCCCTGGCTTGGAATCGAGGTATTGCTTTGGACCAGGCTGCTCCGGCTACCATCACTAATATTTTCTACACTGACAGTGCTTAGAGCTGTTTTAAGGGTACAAACCCACTTGACGTATTTGCTGCGTGAATCAGTCTTAAAAATAAGCAGGCAAAACGCAGGTTGGCTTTATACGATTGTTCTGCGTTAAAATTATATTATATTATATTTTTGAAGCGTGAAGCTTGTTGTTAGCAAAGCATCAGTTGTTAACAACCTGTGCGAAAAACGCATGTAGCTTCATGCTTCAAAAATACGCAATTGCGTATTTTAACACAGAACAATTGTATAAAGCCAACCTGCGTTTTGCCTGCTTATTTTTAATACTGATTCACGCAGCAAATACGTCAAGTGGGTTTGTACCCTTTATCTAACTAGAGATGAGCGAACCTCGAGCATGCTCGAGTCGATCCGAACTTTCGGCATTTGATTAGCGGTGGCTGCTGAACTTGGATAAAGCCCTAAGGCTATTTGGAAATCATGGACATAGTCATTGGCTGTATCCATGTTTTCCATACAACCTTAGAGCTTTATCTAACTTCAGCAGCCCCAGCTAATCAAATACCGAACGTTCGGGTTCGGGATCGACTCGAAACCGAACCCGGTTCACTCATCTCTAAATCTAACTATTCACTTGCTTCTTCTGTTTTACGTAATCACCCTATGGCACTTTGTATATACTTTTAGCCTTCATCTTTAATGACCAAGGCAGCTAGAGGGTGCGGTGGTTGGGATCATGACCTCGTCAGCGGGGGTCTAAACAGTCAGCAGTCAGCCATATGGTGTGGGCACAGTTCCTATACAATACTACATTATAAGACATTAAGGTGTATAGATTTTTTTTAGTTGTTCTTTTTTTTCCCCTTCTATCTTGGTTTTATTGAATTTATTAGAGATTTGACATTGCGCAAGACAAGGATTAAATGCAAGACTATGTTGTACTGGAAGATAGGACAGAATTCACTTCCCATACAAAGTAGACGCTTACAAATGCATACATATACATGTGATATCTTAAGTGAATCTATCAGGTGATTTATGTTTTTCTTTGTGAGAACAGCATATGATAGAGGCACGTGACTGCAATATCAGGTGTACATTGCCAAGATAAAATAAACTGGGAAATGAGTCACTGGGTAACTTCTCAGATAACCCCTTTATGTGATAGCAACCAATCAGAAATATGCTTAGATATGTTGTTATTGACCTTTTTTTTTTCCCCCAGTCTTCTTCAAAAGTCAACTAAAAAAACACACAGATACTTAAGATGATTTTCATGGTCCATGTAATTGTATAGAAAATGAGAAAAAGTCTCTGTATTCTATTAGCTCCTTAAACGTTGAACTTCATGTATATAACTTGTATTCATGAAATAGGAAGTCCCGCGAACACTAAAATCGGCAGGGAGGTGGGTGGGAGAAAATAATAAAACAGTGAATTCACCCATCCCTGTGCCTCTCTTGCGATGCTCCCAGGTCCCATTGACGGGCGGTGGCTGTCATCTTCTGCTGGAAACCAGGTACGTCAAGGACCTGGCACTTCCAGCAAAGGCGTTATGGCCTGGCTGAGCAATTGCCCGCTCAGCCAGTTAGTGAGTGGGGCAGTGCCACTCAGTTGGGGATGTGACGTTGCAGCTAACGGAGTTGCTGCTGGCTGCTGGGATCCGGGAGCAGCGCAACAGAGGGGGGGGGGGGATACTTTATTATTATTTCCCCCCCCCCAGCCTGTGTTCCGATTTTAGTGTTCGTAGGACCTCTCCTTTTATTATACATTCATGCTCTACATATTGGAAAAGACAAACTTTACTCATAGTTTCAGACACAAGAGTGGTTTTGATTTCACCTGAACTTGTCATGATTTACAGCCACGTATTTATCAGCTGAAAATTGTATGTAACGACAGCTTGCAGTCTACAAGCTCGAAATATTCTCAATATGCTCCAAGTGACAAATGGTTTTACACTGAGATTAACTGCGGAGGAGATTGATGACACTTTGACATATTTTGTCTAGTTCAGGACATCAATGTGTCTTTATGGAGGACACCAGAAGAAGTAAAGGAAGACAAGAGTGTTTTCATGAACAAAGGAGAATGGGAGCTGCTCTATGTGTTGTCTCAGTACAGGATGTTTGTGGAAAATGAGGACAGCTTTGCAGAAATGAAGTTCCATGTGAGTTTTGTATGCGCTGTGGTCTGCAAGTCAGAACTTTTTTACATTTGTGTGTATAGACATGATAAAGGAAGGTTTGATAGCTGCTGTCAAACAACCTTATCAATAATAATAATTAAAGCTAGATGCAGGATTTTCAAAATGGCCACAGTAGCTACTGTGTTTCCCCAAAAATAAAACAGTGCCTTATATTATTTTTTGCTTCCAAAGGGGCCCTATGTCCTATTTCCCGGGGGTGTCTTATTTATCTTCCCCCCTGGCACTCAGCCCCGGCTCCCCTGTTCCCCGGCACTTAGCCCCCGGTATCTCCCTTCTCCCATCACTCAGCCCCGGCTCACTCACCAACGCTTAGGAGAGGACAGCGGGACATGCAACGGAGCGTGCGGTTGGTGGCCGTATGGCGGAGTGTGAGGCTGCCGGGGTGTACGGCAGAGTGTTCAGGCTCCTGTGGATAGGGGAAAAGTTAATTTTTCACAGAATTCCCCCTTTAGGGTAGCTTCACATGTACCAGATCCGAAGCGGATTTCACGCTGCATTTGAAGAGAAATCCACTGCGGATCCGGGTGAAGTGAAGTTCTATGGGGTCCCATGCCCGCAGGGGAATTTTCATTCCACTGCAGATATGGGACCTGGCCCCTTTAACCCCCAGGCGCCCACCGCCTCGGCCCGAAGCATACATTACAAGCTCGGCGCCGCGGCTGTGTGGCCGGGGCTGTGCTTCCGGCTCCCCTCGCTCCTCATCAGCCAATCAGCGCTACCGTGCACTGATTGGCTGATGAGGAGCGAGGGGAGCCAGGAGCTTCACACAGCCATGGCGCCGAGCAGGTAATTTATGCTCTGGGCCGAGGCAGCGGGGTAGCCCTGGTGCATACATCGCCTGCTCCTGGCTCCTGCTTGCTTCGGAGCCTCCCGCCATCTCCCGGCGGTCAGCCAATCAGTGCCCTGTGGCGGGGCAGCACACTGATTGGCTGACCGCCTGGAGATGCTGGGTGGCCCCGAAGCAAGCAGGAGCCTGGACTAGGTGATGTATGCTCTGGGCCGGGGCTGCAGGGGTTAAAGGGGCCGGGTTACATAGACCTTCTCAGTACCAGGATCTGCTGCGGATTTCGCTGCAAATCCGCAGCGTAAAATCCGCTGAGGATCCGGTACGTATGAAGGCATCCTTAAGGAGAGAAGGTTTTGTCCTATTCCTTTTTTAACATGGTCATAAGAAACTTTGTCTTGAAAGGGACCTCACCAAACAAGATGTTTAAAATTAGCTTAAGGGGTAAAGGAGGCAAAACTAATATTTAGCCTTTCTGTCTTGTGTGGCAAAATCTGTCACAATAATGGGGGGGTCTCACTGTGTTATTTTTCTTAGATCTCTCACTAAGACCTATCTACTATTTTTTTATAGGTTGTTATAAAAAGAAGACCACTCTTCTATGCTGTAAATCTGCTTCTTCCCAGTATGTTCCTTATGGTAATGGATATAATTGGGTTCTATCTACCTCCTGACAGCGGCGAAAGGGTTTCCTTCAAGATCACTCTCCTTCTAGGCTACTCTGTTTTTCTCATCATTGTATCTGACACCTTGCCAGCCACAGCCATAGGGACCCCATTGATAGGTAACATATGATTTGTTAACAAAATATACCTAGTCTATTTTGTGGTTTGATAATGATTCCCTTTTTCCCTTAGACAAATCTTAAAACTTTGTAACTGAATGCCCTGGACTCTCTCCTTGAGCTACCATGGTCCATTGTGTCCCAGAGTCTAATTATGTTTCCAAGGCTTTCGTGATTTTATTGCAGCCAAAAACGATATCAGTACAGAACAATCAAATAGTAAAATGATGTCTGAATATTATTGAGATGTCGAAGCACAATAAAAATTAATGATCTGAGCAGATACATCAATGTCTATGAGGTAATAAAAGGAAAACAGATGTAATGAAGAAGAGCGCATTAAAGGGAAGAAAAAAATAGAACATCTGCTGGTAAAGCAAAAATAAATTATGAGTAGATTCAGCAGAATACCAATATCTGCTCTCGATACAATAATTATTAGGCTATGTTCACACTACGTAAAATAATGGCCGTTGTCTGCGCCGCAAAACTAAGGCCATTGTTTTGAGGTTTCCTATAATGACTGTAATGCAATGTAACTACGGCCGTTGAATTCACACTACGTATCAGATTACGGCCGTTGTTTATACGGCCCCGTGAAAAATGAACATGTCAATTTTTTTTCCGGACGGTAATACTGCAACAATGCCCGTGGATTTCGGCCGCGAACGTAAAACTTATATCTGCCGAATTAAACTTGATTTTGATGTAAAAATTTTTCTGAGTGGTTTCTCGGGCTGGGTGCAGTATTTAAAGGAAATTACCTGTTTCATCATGTTTATAAACATGCTGGCCTCAAAATAACGGCCGTTGAAAATAACGGCCGTTATTTTACGTAGTGTGAACATAGCCTAAAGGTACTTGAGCCTGAAAAGGTGGGTATGTTTATAAAAGGTAAACTTTTAAAATTACAGTTGATCCAGAAAAAGCCCAAAACTCTCAATTTAATTTTAGAAAAATAATTCTTAAATTGCTGCTGGCAGTCATTCAAGTGTTAAAGGGTTATTCTGGGACAAGTGTTAACTTTTAGTAATATTATAGAAAAGCAGCACACGTTCTAATATCCCAAAGGATTTAATGTCCAGCTGATGTCTTAAAAAAATGTTACGTGTTTGAGAATTATTTTGGTGAATTTTGTTTTATGTTTGGCTTTTGAAGAAATTATTAAATTCATTGTAAGGGTATAAACACGCACATTTGTAGAATCAACAATGCGGCCATAGATATAAAAAAAGGCTCTATTTTCACCTCAAACAATGTTGTGGGAACATAGCCTAATAATGGACGAACAAGAACCATTGTTTTTTTTAGCTTTAGGGTATGTGCATACAATGTTCTTTTTTTGGGCAGCCATCTTTTTAGGCAAAAGATTTAATATTTTAATAAATACAGCTGTGAATAGTGATCATGCTCCTTATTTATGGCCGTAATTATCAAAATACGGCTGTCAAAAAACGGCTGTCAAAAAACACTGAGGGGGTTATTTACTAAAGAGTCTAATTTGTGTGACTGTTCTAATGGGAATTGGTGTACAATTTTTTTTACAGTATCTTGTGACTGATTTATTTAATTGTAGCACTGCCATAGTGAATGTATTTAAGTAAAAAGTAAAAAAAAAGTCTCATCTAAAAAATATTCACCTGTCGAATACTGGTTCATATATAGAACTTAGACCAAAAATCTGTGAAAAATCCAATAATTTAACTAAAAATAGGCGCAAAGCCCTTGATAGATGTCCCCTTATGTGAACATAGCCTTAAAGTCTATGTATCAGTATACAGTATGTCTATATCTTTCTATATCTATTTTTCTCCATGTTCCTTATATGTTCTATGAGTAATCCATCAACAAACTGCTGTAGATGGATCTGATGTTCAGATGCACTATTTCATTATCAGTTGTGACACAGACCCTTCAACTCTCCTATATTTCTCTATTCTTCTGTTTTGTAGGGGTATATTTTGTGGTTTGTATGGCGCTGTTGGTCATCAGTCTAACAGAGACTATACTCATTGTCAGGCTGGTACACAAGCAAGATCTTCAACCTCATGTTCCTGAATGGGTGAAGAAATTGGTCTTGGAAAAGATTACAGTTTTACTATGTATCCGAGACAATAAGAAGTTTAGTGCAAATCGCATGCACAGTTCCAATATGTCCAGACAGATGGAGAACAGCAGCACTGGTAAGATGACTTTAATGGCCTTATTTTACGGGCCGTCTAGAGGAGCAAACGAGCGCTCTTAGCGCTCAGTTGCTCCTCGTTCCCCGCTCGCTGCCGCCGATATTCAACACGGCTGCAGCGAGCGGGTGAGTGCGGGAGGGGCGGCAGGGAGCTGCGGAGGGGGGGGGGGAGGCTGCCCGGGTAATTGCTGATCGTCCGGGCAGCCCATACGACACAGCAGCGTCTGCTGCCGATGCTTTTTTCAACGGAGCGACGGCAGAAGATCGTTGCTGTATCAGTCGCTTGTTTTTCAACATGATGAAAAACAAGCGTCTACAACGATCAGCCGACATGAACGATATCGGCTGATTGTTGCACTCTATTCCACGTGACGATTATCATCCGTAGCGGCCGATATCGGCCGATAATCGTTCCATGGAATAGGGCCTTAAGTCCATGAACAAGTATAATTAGGAACTGTAATAACAAATGTCACGTCAGTCTTTAGAATTTAGGAGAAATGTCCTATTTTTGAAGCATGGTCTTTGCCTTGAAATTTCTCTGCTTCTAAATGTCCAGAAATGGTAAAAAGGCACTATGTATGATGTTGGTTGGTATATACTACTGTATAAAGATAGCATATAGAAAGCATGGTGACCATGATGTTACTGGTTCTTTTCTTCAGACCCCTGTTGCCCTTCTACGCCAACTTTTAGTCATCTACTTGCTAAATTTGCCCCCCCCCCCCAATATTTGTATAGGATACCTCTTTGGCATATATTTTCATGGATGTAGAAGTAGAACATGCCCATAGAGGTGAGAGAATCTACAGTAGGAACAAAGTAAAGAGTGTTTTTCCTATTGGGATTCTGCTCATCAAGCTCCGGGGCTTTGAAGTCTTCTCCTCTCCGTGCCGCCCTTCCCCGGGTGCAAGGAAAAGATGAATCCAGTCCTGGGAAACTTTGCCAGTTCTAAGATAATTTTCATACTCATTGTAGATGGTTGTACAACACAATGCATTTAAAATGCAAAGTGACTTATACATAGCTAAATCATTGTGCAAATAATATTTGACTTTTGTATAATACACAGATCCCACATGCAGGGCTGTATTTACCACTAGGCACCTGTGGTTCGGTGCCTAGGGCAGCACCTCCCATTCAGACTTGCCGGTAAATATAGTGTCTTTTCGAGGGGGGTATGGCTGTGTTATCAAGTCACAGTATGGTGGTATTGGTCAGGTCTGGTGTGGCGGTGTTATCCAGTCACAGTATGGCATTATTGGTCAGGTTTGGTGGTGTTATCCAGTCACAGTATGGTGGTATTGGTCAGGTCTGGTATGGCAGTGTTATCCAGTCACAGTATGGTGGTATTGGTCAGGTCTGGTACGGCAGTGTTATCCAGTCACAGTATGGCGGTATTGGTCAGGTCTGGCGGTGTTAGATGTGACGTCTGGAGCTATTACCTTCCAATCTACCAATCCTAAGATGAGAATTCCATCAGGCAATATGCAGACGGCTCTAATCATTGATTCAATGTGGAAATTTCTCTATGTTTTCAGCAGTCAAAAAACATGAAAAATGTGATTCAGACAATGTTTCTACATGTAGAGAAATTAAAGTGGCCGAAACCCTGCTCCCATCTCTTCCCCAGTAGTCATGTGCTGTTACCAGGGTTATTGGCCATACCGTTACCGCATGAGGCTCTGGTTTCGATTGCATGTGGTGACGTACAGTAAATGTGGGAACGCTTCCTTGGGCCGGTGTCAGTGAAGATCATCCCGGCCGATTCTGCAGTATAGGATGATCTTCATTTCTATTGAATTGGGATGCAGGTGCATCTAAGTGCGCCCGCATCCCAATTTGCCATTGACCTGGAGCTACACTCTCCATTGTGTGACCTGTCAGTCACACAATGCGGCTGCACAAAAAAACCCTGACATGTCAGTTTTTGCTGCGGCTGCTAGGGATTCCGGCCGGAACGTATACTATGTGTATACGCTCTGGCTGGGATCCTATTAGCTGCAGTACAATGTAAGTTTTTAATTAATCATGGCCATTGTTGCAAATCGGCAGCAATGGCCATGATTAATATAAAACTTATGTTGGGTGAACATAGCCTAAGACTGATCAGATATCAAGATGATATTCAGAAACTTGAAAACCATGATGCTAATTGGCGAGTGAAGATGGGGCGTCTTCAGGTTTACTGCCTAGGGCAGCAGCAACTTAATACGGCCCATCTACAGTTGTGTCCAGGTAAAGCTTGTGTACCGATTTGCAACAATGACCACGATTAATTAAAAACTTACATTGTACTGCAGTCAATAGGATCCCAGCCAGAGCATATACACATAGTATACGTTCCGGCTGGGATCCCTAGCGGCCGCAGCAAAAACTGAAATGTCAGTTTTGTGCAGCCTCATTGTGTGACTGACAGGTCACACAATGGAGAGTGTGGCCCCGGCTCTATGGCAAATGGCTTTAGGCTGTTTCTGCAGCAACTTCATCTTGACTTGTTTTTTGAGTTTATACTATAGCAAAGTAAACCACCCCCAAACTAAGGTGCCAAATGTTGCTACCCAGGACAGGGATATCTCCACACATCTATTCCATAAAGTCCTCTGGAGACTGCAAAGACTCTCACCACACAATGGCAAAAGGGACTGGACCAATGCGGGTCTGGTTTCCTCTCGCTATGCAACCCTTGTGCTACTCTGTGTGCGATCAACTATTCATGAAATGAACTTGCAAATCTATATATCTTAAGACATACCTTCCAGAAATATAATTCAAGGCGTAAATCTTCCAAAAAAGGATTTGTCCTCTTCAAAGTCCTGATTTAAAGCTTGTAAAATGAAAATTAAATTGGTAATAACTAGAACAAAATATCTTGTGACGTCCCGAGTCACAAATTGAAGGACACGGTCTAGAAAGGAGGCTAAGAATCTGGGAAATTGTCAAACAGGGAGGATATTTCCTTTCTTCATTTCAAATTTTTATTTTTTGTATACTGTTAAAGTTTTGTGTGAGATGAATGAAAACTGGGGGAAAGGGGTCACGTAACAGAGTAATATTGAGAATTCCCCTGAAATATTCTTGTCAAAGAAACTTGACAAAAGAAATTTAATCTACACCAGAAGTCATATTTATAGTGTCTTATACAGTGTAGTATATCTGAGGATCGGGAGATCGGGAGGATCGGGAGGAAACCAGCAGGTGACCGTGAGCAGTTGTGCTGGGGCTGTGAGGGCATCAGGATGGGTAAATATAACCTGATTGTTATGTCACGACCACCCCCTGCCCTCCCTGTTTTTTCAAGATTACCCAATCTACCCCTTTAATGCATTAATGACTTGTTTTTAAAGTCTTAATGGTTCAGAGCAGCGTTCAGTGTTCTTTTTATATTGAAATATTTCCAACTCTCATATCAGGGTCTTGGGAAAACTAGGTAGGAAACTATGTGGAGCGGGGTTTCTGCTGCACCCCTGGGGGTCCGACATCTGTGCCCCCCGGGAATCTCTGTTGGTGAACCGACTCTTTTAATATCAATCAAGCTGCGGATAGGATTTTTAAATCGACCCTTTTAAGTAGAGGACCACTGAATACTGAATTTCTCCAAATAATTTCCTCTTCTTGTTACCAATCTGTGCCGTATCTAGGCAGATTGGCCCTTCAGAAACCTGAATGCCTTGCAAAATGTAAGGGGAAAGCCCACAAGTATCATTTTCTCAAGTTTTGCTGTATATTTTACAGTGTTTCTAGTTAAAAAGAAATGTAAATATGTTCAAGTAATTTTTTTACAAAAATTAAAAAAAAATATGACCTTATTTGCCTTTCATTTTCTATCTGAACTAGGTAGCTTTTGTTTTCTAGGCCCTACTACATAAAGCCATTATCGACCGTATTTGGCCGATTATCGTCCATTATGGCCAATATTCGCTTTGTTTAATAAAAGGCAATGATCAGCCGACATGCACGATGACGGCTGATCCGTGTCTTTCGTTGTCTTATAACATGTTAAAAGACAAACGGCAACATGGGCAACAATCTGCTGCCGTTGCCCCGTGTAATAGGAGCGACAGCAGCAGACTACCACTATGTCCTGTGGGCTTCCCGATCAAGAGAGCGCTGATCTGACAGGTCGGTCCTCGCTTGCTCCCGCTGATCTCATTTTCCCTAACAAAGAAGCTGCTAATCATGATACTCCTTTCACAAGACTCTCCTCTACTGAGCAATATAAGTGGTTTATCCTCGTCAAACCTGGAGATTGACTTATTTTAATGAAAATGTCTATGAGATTAAAATAATTTTCTTTTTCAGCGAAACTGGCCCATTACAATTCAGAAAATGCTAAAGATTATGAAAGACCAGTAGGAGCCATTCTACCTATAAAAGAAAGCACCATTGTGGTGGATAGCATCCTCCATGAGATTGCCTCCATACGTCAGTACCTGGAGAAAAGAGATGAATATCGTGACATTGCCAAGGAATGGTTGCAAGTCGGTTATGTTCTTGACGTCCTTCTGTTCCGTGTGTATCTGGTGGCCGTGCTTGCTTACACAGTTACATTGGCGACAATGTGGTCTTACTGGCAGCAGGCTTGAACACATTTAAATTTTTCGTCTATAAACCAACGTGTTAAATTACGGGAAAGTATGATTGTAATTTTTACTGTTAACGGTATTCATATAATTGGTAGAATTGGTGAGCCAAGTTCTGGATTTTTAGAATTGAAGGATAATAGAGTTTTTTAAAATTAGCTTAGCGGTATCTATGTTGATATACTATAGACATTAACATCTAATAATAAACCACGTCCAATATATAGTAGTAATTGTTGTATAAAAATATTATACATTTAAAAATGCAATATATAGGAAAAAATCTTGCATCTTTTTTCCCCCCAGATAGATAAACATGACGACATGTACAGTATCCAATAACTAAATGGTCATATATGTAGTATACCAAATATACACATATATGGTCACCTATGTAACAGATGTATGAGATTAAGGGTATGTTCCCACCTACCGGATCCGCAG
This sequence comes from Dendropsophus ebraccatus, assembly GCF_027789765.1. Classification (NCBI taxonomy): domain Eukaryota; kingdom Metazoa; phylum Chordata; class Amphibia; order Anura; family Hylidae; genus Dendropsophus; species Dendropsophus ebraccatus. Next base: position 35,969,758 of record NC_091465.1, read on the forward strand.
CAGATTTGACGCTGCGAGTTAGCAGCGAAATCCGCTGCAGATCCAGTACTGTGAATTTGAATGGGTCCCATACACGCAGCCGATGCGTGCATGGGACCCGGACCCTTTAACCCCGGCGCCGCCGGCCGAAAGCCGCAGCCCCACCCCCCGAGCATACATTACCAGCTCGGTGCCGCAGCTTGATTCAGGCTCCCGGCTCCCCTCGCTCCTCTTCAGTCAATCAGGGCTGCCGTGTACTGATTGGCTGAAGAGGAGTGAGGGGAGCCGGGAGCCTGAGTCAAGCCGCAGCACCAAGATGGTAATGTATGCTCGGGGCAGACGGCGGTGCGGGCGGACAGGGGGCTAGGGCTGTGGGCGGGCAGGCTTTCGGCCAGCGGCGTGGGGGTTAAAGGGGCCGGGCCCCATACACACAGCGGATCCGCTGCGTGTATGGGACCCATTCAAATTCACAGTACTGGATCCGCAGCGGATTTCGCTGCTAACTCACAGCGTCAAATCCGCTGCAGATCCAGTAGTTGTGAACGTGCCCTAAAAAACAGTTTGAGTATTTGTTCAGGCTAGCAGATAGTAGGAACCCCACTCTATGACTTCCATATGCTACAGTGGGACACTTAGAAAAGGGTTGTCAAGAGTAAGGGCATGTTCACACTGCAGAATCGGCACCAAAATTCCACTAGGAAACTTCACCCGCGGACCCCGTGCCTGAATCCCACCTGCTATCTCTTTCAACGAGAGGCCTCACGCGCCTCCACTCTCCGTGCTTCTCCGCTCAAAGAATTTACATGTCAGTTCATTGAGCGGAGAGGCGCAGAAAGTGGAGGCACTCGAGGCCTCCCATTGGGAGAGATAGCAGTGGGATTTGGCAAGGAGTCCGTGGACAGGGGTTCTGAGCAGAATTTTCAGCGCTGATTCCATAGTATGAACGAGCCCTAAGTCAACTGGTGTCAGAAAGTTAAACAGATTCGTAAATTACTTCTATTTTTAAAAAATCCTGTACGTATCAGCTGCTGTATGTCCTGCAGGAAAAGGTATATTCTTTCCAGTCTGACACAGTTGTCTCTTCAACCATCTCTATCCATGTCAGGAAGGTTTGCTTTTGGGATTACTATTGCTATGGACAGTCCCTGTCACTGACAGTGTAGATACAGGGAGCACTGTGTCTGACTAGAAAGAAAACACTACTTCCTGCAGTGCGTAACTATTGGAAGACTTCAGTTTCTTTTATTTGAATTCATTTATGAATCTATATAACATTTTGAAAACAATTTGTTACTCTGGAGTACCCCTTTAAAGGAGAAGTCCGGAAGAAATTTTATTTAAGTATAGTATTGCCTCCCAAAAGTTATACAAATCCCCAATATACACTTATTACGGGAAATGCTTATAAAGTGCTTTTTTCCCTGCACTTACTACTACATCAAGGCTTCACTTCCTGGATAACATGGGGATGTCACTTCCTGTATAAAATGGTGATGTCACTCCCAGAGCTGTGCGGGCTGTGGCTGCTGGAGAAGAAGATGGCAGAGAGATGCTCAGTGTCCTTCCAGTGCCCTGTGTCCCTCGGTGTCCCCCTGCCATCATCCTCTCCAGCAGCCACAGCCTCTGGGAGTCAGGTCGTGACATCACCATATTATCCAGGAAGTGAAGCCTTGATGTAGTAGTAAGTGCAGGAAAAAAGAACTTTATAGGCATTTCCTGTAATAAGTGTATATTGGTGATTTGTATTACTTTTGGGGGGCAATACAATGCTTCAATAAAATTTTTCGCCGGACTTCTCCTTTAAGGGAGGTAAATGGGAAGTTAAACCAAGAAAAGAAAAAAGTATGAAATCAAATAGGTTAAAAATGATGCACTTTGACTCCTCTTACCCACATTGAGAAAGACACCGGTCAGTATGGAAATGAAAAGTGTTAACTGTCTGCAATAAAATAAAGTTCTTTTGTGATTGAATTTTAAAGATTGGATTTTTTTCTCTTCTTTCTGGATCTTTTCTTTTTCAACTTTCCCTTTTTCCTATACTGAATAATAATGACATATAAAGTTATAATTATGATTTGTGCCATTGTATATTACAATTTGTATTCTACGAGTGCTTTATCTAGACATGTATTTTAAACAATTTCTTGTGGATACTGACAATACCATGCAATATTATCTATTGAGGTAAACATATTTCTCTATTCAAGTACCTGTCAAGTGTTAATAGAAGTTTGCTATACATTGTGCACATTTCCTGTTGATGTATTACTTAATACTGTACATGTGCAATTAGGAATATGTATATATGAAGTCACAATGTCTCTTGTAGTCGTCCTGTTAATGCAATTGCCATCTGATTATTGTAATAAAATAAACAACAAAATCTGAATTTTCCAAGATTCTTTTTTTCTTTCCTCTAAAAACCCAGGGAAATGTGGAATCGCCAGACTTAGAGGATATTAAGCCAGCTTTTCCCTTTGTGGCAAATACAGAAATTCCAGATATGGCACATATAGTAGCCCCTTTATAGTACATAGGTTCTTCTGTGTAGTAGTTAGGTCCTCTCTGTGCCACCATATAGTAAATGGGCCATTTTGTGTCCCCATGAAGTAGTTAGGCTGCACTATGTGCATGCTTATAGTAGTTGGGCTCCCTCTGAGCCCCAATATAGTAGTTGGGCCCTCTTTGTGCATCCATATAGAAGTTATGTCCCCTCTCTGCATCCATATAGTAATTAGGCTTCTCTGTGTAGGTAGAACCTCAGTGTATAGTATCCCCCATGTGGCAAGCCCCAGATTGTTAGTCTCCCCAGACTATATATATACAGTATATACACACACACACTGGCTCCTGTGTAGTCCACCATCCTCTCCTATTCCTGCTCACTATGTAGTGCCCAAGCAATGTCACTCTAGCGATGGAGAGAGCTGAGAAAGAGAGGGGCCTCTTGCGGTAGTAGGTAAAATGCTGTCTGTGGCCACAAGAGCAATTGTCACGTTGCGGTCCCAATGGCTCCTCGCTCTGTCAATCAAAGCACTAAGATTATCATAGTGTCTCAAGTAGAAACTGGTATGTGCATTGCCGGCCATCCCATGATGGCCAATCACTCACTGGTTTAAAGTAGGACTCTTACATCAGGACATCTTACATCTTAATCAGGAGGAGTTTATTGGAGCAGCTGCAAAAAATTTACCCCAATTTTTTTCAAATGCAAACTCCTAGATTTTCTGCTTTAGGGTGTTTTCACACTGTCTTAAGCAGTGACAGTAGTCTTAAAGAGTCACTGTCGTATTTTTTTTTTTTGCAGAAATCAATAGTCCAGGCGATTTTAAGAAACTTTGTAATTGGGTTTATTAGCCAAATCTGCCATTATCTGCATGTAAAAAGCCTTTTCCCAGGTCCCCCCCTCCTTCCTCTTTTTCATCCACTCTGAAAAATCTGAAAATTGTGACTTGTTGCAGGAGACGTACCCTGTCTGTTCTAGGGAGAGGGGAGGGGGGAGGAGGAAGGAGGGAGTTAGCCGGCAGCAGAAAGCAGATAACAGAGGATTACAGGCACGGAGCTGGGTGACAGCTGTAATCTGAGCTCAGACAGGTCACTGGTGATGGTCAGAACAGATAACGGTGAGGGATTTGTAGATTAACTCTTTGTTGTCCTGTTTTGGTCTTTTCTTTAGCTCTCTCCATAGGAGAACAATGAAGACAGGGGGGAGAGCTTCAAACTGCTTTTTCATGATAAAAATGCATTTTTCGGATAATAAACCCAATTACAAAGTTTCTTAAAATCGCCTGGACTATTGATTTCTGCAAAAAAAAAAATTCACGACAGTGACACTTTAACTTAATAACAGCTATGGGGTAAGCACTGGCATATACATTAAAGGACAACTCTGGCGCTAGAAAAAAAAAACACTGACAAACATAGATTTCATATTGACCATCCCTCCTGATCGCCATTTGAATTTCGTGCTGGCTGCAGTTCCCGTCTGCTCCATTCGTTGTCTTCAGTTCTCCCTCACTTCCAGGTTAAAGTGTAATGAATGGGAGAGAAAATGCTACTGGTGCGTATGTGCACTGGATGCCTTTTTATTGGCTGGATCACATCGCACAGCTTCCAGCTTGATCAGCCAATCAGGGCTGAGCAAGCTGGAAGCCATGTGATGCACTCCAGCCAATAATAAGGCTGCCGTTGCACAAGTAGCCTTTTCTCTCCCATTCATTACACTTTAAGATCCATTTTACACGGAGTAAAACTGGCAGTCTATGGGAGGCTTATGCGCCTCCTCTATCCGCGTGGAAGAATGGACATGTCAATTCTTCCGAGTAGAGAGGCGCAGAGAAAGGAGCCTCCCATAGACTGCCGGTACGACACGGAGGCCGCCGGGATGGAGAATTCCGCTGTGGAATTCCGCCAGTTATACTCCGTGTGAGCTCCCTAACCCGGCAGTGAAGGAAAACTTAAGAACCCGACTGGAGCAGAAGGGAACCGCGGCCAGCAGGAAATTCAAATGGCGATCAACTCAGGAAGGATGGTCAGTATGAAACTTGTTTGTCAGTGTCTTTTTTTTCTAGTGCCAGAGTTGTCCTTTAATGTATATGTCAGGGCCTACCCCAGAGATGCTGAACAAAGGGGCTGGCCTAATGTGGAGGAGAAGATCAGGCCAGCCCCTTACTCATGGCGACATTGACACAAAATGGTGCTGGGAGAAGAGGATGTAGTTAATGGGTAAGTATGGGCAAGTGGCGTAGCTCCGGACAGCTTATTAACACACATTACAAGGTTATATAAGTTCAAAGGAGTGTAACTTTGGCCTTCTTTTAGGATGTATTTGTAGAGGTTTGCTGGATGGAGCTCTGCATTCTCTCATTGCGCTGGATTGAGTAAAAAGTCATTAACACGAGACCATGGGGGATATTAATCAAACCCGGTGTAAAGTGAAACTGGCCCAGTTGCCCCTAGCAACCAATCAGATTGCACCTTTCATTCCCCACAGACTCTTTGGAAAATGAAAGGTGGAATCTGATTGGTTGCTAGGGGCAACTGAGCCAGTTTCACTTTACACCATGCTTGATAAATCTCCCCACATATGTATTGAGGATGCTAAGAAGTGGCATCCATTTTAGGTATACGTCAACTTCAAACACAAAAGTTAGGGACTGACCCCAGGATATACGTCCAATGGGCACTGCTGACACAATGTGACTTAAACCTTTGTATGTATTGCTAAACTGTGTTAAGGCTTAATAATGTAGGAAAATCTCAATGCCTTTTTAGATGACATCAGTGTTTGGCAAGAGACATGGAGGCTTTTACTGCGATTAGATCATTAACACATTACTTAGTACAGTACTTTCTGTAAGCACTTCTAATGTACATTTAATGAATTATCGTAAAAAGAACCTGACATTAGTTAATCTACTGTACTTTTGAGTTCCCATTTTACCTTCTATCAAAAGGTAATAAACATTTCCTAGTGTGGGGAAAAATGTGCCATGGATATAACAATTATGAGTTACTACAGTGTTGATAGAATACTGAATAGCATAGTGTGGCAGCCTTTGTACCGCTCACAATCATAGTAGCTTTAGTACAGTTAGTGGTGGAGACAACCATTGCTTGCTGTAAATATAGTACGCTATGCTATAGCAACGTGCAGCCTCCCCTTGGATGCGACCCTGCTCTGTATAGTGCTGTGTGGCAGTGCTCGATTAGTAGGAATGCTGGAACTGCAGTTAAAAAAAAAAAAAAAAAAATTAAATGGAGTACCCCTTTAAGGCTTTTACAATAATACAATTTTGGTGGCTCTAAATTTCAAATAAAACCCTGGGTATAGAGAGCTATCAGCAGGAGGTTAACACCTCAACTAACATAGTTATACCTAGAAGGGCTTGTAACATTTATTATTTTTACAAATACATTCATTTAGCAAACTTGTCTCCTTATATGCTGCTCTTTCCCTCCAATTGTCGACTGCTAGATGTCTAGGTTACCAACCACCACTCTGCTCTAAAAGCAGTAGCTATATAAACACCAGCCAGAACGCTGCTTTTGGAGCAGAGGGGTGGTTGCTAACCTAGACATTGAGCTGTCAACAATGGGAGGGACAGGGCACCATATCAAGAGAGGGAGGCAAGTTTGCTAAATAATTGTATTTGCAAAAAGATTTATCTTGATGAGTCCTACAAGTATAACTATATTAGTTGAGAAGGGAATACCTATTTAAACTTACATTGGAAAAGAGCAAGTTCACCAATGCAGGATAAAATCTTGCCAAAGTAAAAAGTTACATTTTCACTTGGACACAGGCTGGTATATAAATGCACATTTTAAACGTGCCTGATGCTGAGCAACCAGAGATGTGACTGTCAATAAAGTTACAAGTTTCTACCAAAAGGTACTATGGGCACAGAGTTTACATTGTGACTTGGACACAGGCCGACATATCACACTGTATTGTAAATGTGTGGTGTTAAAGAATAAAAGGTTTGGTGGCACAATTTATTTGGGGATCTATTAAGAATTTGGGTATCAGAAAAAACATATGTTATATGTTGTTATCGAGGACACAAGGGACTCACCCAAAGGCAAATGTCTAAACGTAAAAATATTTTGTCTTTCCCGAGGAAATTGTCACTGACCATTCCTACCTGGACTCCTATCTGGACATAGAGGGATATCTGCTAAACATTTCTATTTGAATGATATCTGATAAAATGAAACATGGATCACCCTGTATTACTGTAAAACATTACCAATTTACAAGTTGAATGGTCCAGCTGGCCTCAGGTGCCTGCAATGGCTGCACGGTTGTGTCTGCCTGCCATGTCACAGGTCTAACATTACTCCTTCTTAGATACTAGAGTGCAGATAACCATGACTGACCATGGTGACCCTAAAACATAGATCAGTGTTGCTTCAGTGATCAAATATAAAGCCAGTCTAATCTTCTAATATTCACCAAATATTGCTGTAACTAATTATTTTACTGTAAAAGCTGCGAATCCCTTAAGAATTCAATAATTACTCACAAAGGGATACAGGATGACTAATGCATACGTAATATCCGCTTTATAATAAGCTAAAATCTCAACGAGAACTAGAGCCAAGAAGCAAAAGTTTCAAGTGCACCCTGCGTGTTAGAGTGCTAGGGAGAAGAATACGAAGATACCAGTGAGCTCCTAATAGTCAGACATTGGATACAAGTCAAAACAAAGATAATTCAATCTTAATCTGAGATGGATTCTTCTTTACCTTTGTGTTTTAGACGCTTCTCTATAATCAATGCAATAATGGTGGAAGGCTGGATTCGGAATGGTATCTGCTGCCTACTTCTTTTGGTAACTTGCTCAGGTGAGTGCATTATAGGGGAATTGACCACATACACCAGATGGGGATTCTTTACTGTAAGAGCAGTGAGACTGGGAAACTCTCTGCCACATGATGTTGTCATGGCTAATTCATTAAATAAGTTTAAGGGAGGCCTAGATGCTTTTCTTGAAAAATATAATATTACAAGTTATGGGCATTAGATTTTTTTGTGATACATTGATCCAGGGATTATTCTGATTGTTATTGGAGTCAGGAAGATATTTTCTCCCTGTGATTGGGCAAATGTCACCTGCCTCATAAGGGTTTTTGCCTTCCTCTGGATCTACAAAGTAGGGTTTCTGTAGGTTGAACCTGATGGGCTCTTGTCTTCTTTCAACCTTATTAACTATGTTTCTATGTTACTATTAAGAATTACTTTGTGTTAATGTCATCTCAATCTAAAAAAATATTTTCTCCAGTAAATTATTCCAAAAAGATTAAAAAACTAACAGGAAATTTCAAATAATAGAATTTGTTTTCAAAGAAATGGTTTGCTATGCGTTTCCCAAACCAGTCTGACATGTATGAGACAAGATAACTGGTGGTCAATGGGCTGCCGCGGAACAACCAAAACCCTTTGGAAGTCCTCCATGGTTTGTATCTTTCTATGGCTTCTTTATATGCTTATAACAACTATAATGCTTTTTGAGACTACCCAGACTATATGATTATCCAGGAAATTTGTAAAGCTTGTCCATAGAGTTGCGCGGACCGTCTGACTTTTGGTCCGACAGCATCTGAACTTGATCATGATGCCTGTGATCCGGGGTGCATAGTTGCACTCCCGGGAATATGAGGCCAGGATATTTCAGGGAATTCCATATCGATTCCCTGGAATATCCTGGCCGCATATTCCCAGGATCGCAACTATGCACTCGAGATCACAGGCATCACGATCGAGCGAACTGCTTTCGGACCAAAAGTCCGAACAATCCGCTCATCTCTACTTGTCATCTGTCATCCTCTGATCGTTTTGCCATTAAAATGTACCATCATGTGAGTATATTACTTTCTTTTGTGTTTCTGGCAGGCCAGGAAAGAAGTACCAAACATTCAAATCTGACCCAAGTCCGTTTATTAGATACTTTGTTAGATGGATATAAAAGGGATCTAAGACCTGTAAAGAACTGGAAAAATGGCACCACGGTGTATATAGATATAACTGTATATTCCATTTTTGCAGTGGTAAGTACTGTACTTATAGTTGGCTATCATTTAATTTAGCCTCATAAAAACCCATAATAAAAATATTTGGGGGAGATTTATCAAACATGGTGTAAAGTGAAACTGGCTCAGTTGCCCCTAGCAACCAATCAGATTCCACCTTTCATTGCTCACAGACTCTCTGGAAAATGAAAGGTGGAATCTGATTGGTTGCTAGGGGCAACTGAGCCAGTTTCACTTTACACCATGTTTGATCAATCATAAATCATAAAACTTACAGGGTATATCATCTTCTCATAGTACAGCAAAGCACTAATAAATAATGTAAAATAAGAGTAATTTTCTATATACAGGCATAGAATTACCGTACATATACTTTACTGATAGGGAAGCCGTATTTAGTAAACAGCCTTTAGTCAACAAAAGTTTGAAAAGTTTTTTTCCTCATTTCTTATCTCTTATTGTTTCAGTCCTCTGTGTTAGTAGTCAGAAGTGGAAGGGCTTTTATTTCTTGGCAAAAAAATATGCATAACCCATTATTAATTACTCTTGGAAAACCTATATACCATACATGTGTATTTATTTTTAGCGCCGATTTGATTATTCTATACGGCAAAAACTGCAGAAACCTCATGATCAAAAGTTAATGGAATCTCTTAGGCTTTCTTTGCATTTCCATGTTTAAAAAAAATAGAACTGTTTTAATAGAATTAAAAATGAAAAAAAAAAAAATAGAACTGTCATTGCTATCATAGATATCTATGGGAACCTTGACGCAAATGTGACCAGACACTCAGTTCACTTCTCTTTGATGGTCTGTTCTTTTGTTCATTTGCAGGATGAGAAGGATCAGCTGATGTCAATGTACTGCTTGTATAATCGGGTAAGGAACCTTTTGAAATTAATAGTTTAGGTTACAATTTTACTGAAAATAAATACATAAAATACATCATAGAGTTATTTTAGCCCCCATGATCAAGGTGGCAGGGAATGGTGTGCAGCGGCTGCCGACTATGAGTCAAATTTTAGAGGTGGTATATAGAGACTAGGGAACCTTGAGCATGATCGGATTCGACATTTGATTACCAGTGGCTGAAGAAGTTGGATGTAGCCCTAAGGTTGCTATAAGCTGTAGCCATATTTTCCAGGACTTCCTTGGGCTTCATCCAACTCATGGTTCACTCATTTCTAGTAGGCCAGAAAGATTCAATTATTATAAAGCTGTGTTCTGACATATGTTCAGAATGCATAAACCACACCCCTATTTTTCCCCAATAGCCACGCAATGTGGCCATAATCCCTTCAACATCGCCTAGCTATTGGGGAAGAAATGGGGACATGGAAAACCTGCAGGCTAATCTGCTCTTGACTCTTAAGACTTAAACTGAGCCACTGCCATGCTTCACTGTAGTAAGGATGTTCTTTTAGTGTATACTTCATTCTTCCTTCTCCTTACATACTGCTTATCCAAAGGCCCAAGAAGTTCCAGGTTTTTTTTATCACTCTACATGACAGTACACCAAAACTTCTGTGACTTGTTTATAGGTTTGACTTTTCTTGGTAATTTGGGTTAGTAGTAGAGATGAGTGAAGTGAATCTGACAAATTGGGCATTAAATTTGCTTCCTAGCTATTTGCAAATTTGCGGACTCGCTTCGCAAATTCACTAAACATGGCGGCCACACATGTTAGCTTACAGGACTATCCATAATTCCTTGTGCCTGTCCAATAAGCTGCAAACCCCTCTATATAAGGTGATTGGTTCTTACAATATGTACAACCAGTAGCCGTATATAGACGCACTGAGTTTATGTAGCAGTCCGTTGCTCTCTTCTGTAGTGCTATAGGGAAGGCCCCGTAGATCTGATAAATGTAAAGAATAAATGTAAAAAATCATCAAGCACCACAACAAGCTATGCAAAATCGAGCACGGGTATGAGCTATAAAATGTTCTCCGATTCTAAGTTCAGTATCAGTGCATGCAGTCTGTTGATGCCTTCGTGAATAGTGGCAATGAAATCCTTACTGGGAGCGATCCCGAATTGGTGGCACTGCTTCCACCAGTATCAGCATTCGCTCGTGTACGGAGTCTTAAAGGGGTTGTACACCCAAAAAAATGTTCTTTCAAATCAACTGCTGCCATAAAGTGCCAGAGATTTGTAATTTACTTCTATTAAAAAATCTCAAGCCTTCCAGTACTTATCAGCTGCTGTATGCCCAACAGGAAGTTGTATTTCCAGTCTGGAGAGCAGGAGAGGTTTTCTATGGGGATTTGCTGCTGCTCTGGACAGTTCCTGACATGGACAGAGGAGGCAACAGAGAGTACTGTGTCAGACAGGAAAGAAAACACCACTTCCTGCAGGACACACAGCAGCTGATAAGTACTGGAAGACTTAAGATTTTTTAATAGAAGTGAATTACAAATCTCTGGCACTTTATGGCACCAGTTGATTTGAAAGAAAAAAAAATTTGGTGAACAACCCCTTTAAGAGAGTCAGAAGTGGTAATGAGCGAATAGTGAAATATTCGAATATTTGATATTCGTTTGAATATCTCCCCGATAATCGAATATTCGATCGAATATTTGATCCCATTAAAGTCTATGGGAACAAGTATTCGTTTATTGAAAAACATCTACTCGACCACTAGGAGGAAAAAAACGGAAGTAGGGGGATTTGAACACTTATCGAATATTTATCGAATATTCGGTGAACTATTCGATACTATTCGATAGATCGAATACCTTACCATTCGATCGAATATCTATTCAATCGAACAGTATTCGCTCATCACTAGTCAGAAGACTAAGCAACACATTTCTGCGATGACTCTCGACTTCATCAGGGGTGTTGAAGTCTCTACGCTCTTTTCCCTATACCCAGGTTCATATGTCCGTCAGCACTGGGTTGGCTGTCAATCATGTTGCTCACTGCAGGTTTGTTATACTTTAATCTTCTATTGTGTTTCCAATCTCTACACACACCATTTAGTGTATTGAGATTCATACTGTATATGCGTTATTAACAACAGGAATAATTTTTTCTGGTGTTTTCTCTTTAGTACTGGATTGATGAATTTCTAAGATGGGATCCCCTGGAGTATGACAATATCACTCTAATTTCTCTTCCTTCCAGCACTGTATGGGTACCAGATGTGCTTATTGCTGAATTGTAAGTAAAACATATATTTGTATAGTGTTAACAGTGTTGGCTAATATTTCAATACCTTCTACACCCTTCATATCAGCCATATGGCTATATACGTTTCAACTGCCAATGCCCCATGCAGTTGCAACGTATATATGTTTCTGGCGTATAGGCGACTTTAAAGGGGCTATCTAGCGAAAATCTTTTTCATTCAAATCAGCTGGTTTAAAAAAAGTTATATAGATTTGTAATGTACTTCTTTTTAAAAATCTGAAGTCTTGCCATACTTATCAGCTGCTGTATGTCCTGCAGGAAGTAGGGTTTCCTTTTCAGTCTGACACAGTGCTCTCTGCTGCCACCTCTGTCCCAGACAGAAACTCTCCAGAGTAGGAGAATTATTCTATGGGGATTTGCTACTGATCTGGACAGTTCCTGTCTCAGACAGATGTCAGCAGAGAACAGTGTCAGACGGAAAAGAAAACACCACTTCCTGCAGGACATACAGCAGCTGATAAGAATGGAAGCTGTAATTTAAAAAACAGCAGAAGAACCACTTTTTGAGTACACCAATCTAGAACAAGGCTCAATCCAGTATAAACCTACTAATGTGCTTCCAGACGACACAGACTCTACTATGTAGCTTATATTAATAATGATACTACTTAAAGCAATCCATGAAAAAATATAAATAGAAACCCATATAAAAGCCATACTATTAATGCATCCTCTTTTCCCACAGTGTGGATTCAGAAATCACCTCAAATCGAAATTTTGTCTACATAAACTACACAGGACTAGTAAACTACCAAAAACCAATCAGAATGTCATCAATCTGCATCTTCTACATCTACTTCTTCCCTTTTGACCAGCACAATTGCACTTTGACTTTTCAAAGCCAGCTTCATACAAGTATGTCATATTACCTGCTATCAGGCATAGAGGTATAGGCATCAGGTATAGATCTAAATAAGGGGTCCTTTAAGCCACCCACTAATATAGAATTCAAAGGGGATTGTTGTTATAACTTTTAAAATCTAAATCAACTATAGATGTGATATAAAGCAAGTTTACAATTTATGTTAATTATTATTTTTTAGTTCTCTTGCTGTAAAACAAAGCTATACTTACTTGTATCCAGGTCTGGTCTCCTAAAGGCAGATTTTTAATCTTGTGCTGGTTGAAAAAAAAGAGACTAAACACAGGAAGTCCCCGTCATCTGGCGCTAACAGAGAAGGCTGTCCATTGAGCTGTGACTCTCTGTACGAGATGGGATTTCCTGTGTTTAGTCTCTGTCTTCAACCAGCACAAGACTAAAAAGCTTAAAGCATACCAAACAGTGGTATGATGGTCTTGTTCATGCAACTTGACTTGAATAGTGTGAGCCTTCTATACTTAAAGGGGTACTCTGATGATCTTATTTTAAAGGACATTTGTTTAATGATTTGAATTTGATTACTTTTTATGTCTTTTTCAAGTTTTTATGCAATCCTTATGCAACTTTATAGGGGTATCTATCTATATCCATATAGATATATATTTTTTAAGTACGTATCTCCCTGCCCTCTTGCCAATGCTTTTATGACACTAATGACACTGTGTGGCTTCCTATTGATCTTCCGGTTAGCTGGCCCTGACACTGGAAAATGGTTGGGAATCCTACTCAGTCAATAGCTTGCTGAGGTGGGTGACCTCTGCTGCCAGTGATTGGCTGAGCAACCATTTCCTTTAAAAAAAAAAAAAAAAAAGTTTACCTAATGTTACTTAATAAAAAAAACACACCAGACAAGCTCTTTACGTTCTTAGAACTTAAAGGGGTTGGCCAATAAAATTGTTCAGTGTACATCATTAGTAGATGCACATTATTAATAGATTAGAGTCATCCTGCTCCATGGTGATTCTGTAAATAAGATGGCTGGCATGGAGAAGCATGTGACTATGCCTCTCCCCAGTGTCCATCATATACATATACAGGCTCAGTGGTGACCACTGGGGGGTGGGGCATAGTCACATGCTCCTCCATGTCAGCCATCTTATGGACAGACTCACCACAGAGCAGGACAGCCCAGCCTGGAGGAGGGGAGTCTGATTTTAGCTCTATGAGGTACACAGGGAGCTTCTGGCAGTAAGTGCTTTGAGTACACTTACTAATACTGTACACTGCACAATTTTACTATAAAGTGGCCAACCCCTTTAAGAAATGCTGATATGCCAGTTAAGAAATATAAGTAAGATATTAAAATTTTAGGGCTTTTAACATTATTTTTTTATCCTGCTATAAAGTGAGTTGTACTTATTCCTTTGTTTTCTAGTTGAACATATTAATGTGTCCATGTGGAGAAAATCAGAGGATATGGAGAAGGATCTGAAGAAATTTTACAATAAAGGGGAATGGGAACTTCTCAGTATCAATTCCAGCCACAAGGAAGTGGATGAACTAGGGGACAAATTTGGTATGGTGGAATTTTATGTGAGTTGACTGTAATGGCTTCTTACTTTATTCCCAGTTTCCGCATCACTGTATATGGAGCACCTAAAACATTACAGGGCTTTTCATTTTCAGTCTATATGGTATAAATCTTTCTTAAGATACAATCTTGTATTTAAAGCAAATTTACCATCATGTACATTCGCTTTAAGATTTGCCTATAGATTCAACAGTGCCAGTGTGTGGAAGCTGGTGCTGCAGACCTTTTTTTGAACCATGGCCCAGTTCCTGTGTATGGCGCCATTCTATTCACGGGCACCAACCAGGGGTAAAGCACTGAAGGCGGCCGGCCCGCCCCAAGTGAGAGGAAACCCCAGCCCCTCTATGATGCGGCTTCCTTGATTCTATAATGCTGGTACATTCGCTTTAAAACCCCTGCCCTGGGTATAGTGGTTTCCTACTCCCCCCCCCTTCCTGGCACCCAGCGCCCATTATATTCCTTTCTACATGCAGGTGAAGATTCGACTTGTGGCCCTAGCTCTGGAACTACCCTTTTCAAGACTAAATGAAATGTTTTTTTTTTAGTTGTTGACACACACACACAGTACACTTTCTTTTTTTTTTTTTTTTTTTTTTTACCTGTCCTTTCCATTAATGGAGTCAATGGAATTTTATTACAGGACACACCCGAAAGGGACAGCAGTCAATATTGAGCTAAAATAATGTTCCTATGGTTGATACTGCAATGTCAGCCGTAGGAACATGCTAAACAATGGTCTTTGTTTTGAGTGCCCAACAGCGGCCTTTGTATGTTGTGTGTACATAGCCCAATAGTGAATAATTTTGTATGTTTTACTTACTAATCAGACAATGGATTTGTTTTTCCATAGATTATCTTCAGGAGACATCCATTGTACTATGTTGTAAATCTGATTATCCCCAGTGCGTTTCTCATGATTATGGATACCATTGGCTTCTACCTACCTCCAGAAAGTGGAGAAAGGATTTCTTTCAAGATCACCCTTCTTCTCGGTTATTCAGTCTTTCTCATCATAGTTTCAGAAACCTTGCCCGCTTCAGCCCAAGGAACGCCAATAATAGGTATTACCGCAACGCATATAAAAATGTCTGTAGAAATAAAGGTCTATCTGTAATTTCTAAATTTTTTTTAAAGCCTTCATGGTTTTGTTAAATTACTCCTTCAGAGTGGGGGAAAAAGTTATTTTAACACTTTCACTGAGAGTCCCTTCCATAGTGCACAGTTATTTTATATTCTCTCTTTTAGGGGATGGGACAAAAGCTGTGCTGTTTGCCAGCAGTACTCACATAGTTATTTCTTCCCTTAGTTGCTTGTTCAAAAACAGCACAGTGGTTTTAATGTGAACTGCACTTCATTTAATGTGAATCAGCCAGGCATACACCTTAATAAATTCCCCCTAAAGTGTTTTAACTCTTGTTTTGATTGTACAGTAGCTGTTTTATCATTCACTTACTGTTGTGTATATTTGTATTTTTAGAGGTGTATTTCGTGGTCTGCATGGCTCTGCTTGTCATTAGTCTGACAGAAAGTATTTTCGTAGTTCGGATAGTCAGTAAGAAGAATACACAGTCTAAGGTTCCCAAATGGATAAAGAAGCTGGTTCTGGAAAATATGACTCTTTTGCTTCGAATGAAAGATAAGGGATGTTATTTTCAACCAAATAACTCTTCCGATACTTTGCAAATGACGGAGACCCCAAGCACTGGTTAGTAATCATAATATAAAATACTAGAGTACCATAAAATTTGGTATTTAAATGGGTTTCTGATGTTCAAAAATAATTGATGTCATGATTAAAAAAAGGTACTTACCTTACCCTGACCCTCCAGGGCTTCCACTGTAGCTCACATTGTGTCTCCTTCTGGTCCTCTGCTGCTCCTCCCTTTTGCCTGTTTCTGAGACAAGAGGTCGAAGCAAGACCTGCCTGCTCAGCCAATCACTGGCCGATCGGGGATACTGCCAGCTCCAACAATGTATAAATTATTTTAGAACAACAGAATACCCCATTTAAACCGGACATTGCTTTGTCCAGCGTTCTGAATTGAGCAGACTTTCTGTGCCATATAACCCAGTACTATAGTGGCTCAAAAAGTCTTCCCATCCATCCTTGTGTATGGATAAGCTAATGGTTTAATGGCACCCTATAATGCGCCTTAAATTGATGGCAACTCCTCCAACTTGTGTACTTTTCTCACCTATGGAGCTGTGTAAAAGCAAGTTTTGGAGCGTGGTCAATTTTTTTTTACTTGTTTTTAATTTGGAAAATGTGTAAAGGGGATTATTTACATTTTTATTAGGGGAAGATTTTTTTTTGCATCCTGTAGTCTCCATTTGACTGCTTACATACAGTAGATCATTGCAATGCATGTACATTGCACTGATCTATGCAATTTTCTACTCTACTGTTATAGTTACACTCTATCAGCAGATCAGTCATGGCAGGCTGCTTTGACAACTAGTCAGCACATCATAATTACAGAACATTGCAGGTGTGTTAACAATTCTATTAGACCACCACCAACGCATCTACTGTACATGCTGTTTAGATGTCAGAATTGCTATTGATCATGGCATCTAAACAGTTAAGTGCTCGGCATTGAAGTCAGATAAAACCAACATGTTTCAGGGCTAATGCAAACATCCTCACTCATGGCTGATTTATCATTGTATCACATAAGGAATCCATGTCACCCAACTCATGCTATAATGGTACATCATGGGCCGGGAAAGGCTTAAATGTTTTTAAGTCAACAAAACATAAACATGAAACTGTTCTTATTGCTTCTTAACCTCATATCTCAGCGATTTTACATTTACTTGTAGATGAATTGTCCAAATATTGTAAAAATGGAGAAAACTTCAGACTATCACCTGCAACTGTGTCCAATAAAGAAAATTCTGAGATCCTGAAAAATATACTCAATGAGATAGTGGCTCTTAGAAGACACCTAGAGAAAGATGATAATCAGGAGACCGCTAAGGAATGGCTCACCGTTGGATATGTACTTGATAAATTTCTCTTTTGGGTTTACCTATTAACTATTTTGACTTATATTATTAGTTTATCAATTTGTTGGTCATATCACTATATGTGATATTATTGGTTGTATAGTCCACACAATGCTGTAAATGTCCTTTAGGCTAGGTGCACACTATGTAACTGTGCGGCTGTATTTTTTATGCGGCTGTAAATGTGCGGATGAAACTCCGTCCGTGGGAAAAAATAGACATGCGGCTCAAAACATACGGTCATTTACTTTGAAATCTGGTTCAACTAAAAATAACAAATAAAATCTTAAGAAAGTGATGCAAACACCTCTGGATGCATCTGGGAAAGCAGGGAAACAGTTTACATGAATTGCTATTACCGGGGTTTGCGATCCTCTGCAGTTTTCCGATGTCTCTCATGGTTAATCTATTAAAATAATAAAACACATTTTCGTTGTAATAAAGTCCCCTTTGTTGGTCAATAATTTAATTCTAACGATTCCATCATTTTGCAATTAAATATACTGTTAAAATAAATAGATATATAAATAAATGTATATTTATATATATATTTATTTTTTGACAGTATATTTAATTGCACAATGATGGATTCGTTAGAATTAAATTATTGACCAACGCAACTGAATTTATTTCAACAAAATTGTGTTTTATTAATTAAATATTAATTAGTACAGGAAGCTCCATAAGCCGTTAATTCATATGCCGGCAATAGAGCTTTCTGTACTAATCATCACTTTACTTTAATGAAAACATCAAATGTTTCTTCTAATTATGTTATCACAATAGCATTAGAAGAAACATTTAGAATTATATGTGCGCTCAGCTGATTGGCTGATCGGCTGAGCGCACATATAATTAGCCGGTCCGCAGTACAGTGACTTCATTGTGCTGCGGACCAGCGAAGAGGACACATCGGGGTGAGTATAGAGCTCTCCCCACCCCCTCCCCAGCACTGCACCCCTCCCAGCAAGGAAGGGGGGGCAGTTAACCCCTTCCTTGCTGGGATGGGTGCAGTCTGACATCAGTCTGGCCCCCAAGGGGTTAAGGGGGATGCAATACATCCTCCCTTAACCCCTTGGGGGCCAGACTGTAAGCAGCGATCTGTAAAGATGCTGCATACTGTAAGGAGCACAACACCGCTCACAATGATGGGTGTTGTGCTCCTATTTGTGTGTTTTTTGTGTGTTTCTCCCTTTTTGTTTTTCAGATTTAGGCTGGGGAGGGCCTAAAACAATGGCTCTTCCCACCCTGGTGTTACCAGGCTGCTGTCGTTTGGTTTTTAACCCGGCTGGTTATAAAAATAGGGGGAACCCTATGCGTTTTTTTATTATTATTTATTTATTTATTTTAAAAAAACGCATAGGGTCCCCCCTATTTTTATAACCAGCCGGGTTAAAAACCAAACGACAGCAGCCTGGTAACACCAGGGTGGGAAGAGCCATTGTTTTAGGCCCTCCCCAGCCTAAATCCGGAAGGGTGTCCGTGACTAATTAAAGTGTATGGGTCTGGAAATCCATCCGGATTTTTTTCCGGACGTGTGAAGGGGGCCTAAGATGGATTAAGTTGTTGCATACAGCTTGTTTTCTGTGTGCTAGCTAGGTGATCCTTGTGTAGTATTATTGTACATATATGTACATAAACATAGTCTGTATACTAACGTAATAAAAAATACAATGTTGTATGTGAATTTTGCATGTTACCATGTGACTTGTATTAAACTAGTGTTTGAAGGTTTGAATGTTTTTTCCAAATCACTTCAATAGATTTAGGTTGGGTTATTGTGGAGGATGGGCCATCAGTACCTGATCAGTGGATTGCCCTCACCTACAAGGCCTACAGATGAGGTGTGGTTCCGGAAGTAAATAACGTCCAGGAGCTGGAAGCTTTTGCTCTGCACATTGAGTATTGGTTGTGCCGGGTTGTTGCAGCATCTAATGAAGTGAATGCCTGAACAGCGGAAAAGCATGGTACCCGGTGTCAGAAACTGTTGCTGGCCTATCTTGTTCATACGTCATCAATAGTTTTTCCCTAGAAAACTATTTTAACCCTTGACAAGACATTCCTGTAAAATTAAAACCGTTCCAGTTGACCTAGATGTGTAACTCCAGTGGCTGGCACCCAGTGGTGTGTGATACCGCTGAGTACTCACCACCACCAGCTGTGATTGCTGCTACACCTCCATACCAGCTGCTTCAGGCTTCCTCCTTTGACTTTTTCCTGCTATTTCCTTCACAGCTGTAGTTCCATTCAGCCTCATAGAGCAAGGGCACATGTCTTTAATGTTTCCTATATCTGCCTTGCATTACCTATGCTTCACCTGCTCACCGGTGCCTAATAAATAGTGTGGTTTTGCCACAGTTAAGTATGTTGTTCCTGATCTGCTTCATGTATTAACCTTTACCTGATGCTACCTCTGATGATACTTGTGTACTACATTGACTGTCCCGTGTGTGACCTGCCAGGGCCCTTCAGTCAGTACCTGACACTAAGCCTGTGTCACCTGCCACTATTCTTCTGCCTGGATCTGACTTCAATACCTGATTACGAGACCACTACTCACGCCTGTACCAATCTCTACCACCTGTCCTCAAAGCACTGGGACTATCTGATCTGCTTGGCTGGCCACTTCTCATACTGGAGCCACCCTTGAAGTAGCAACCTGGTGCCCTCCAGGAGCAGAAGTCTCACTTCTACACCCTGATATAATATACAGTACCTAGAGGGTACTTAGGGTCCTATTCCACAAGGCGATAATCGGCCGAATTGGCTCCGTGAAATATAGACAATGATCAACCGGCGACCGACGATTCCACAAGCACCATACTTTACCTAAGCATGTTGCAAGTCTTCTCCTCCCGGTCCCGCACGCAGCAGCAGCAGCTTCGGTGCAGCCTGTCTAGCTGACAGACTGCTCAGCCAATCACTGGCCAGGACTGCCATGGCCAGTGATTGGCTGAGCGGTCTGTCAGCTCAGACAAGCCGCGCTGAAGCTGCTGCTTCGCGCAGGATCGGGAGGAGGAAGGAGCGCAGGAGAAGCCCTGCAACATGTTTAAGTAAAGTATGGTGTTTAAACAAGGGCTGCAATGACATCGGAAACAATGTCCCTGCAGCCCTCGCTAAACGATTATCGGGCCATGTAATAGGCCCAGTAAACAAGCGCCGATCTAGCAGATCAGCGCTCATTTACATTATTGATCAGGCCCCCATCGGCCCGTGGAATAGAACCCTTAGACTCTGCTCCTGAGATTGATACCTGGTGGCCAGGTAGCACAACTGGCATTAAACTACCTAAAGCTGAATGAGAGGATTGAGAGGATGCCAAGAATAAGCAAAGCTGTCATGAAAGCAAAATGGAGCTACTTTGAAGAATCTAAACTATAAAATTATTTTTTGTTTGTTTTACATTTTTGTTTACTACTTATTTCTTATATTTTCTTAACAGGCTTCATGTATTCAATATAAACCAACAATGTAGCAAAAATCACGTAACAAAAAGCTGGTTCAAAATTTTGGAATAGTACTGAAGGTTGGGGGATAACCAACATCCAGACTACCGATGTAGGGTCTCCATAAATTCTGCATCAAACAAATGACCTGGTTTGACCAGGAGTTCTAGTGTGAAGTGTAATGCATGTACATAGAGAACAATGGGAAACCCCATCAAAACCATTCAGTATTCAGAACAAGTAAACTATAGTTGGTGATTTCTTTATAACCAAGTGTCTGGCTATCAGTCTATGAAGAATGGGAAAACTCTGTGGAAGTCCTTGTGTCAGTATGACCAGCGCGACACAGAAAGATCTGAGAATACTTATTGGGGATTCATGGTTTGCCCAGGGAATTAAGGGTTATAGCTCCTTCCACTAGATAGGCCATTGTAATGGTTGTCCATCCAATGACCTACAGAAGCACCTGTAAATAAAAAATCACCTGACCGATTCTGATCATTTAAAAAATAAATATTTGAGCGCTAAGGAGAACAAGGTGGGAAAAGGTTGGCTCACAACGCATTCTCTTCCGATTCCGTGCAGATCACAAAACACAAAGCTGGGAGAGTATACTTTACAAGCGGACTTCTCCAGGCTCATTCTCCTGATCTCTGTGACATTTAAAAAATATCACATTTATAGGAGTATACTCGGGCTCTCGGGCTCTCTTTGTCCCTGCTGGTAATATTTTGTTTGATTTGCATTAGCAATATTACACCATTGGTAATTTATCGCACTCTTTCTCAACTTGTTGCCATTTTGCACTTTGAGAGGTCATATTTTTACCACAGGTCTTAGGCTGGGTTCACACACAGTATATTTCAGTCAGTATTGTGGTCCTCATATTGCAACCTCAATTGAAAACACAGAAAGGCTCTGTTCACACAATGTTGAAATTGAGTGGATGGCCGTCATATAACGGTAAATAACTGCCATTATTTCAATACAACAGCCGTTGTTTTAAAATAACAGCAAATATTTGCCATTAAATGGCGGCCATCCACTCAATTTCAACATTGTGTGAACAGAGCCTTTCTGGGTTTTCAATCCACTCCTGGTTTTGGTTGCAATATGAGGATCAAAATACTGACTGAAATATACCGTGTGTGAACCCAGCCATAGGCCATGTTCACATTTTGTAAGAGACTGTTCGTTCCATGACCTGGCCGGGTCACGGAACGGCCGGTCTCTGAAAAGATCATCCCAGATGATCTTTCGGGCTGCAGTGTTTTGATGTGGGCGCATCCGTGCGCGCCCGCATCAGAAATTTACACTGCAGGCTATGGAGCAAGCGGCCGAATCCGCTCGCTCCACCGTGTGCACTGACATGGTTACATGTCAGTTTTTTGCGGCGCCACTAGGGATCTCGGCCGGAGAGTATACTATGTGTATACGCTACGGCCGGGATCCCATAGAAAGCAATGCAACGTATATTCTTGTAATAATTTTACGAAAATATACACTACCGTTCAAAAGTTTGGGGTCACCCAAACAATTTTGTGTTTTCCATGAAAAGTCACACTTATTCACCACCATACGTTGTGAAATGAATAGAAAATAGAGCCAAGACATTTACAAGGTTAGAAATAATGATTTGTATTTGAAATAACATTGTTTTTACATCAAACTTTGCTTTTGTCAAAGAATCCTCCTTTTGCAGCAATTACAGCATTGCACACCTTTGGCATTCTAGCTATTAATCTGTTGAGGTAAGCTGGAGAAATTGCACCACACGCTTCTAGAAGCAGCTCCCACAAGTTGGATTGGTTGGATGGGCACTTCTGGCGTACCATACGGTCAAGCTGCTCCCACAACAGCTCAATGGGGTTCAGATCTGGTAACTGCGCTGGCCACTCCATTACCGATAGAATACCAGCTGCTGCTTCTGCTGTAAATAGTTCTTGCACAATTTGGAGGTGTGTTTAGGGTCATTGTCCTGTTGTAGGATGAAATTGGCTCCAATCAAGCGCTGTCCACTGGGTATGGCATGGCGTTGCAGAGTGATAGCCTTCCTTATTCAGAATCCCTTTTACTCTGTACAAAATCTCCCACCTTACCAGCACCAAGGCAACCCCAGACCATCACATTACCTCCACCATGCTTAACAGATGGCGTCAGGCATTCTTCCAGCATCTTTTCATTTGTTCTGCGTCTCACAAACGTTCTTCTTTGTGATCCAAACACCTCAAACTTGGATTTATCCGTCCACAACACTTTTTTCCAGTCTTCCTCTGTCCAATGTCTGTGTTCTTTTGCCCATCTAAATCTTTTTCTTTTATTGGCCAGTCTCAGATATGGCTTTTTCTTTGCCACTCTGCCCTGAGGCCCAAAATCCCGCAGCCGCCTCTTCACTGTAGATGTTGACACTGGTGTTTTGCGGGTACTATTTAATGAAGATGCCAGTTGGGGACCTGTGAGGCGTCTGTTTCTCAAACTAGAGACTATAATGTGCTTTTCTTCTTGCTTAGTTGTGCAACGCGGCCTCCCACTTCTTTTTCTACTCTGGTTAGAGCCTGTTTGTGCTGTCCTCTGAAGGGAGTAGTACACATCGTTGTAGGAAATCTTCAATTTCTTAGCAATTTCTCGCATTGAATAGCCTTCATTTCTAAGAACAAGAATAGACTGTCGAGTTTCAGATGAAAGTTCACTTTTTCTGGCCATTTTGAGCGTTTTATTGACCCCACAAATGTGATGCTCCAGAAACACAATCTGCTCAAAGGAAGGTCAGTTTTGTAGTTTCTGTATCGAGCTAGACTGTTTTCAGATGTGTGAACATGATTGCACAAGGGTTTTCTAATCATCAATTAGCCTTCTGAGCTAATGAGCAAACACATTGTACCATTACAACACTGGAGTGATAGGGCCCTTTTACACAGAAAGATTATCTGACCGATTATCTGCCAAAGATTTGAAGCCAAAACCAGGAACAGACTATAAACAGAGACTAGGTCATAAAGGAAAGCCTGAGATTTTTCCTCTTTTCAAATCCAGTCCTGGCTTTGGCTTCAAATCTTTGGCAGATAATCTGTCAGATAATCTTTCTGTGTAAAAGGGCCCTTAGTTGCTGGAAATGATATTGCACCAAAAACCAGACATTTGCAGCTAGAATAGTCATTTACCACATTAGCAATGTATAGAGTGTATTTGTTTAAAGTTAGGACTAGTTTACAAGTTATCTTCATTGAAAAGTACAGTGCTTTTCCTTCAAAAATAAGGACATTTCAATGTGACCCCAAACTTTTGAACGGTAGTGTACGTTGTGTGAACTTAGCCATACACTGTTTTTTCTTCTTACTAATCATAGCTGTGTTATATATAGGTGAGAATTGGTGTCCTGGCAGAGAAAATTTTATTTCCCCTTCCTGTAGGATTCGGTGGCTTTTAAATGTTCTCCCTGTTATTTGTCTGTGTACTTGAATAAAAATTAAATTAATTTGATAATTAAATATGCATTACTGCAAAGAATGTTTTTTTTCTCTTGCTAACCTTTTTATGTTATAGCTCAAAAATATAGGGAGGTATAAATGCTTTCAAAGATGGCATTACTGTTACATAAGGCACAGAGCTTTTACTATGATTGGATTATTATCACACTACTAAGTACAGTACTCTCTGGAAACACTTCTAATGTTTTAATAATATATTAAATAATTCATGTTTAACATGTATTGAAATAGTCGCTATAATTTCAACAAACTTTGCATAAATCAATTTTTCAAGCAAATGTTAGAGACTTTCCAATACAGTGGTACCTTGGTTTAAGAGTAACTTGGTTAAAGAGCATTTTGGTTTGAGAGCTCACAGTTTTTCAAAATTGTGACTTGGTTTAAGAGCATTGCTTTGGTTTAAGAGCTCCCTGTACTGGGTGGGAGCGCGAGTGGGGGAGGAGCATGGTCTGCATAGTGGGGTCTACAGCCCTGTACTCTGACCCAGGAAGTCTCCCTCACCTTCCAAATCATAGCAGATCCACTTCAGGCTGGGGCTTACATCAGGGGACATGACTGTGGAGGTAATCTCTCCATAGCTGTAACCCTTCTCTCCCCGGACAGAGAGTGCTGCATGTATGTGCCCACATCTGCCCTGCTCATTCCTTCATGCTCCCTGCAGTCTTTGTCAGTCCTTGTGTTTCCTATCCTCTCCATTACTGTACAGTAACTTATAATATCACATGTTTGTTTCATTTGTTTTACATGTATTAAGAATTATAAATCATTATTTTTGGGGTGTGGAACCAATTGTCTGTATTTCTATAATTTCTTATGGGAAAATGTGCTTTGATTTAAGAGTGGATATGGATTACAAGTACGGTCCCGGAACGAATTATGTTCGTAATCCAGGGCATCACTGTACATCTAATCGGCTGCCGTATCAACCACACAGGACCTGCAAATGCGAAGCCAATGAGTGGTCTGATTAGTTGAGCAGGTTTATCCTATGTTGTTGGGATGGTATGGAACACGTGGAGACCAGCAGAGGAGCAGGAAAGTCAGTGTGGCAGCTGCAGGGGAATGGGTAGGTGAGTTTGTCATGTTTATTAGAGGTTATACGCGGCAATTCCGTAGTGTGCACGCACCCTTTAGGTACAAGAGGCATAGTGCCAAAAATAAAATCCTCAGGCAGGGTATTTAACGTTCACCATATCTGTCACGGCCATAGGCATCTCTATGGCCCTGCAGGGGGACTTATGGATCCATGCTCCTGCTTCTCCTCTTCGCTGTTAGCATGCCTGCGTCGGCTCACTTAGATTTAAAGGGCCAGTGCACCCTTGATTGGCTGCAGCCTTTCATTATTTAAACCCTGGCTTCACCTGGCTCCCCTGTTGGAAACTCTGCTATTGCAACCTTGTATAGTTGTCCCAGCTTTCCTGCCTGGGATTCCTGCCTGTGGTTCCTGCCCTCTGTGACTGTTGCCCAAGTTCCAACTGTGAGTTCTGCTGCAATCCAGCCTGCCTGCCTACGTCTCTCCTACTGCACCTTGCCCGCCGCTAGCAAGCCAAGCCAAGGGTAACGACCTGGGGGTCGCCTGCCGCAAGTTTAGCCCACCTTGCAGTGGGTGCTGGTGAAAAACAGAGCCCCTTAGTCCCTGCTCCGTGGTGCGGCTTACGGGTACAGCAGATCCACAACTTCTGACACATGTTACAGCATTAAAGCTGACAGTAGCAGATGGTATTGACTCTTTCGGTGGATGAGTGTTGTAAAATGACGCTTAATTTCAGGACAGCAGCAGTAGACAATGCAAAGTGGCAACACTATTGTAACAGTGGTTGGGCGTTCCACTCATTGTTGCTAGCCTTCAGGCCTAGCTGCATGGAGCAGCATCTATCATTTCTTTATGCAGTATACATCCGGCCACTACCTTCTTAGAGTTAAGGCTCAGTGCCTTCATTATCTTGCATCTGTGGCTTGGCTTCCTGCACATGTACTCTGCCTGAGCGTCAAGGTCCTTTGGTCCTGCTAAGGTGTTCCTATGCTTGCTTTGTTCCTGTGTTCTTAATACAGTGTTCCTCCACTTTCCGTTTTGGTTCCTGTGTTCCTGTTGTGGTGTTCCCCTGTCCTAGTGCTCCTGTTGTCATGTCCTCTAATCCTAATTGGTTCATGTATTGGTACTTGTTCTCGTCCTCAGTGTGAACCTGACCCAACACATGTTTGCATCTGCTATCCCTTCCTGCATCAAGTTTCCCGCATTGTGTCACCTGTACCTGTGTCTTTGTCCCCAGTATCTGTCAGCTTCACTAGTTGCCTGTATCAGGCATGTCCTGTGTGCAAACATTTGCCGGTACTGTCTGTTTTACATGACATGTCTGTTTCACATGCTTGACATGTCAATTCTTTGAGCAGAGGCATGCAACGCATTACATTGACACACTGAGGCAGACGGGATTCCAAGTGGAGTCTGTGGCAGGGGTTCTGCTTGGATTTAAGTCTGTTTTACTCATAGACAGAGCCTGATCAGCTTCCATAGCTGTCCTGACATCACAGCAACCATGGGGGCTGTTCTTCTCCCTTCTTTCAGCACTATAGGTGCTGCGATTGCACCAAGGAGCTGGAGAAGTGTCACCCTTACTTGAGATGGCTGAAATATTCTCAGGCGCGTTGGGTGAGGCTTGTGTGGGAGTGCCATCACGGTGCTGATCTCTGCTTGCCATGGGCATTCTTATTGGGGCATCAGGCTCCCCTAAAATGGTGGCACTGTGTGGACTCCAGATGTTCCGGCAGTAAACTTTAGACCCTGAGTGGCAGCTAGGGAGAAGTTTGCTTCCTGGCTTAGTAAAATTTTGTTTCCTTTGGGAGAGGCAGGTTTTGCTTCTTCTCACACTTTGAACAAACCTGCTATTGTCATGATCGCGCCTGAAAAGGCATCAGTGCCACCCTCTGCTGCGAAGATTCGACCTCTGCGCCAAAGACTGCGATTTTGGCCATAATCTTCCATTTATTCTGTGTTTTGATTGCCTTGTTTTTGCCCTGTCTGAACTGTGTCTTATTCCTTCTGGTCTGCTAATTGTTTTCCCTGCCCCACCCGTGTCTGTTCTTCTAAGTTTCCTCTGGTCATGTAACAGTTAACCTGCCTTGCCTCAGTGATTGACAGCTGGTCCCTCCTATCATCTTCTGGACTTGGTTTCTGGTGTCCTATTTAAGATTTCAGCTTCTGCCTGTGCCTGGCCGGTTATTGACTTATTCTCTGCCTGCTTGTGTGTTCTGTTTTCTGTTTTCTGGTTTCTCCTGACTCCTGCTTAGTATTTTTGACCTCCCTTGTTTGCCGCCTGCCCCTGACCATATTGCCTGTTTTCTGACTACGCTTTTGGATCTGATTTTGTACCTTTGCTGCCAGACTGTTGTGACCCGGATTGCTGACCATTCTTATTGTGTTTGTTCGTTTTGTCTTGTCTATTGTTTCACGTATCCAGGCCAGGGATCTCCGCCAAGTTGTCCGCTGCCATTTTAGGGCAGATTGCGGCAATTAGGTAGGGACAGTGGGCGGGGCTGAGCTCAGGGCTCACTGTCTCTGTGTGTTTGGTGTGACTGGTCCTGACAGCTATACTATATTGAAGGGCAGTGGCCATGACTAGGGGCTTTGAGCTTTAAAACATTTTAAAAAAGTGATTTAGGGATAATCCCATGCTCATGTCACTGTCCTAAAAATCTTAAAACATTTTTAAATGCATTTTTAAAAAAAAAAGATTTTAAAGGTTAACAAACCAAATTTTGGGCCAACTTCAAAACGAACCCAGGATCAACAGGTTTAGTTCTCTTATCTCTCTTAATATTTTTTATACTACCCCCAATCCGAGAACAATTTTTATGTTGTCCGGACAACACCTATTGAGAATGAAATGATTATTTACAGAAATAACAGGAAATTGGTCACAAATGGATATGTACTTAATAATTAATAGGTAATACCTGATCTAAATAATACATTAAAGTGAGAACTTGAAAGCATGGGAAGAAGACACCAAAGTATAAAATGCCTCCCTTGTTTAATGCATGTTTCATTTGCCTTCATTTTAGAGAGAAGAATACTAACATACTGGTAAGCTCTTAATTATGGTCAGATATTCAGTACAAGTCAGGAGAGAGATTATGCTTAGATACATACTGATCTAACATGTATCTCTCTTTGCCCTTGATTTTCAGACATTTTTCTTTCATCGATACGATAATGGTGGACGGCTGGATTCAGAATAGCGTGTTCTGCCTGCTCCTCTTGATAACTTGCTCAGGTGCGTGCATTATGGACGACTTGTCCACATACAACCTCAGATTCAGTAAATTATTCTATAAAATAGATAAGTATGTAGGAAGATACTGTAAGTGGAGGTCAATGTGCTTCTATTAATACCTACTCCAAAAATGATGGGTCTACGGAGCTTTACAAAAAGTTTTTGATGAAATGAATCATTCCCTATGGAGTAGCCCTCATCTTATGACATGTACGTAATATTTATGGCATACTTAATGAATTTATAAAGGGTTGTCTGCCTTGGACAACCAATGCATGTTCTATATGTTCTTACCATGCACAATACGTACTGTACTACTGTCTACCTATCCTGTACTACTTGCTTTTAACAACCTATATTACTTTTAAAGTAATTGATCTAAACTTTACTCTGTTTCACATGTACTGGGATGTTTTTTTTTCCCCTATACTTACTATACTGTATTTTATATTTGCTACATGTATAGACATGATCTGGGTCATAATGTTCTGCTTCTTTAGACAACCGATGAAGGAATCTCCATTTTTATCTTTATCATAAACAGTGTGAACCATACAAGACCTGAAGTGACATTAGGATATAGACACTTTTGAAAACCATTTTTTAAAGTTTTGCTTTGTACCTATTATGGTACTAAAAACTTGGTCTTTGTTAGTGTTGGTTAAAAACAATCCATTTGTGTTATGTCGAACCAGGACGATTCGGCAGATCGTTACTCTGTGTAATAGGGCTGTAAGGTATTGATCAGGGGATGAAAATGATCATCAGCTGATCATGTCTTTTTGGTCCTGACCCAAAATCATTGGGTAAAAGCACTAATCACTATATGCAATAGCGATGCCCGGCTGGAGGCTAATGACTGTATTTGAACAAAAAAATAAATGTATACTTACCTCTCTGCACTCTCTAACGTCCTGCTTTCTTCGGCCTGCAAACTTCAGAGTCTGAAGTGACAGGTTCGCCCAGCCAATCACTGGCCACAGCACTATCCCGGTGATTGGCTGAGTGGCCTGTCACTTCATACACTGCAGAGAACAGGTCGAAGATAGCAGGACGTGAGGGAGTGCAGAGAGGTGAGTATAAGTTTATTACTTTACAAGGGCTGCACTGACATTTCTATCAAAGGGGTGCCGATTATCCGTCCATAAATGGGCTAAGTAAGTACCAATCTAGCAGATCAAGATCGAGTCAAGCAACAATATTGGTGACAAGCACTCTTTCACTTACATAACCTTCCTAATTCACGATTAGTCATGCAATTCTTTTTGGCAGCCAGTCGCACATCCCCTATTACAAGTTGACATGTTTTAGTTCCCTGCCTATTTTTCTTTATTTTGAGTTGATATTTTGTGGCTTTGGGGACTCTTGTTATGTTTATTGAGGAACAAATGAATATTGTGACTTGTCCATTTATACTACTACTATAGATAACATCTCTATACATTTAGATTACTTCCCTGTTTATTTCTGACAGGAGGCCAGAAAGTACAAGAAAGTACCAAGCATTCAAATTTGAGCCAAGTACGTCTATTACGCTTCCTGTTAGATGGTTATAAAAAGGATCTAAGACCTGTAAAGAATTGGAAAAATGGCACCATGGTATATATAGATATAACTGTATACTCCATTTTTGCAGCAGTAAGTACAAATATTTTGGAATTGGATTTTGTTTTCTTTACCATCTAAATAAGGCTAAAGTACAGGGTGTGGTATGTTCTCATTCATGAACTATTTTCAAAAAATTTTATCCACAGGATAGCTCATCAGTAACTAATTGGCGAGGTGGCAACACCCAATACCTGGCACCCATGCCATCAGCTGTTCAGTGGCAGACTACACAGTGAAAGGAGTTTATCTCCATTCATTGTGTAGCAGTGGTGATGTGTAACTGCAACTCAGCACCTTTTCAAGCAATTAAGTAACAATTGGGGGGGGGGGGGGGGGCACACGCGCACAATTACTGTGATCTCCTGGGTTGCAGAGAGATCGCCTTAGTAAACAGAGCTCGTAATACACACAATAAATCATCCTGTGTCTACACAATTAAATGGGTTGCCTGGCCAAGATTCCTTTTTGTGGAATGAGCGAAGGGGGAGAACGAAAAAAATAATATACACTTACCCTCTGCACTGCCATTCATACTATGCTACTCCTGTCCCTGATGTATGTCCACTTCCAGGTTCTGAGATGTGGCCACACAGCCATTCAGCGGCTATAGCAGTTTCTTGCATCTGCCACTAGTGGGCAGAGGGGGCCTGCCATGTGACATCTCAGAACCCGGAAGCAGTTGCACAGTGGGAACCTGAGAAGCGTAGTATAGGTGACAGCGCATGGTTATATTTAGGAGTGGTGACTTTAAATAACCTTTATTTGGGTTCAGCGGTGGTGACTTTGAAGCAGTAGTGGGCTTAAGGCTGGCTTAAGGTAGTGGGGCTTTGGAGAAGAGTTACCTACACCCACAGGTATGAACATCCACCTAATGCTGTCTATGGGCACAGAGTGACACAGATCCAGTGATATAGGTCTCACCTTGTCCGAAGCCTGCAATGTCTCTCTCCTCACCTCCATTCAGCCCAGGGGCATTCTGAAAGTAAAGGTACAGAGGCACTGCAAGGCCTAGGGCACTGAAGCTCTAGGCCACGCCAGTTTGACTGCCCGCCCCGCTGTACTGCATTGATGAAAGTGGTTTTTCCTCTAACTGGCACTGGGAGACAGGCCAACCCCCAAACTGGGCAGGGCATAAGGAGTTCTACAACATGGTGCCAGTGGTTCAGGGGCGGCAAAGTGCCAGTACAGAGTCACTTTAAAGAAGCAGTGGACTCCCACTCTCGGACACTGCAAATATATTGTGCATTTACTGTTATTCTGTTCGCACTGATTAAAATTGTGCTACAATATTCTACATCAGGGAAACGCTGATGCAGAATATCACAGCACAATTATAATCAGTGTGAATTTCTTAGTTCACTTCTCTCTTAATTCTTCTCTCTTTTTTTATGTCCTTTGCAGAATGAGAAGGATCAGCTGGTGTCAATGTACTTCTTGTATAATAGGGTAAGTCCTACCTATCAAACTTACTTCACCTATAATACAGCATGTATTTACATCATACATCCAAGGGATATTTAGAGAAATGTTAGTTAATGGTGTATTCTCTTTAGCGCTGGACTGATGAATTTCTCAGATGGGATCCCCTGGATTATGACAACATCACTGTCATTTCTCTTCCTTCTAATATTGTATGGATCCCAGATGTACTTATCGCTGAATTGTGAGTAAAAGTAAAAATATATTTGAAATGTGACCTTTGCAAAGGTAATTCCATAGAGTGAGGCTGAAAGGTGAGCTTCATCTATTGTTTTCTGAATTAATTGGTGTCACTTTTCACTCTATTATGCTGTACGGATCACTATCAAGTGTTTATTTTTCAGAAGTACATGGGGGCTTGTTTTTAAAGGATATTTCTTACAGCCATTATTCAGTACATACAGTATAATTTATAATTTGATATTTATTATTTTTGTTATGGGGTACATGGTGAACAGCAGTAATTATGCCATTATTTGTGTCTTTTTCCCCCCACTTGGCATTTAAAGGGTTAAATGACCAGCATTAGCATGATCAGTCATTAGCAATCAGTGTCGGCTACCAATTGCAGCTAGTATTCCCCAAAGAAAAAAGCAGGCTCAACCTGTAACCATACTTTATACACCCCAGCCTACACCCCAATATACCAGATACATTATACCGATATTGTTTGCGGGTAGAGGTTAAGGGGCTACACTACCCGTATTCAACTTATCAAGGGTTAGGGGTATAAGTCAATTGTCCAAGAGGAGAAAAATGACATCCATTGCTTAACTTAACTTAAAGGGGTTATCTAGCAATACAAAAACATGGCCACTTTCTTCCAGAGACAGCACCACTCTTGTCTCCAGTTCAGGTGTGGTTTGCAATTAAGCGCCATTCACTTCTATGGAACTGAGTTACAAAACCCCACTCAACTGGAGACAAGAGAGGTGCTGTCTCTGGAAGAAAGTGGCCATGGTTTTGTAGCGCTAGATAACCCCTTTAACTTATTGTATACAGACTTTGCAATGCAACAAATGGTAATAATACCTGGCCCAATCCATGGGAAAATGTTAATATCATTGCAGTATAGCCATCGCATGAGTATGATTTTCTCTGTAATTGTCTCTAATTTGTCTCTTCCCACAGTGTGAGTTCAGAAACACCGCCATTTCGTAGTTTTGTCTACATTACCAACACGGGACTAGTAAGCTACCAAAAACCAATGAGAATCTCATCCATGTGCATGTTCTACATCTACTTCTTCCCCTTTGATCAGCACAATTGCACTTTGACCTTTCAAAGTCAGCTTCACACTGGTAAGTCACATTACTTTCCGTCAGGACTGCCAAATATTCTAAAAAAAATTAAGAAGGCAAGGAAAGTTTCTGTTGAAGGATAGAAAGCAGAAAGCATGAATAGTGAGCAGCAAACTTGTTGAACATTCAGGTTCACCTGAACCCGAACGCTCAGCATTCGACTTCTGCTACCTGGAGAAGTTGGATGCAGTCCTAGGTAGTCCTGGAACACATGGATATAACCATACAGCAAAAAATGAAGATGTAGATGGCACTGTGCGGCAATAGCTCAGGTGGGTGCACAGCCTCCATGAAGTCAGACCCCGATAAGGCAGCGGCTTCCTCCCATGCCTCATTTATCAAGATATATGATGTGTATACGCTCCGGCCGGGATCCCATTGAAAGTAAGGCATTGTTCCACCACGCCAAAAGTACGCCCGTTGTTGCCATCGTCAACAACGGCTGTACTTTTACGTAGTGTGAACATAGCCTAAATAAAAGAAGCAATGGATAACAATATACTTATAATGAAAGCTTTTTGAGAAGGCCACCTAAAAATGCATTAAAAAGGGGTTTTAGATAGGATTTCTCTTATCAAAGAAAATGATCATTATTAGAATTGAGTAAGTAGTAAAATACTTTAGTCCTCTTTACTTGAGTCACACATTTTTCAATGCTCGAATGCTCGACTCGATCAGAGAGTGCCTGGTTATTATAGGGAATTTTAACTCCGGGTGAACAGAGTTAAAATTCTTTTTTTTTTATTATTATTTTGTATATTTCATTTCTTCATGGGATGTTTAAACAAAATATACAAAAATAAGAACAAAAAAAGTGTAATAGCTTAATGCAAAACACAGTACAAATAGATGAAAGAAATACTAGCAATTTGCTGTATTCACCACATTCCCCGCCTTGTTTGTGTGTTTAGCATAAAGCTATAAAAAAATTTCGTTCTAATTTGTGTACAAAATATACAAAAAAAAAGGAACAAAAATAATTTTTATTCATACGGAGCTACAACTTACGTCGGAACAATAATTCGACTGTCAGTTATTTGAGCAACAACACTAGTAATTATGGATAATGTATTGTAGACTGGAGACATGAACACATGAAAACTGGTCAACTGGCTAACTATATGGCACTTAAATGTTAAGATGGGCCGCCAATGTTTATTTTCAGAAATGACTATCGTGTAGCAATGTGCATGGTGTAATTTCTCTGAAGTAAATGTATGTTGAATTTGGTGCCGGAATAAACTTCTGAAAGCCTGTTCTCCTTGCCTCCCCACCACATAATGTGAAACCCTATGAGAGGAAGCTCCATAGCGCCCAGCTCTAGTAAAAGAGCCATCTTCATAGATTTACATGGCATTGGGTCTCTCATTGGAGACAGGAGCCTCCTCTCATAAAGTTCCATTGTATGCAATGTGCAGAATGGGGGCTTAGAAACCTATTCTGGTGCCAAAAAACACTGGAGCTACACGTTAAGAAATTTTATAGTAATTATTCCTTTGTTTTTTAGTTGAACATATTAACGTGTCCTTGTGGAGAAAATCAGAGGATATCAAAAAGGATCTGCAAAAGTTTTATATTACAGGACAATGGCAACTTCTCAGTATTAACTCCAAATACAAAGAAGTGGATGAACTGGATAATACATTTGGCATGGTAGAATTCAATGTGAGTTGACACCAATGTTTTTTTCTTTTTTACCATGTGTTCACATTGTACATTATTAATGTACTGTATACTTACATAATAGCATAATGCTCAGTAGCCCACCATATGAGCAATGCCTTATGTTACGCCAGGATGGTTTCACAATATAAGGCTATGTTCACACAACGTAAAAAAAAAAAAAAAGAGAAAAGACGTCCGCCTTTTTTATTTGAAAAGACGTCCGTTATTGCCGCAATTAAATTAATTAAATTAATTTC
This sequence comes from Dendropsophus ebraccatus, assembly GCF_027789765.1. NCBI lineage: Eukaryota > Metazoa > Chordata > Amphibia > Anura > Hylidae > Dendropsophus > Dendropsophus ebraccatus. Next base: position 36,004,406 of record NC_091465.1, read on the forward strand.
AGTTTAAGACACACCCAAAGGCCAGTAAGTCCGCCAAACAGCGAAATGAAGGATGTCATTTTAAGCGGATAGGAAAAACGTTGTATGAACATAGCCTAATAGTGAATGATTTTGAATGTTTTATTTCTTAATCAGACAATTCATTTGTTTTTTTCCATAGATCATCTTCAGTAGACATCCAATATATTACTTTGTAAACCTGATTATCCCCAGTGCGTTTCTCATAATTTTGGACACTATTAGCTTTTACATCCCTCCAGAAAGTGGAGAAAGAGTTACATTTAAGATCACCCTCATTCTTGGTTATTCAGTCTTTCTCATCATAGTTTCAGAAACTTTACCTGCCTCGGCCCAAGGAACTTCAATTATAGGTATGCACTTAAATATGTATAAAAATGGCTGTAAAAGTTAAATATGAATAAATAATAATATCAGAAAGACACTGGGAGAAATTGAGTGTTAATAATGTTAAAGGACAACTCTGGTGATTACCCCCCCCCCAATAATTAAAATACATTACAAAGTTCCCTATCACCCCCCTTCGGCCCCCCCTGTCCCTGTTGACCACGGCCAGTGCCATCTTGTGTTGATAACTTCTTCACAGAGGGCTGGCGCCACTGTGAGATGTCAGGGGATGACTGACAGCTTGCTCAGCTCCAATTGGCAAAGCAAACTGTCAGTCATCTGATGCTCTCCAGCCCCCTGTAAGACTGTCCCCTCTGAGTAAGTGTCACGCTCATCTCAGGGTGATGACATGAGTGGTTAAGAGGTCAAGATGGCACAGTGTAATTGGCTAAGTGCGCTGTCACTTTAGTCCATGGAGTGACAGCCTGCTCAGCCAATCGCTGGCCGCAGCGATGTCCCATCTCAGTCAGTAATTGGCTGAGCACGCTGGAGGCGGCTGGAGATGCCGGAGACCTGTAGACATGACATGATAGCCACAATATGGCCTATGCCTGGTCTAAAGACATCACAGATCCTAGACTTGTTATAGGGCCATTGTGCAAACTTCCTCTCAAAGTCTCTAAAAAGCCTGTATTCCCTCAGATAGAACTAGTTAAGAATCCAGGATACCCTAAGCTCTTAACAGGAGTCTCCTAGTAGTAATCCTAAGCAGTCTTGGGTGGGGACACCTAGCTAATAGAAGAATAGGAGACCATACAGTTCTCCTGCGCACAGTATTTATGGAGAGCCAGTGCTCCAAAGCTGCGGGGACATTTATAAGCCCGGTGTAAGAAATGCCATACTTAATAAATGTCCCCCATAGTATAGACTCCAGCTGGGATCACTAGCGGTGCCATAAAAAACGGGCATGTCAGTTTTCTCCGCCCGCTATTCACTGAATAAAGGCTGCAGAGAACCTGTCAGTGCACACAATGGAGCGTGCGGCTCCAGCCATAAGCTCTATCGTGTGCAGCGGCAAATTGGGATGCAGGCACGCACGGATGCGCCTGCATCCCAATTCCTCAGAAGTGAAGATCATTCGGCCAGTACTGCAGTATCGGTCGGATGATCTTCACTCCTGATGAATTGGGATGATCTTCACTCCTGATGAATTGGGATGATCTTCACTCCTGATGAATTGGGATGATCTTCACTCCTGATGAATTGGGATGATCTTCACTCCTGATGAATTGGGATGATCTTCTCTGGTCGTTCTGTGACCCGGCCGGAGTCTTATGCCATGAGAACATGGTCTTACGTTGAGTGAACATAGCCTTATACAGTATTAATTAACACATAGAAATACAATGCAATGCAACATTAATGGCAACACTGCACTTACCCAAAAAAACTGTTTGTTTCATGTAGCAGGACTTTGTCTTGGGGTACTGCATTTTATAACGTTTTCCAATATGTATAATTTTTTTCCGTTTACTTACTGTTGTGTATATTTACATTTTAGAGGTGTATTTCGTGGTCTGCATGGCTCTGCTTGTCATCAGTTTGGCAGAAAGTATTTTCGTAGTTCATATAGTGAGTAAGAAAAATATCCAGTCCAAGGTTCCCAAATGGGTAAAGAAGCTGGTTCTGGAAAAGCCCATCATCTCATTTCCCATGAAAGAAAAAAAACGTTCTCTTCAACTTCATGTCAACTCTTCTGATACATTGCAAATGACGGAGCCCACAAGCACTGGTTAGTCCTAATAACATCTACACATTACAGTATGTGACACATCAATATTCCTATACATTTTTGGAACTGCTTGGCTGCAGGATTCTGTGCACAGTCTATGGTGATATCTCCTTACACTTCCTTCAGGATCGGGAGCATGCTGAAGGTTGATTTTTTTTGTCCTGTCCCTTCTTACTAGTCTCCTGCAAATTTATGAGGGCCGGAAAATCCCTTTAAATTGTACCTGTCGTTATAAAAAACCTTTGACATGTCTCTACGATCAACCCGTACCGATTGGGAGATAGAGCAGGGAGACCTGTACCAGACCGATCAAAACTCTATGATATGTCAAAAGTTTTTTATAACGACAGGTACACTTTAGGTGCTAAGTCTTCTAAAGTGCAGCCTTCAGCATTGGCACTTTTCTTTATAGACTTTCCCATATCAATAAAACATAAAAATTTTACATACAAAACATAAATTTTTACGTCTTATTACTATTATTGACAATATACCTACTACTCTAATGAGAAGACAGAGAAATCAAGACTAGTAGGAGCTCCACTACATGATTTATTATGTCTTTGCACCCCACCTTAATATTATCTCACTTACTTGTAGATGAATTATCCAAATGTTCCGAAAATGGGGGAAGTTTCAAACTAACACCTGCAACTATGTCAACGAAAGAAAGTCCTGAGATCCTGCAAAGTATACTCAATGAGATAGTGGCTCTCAGACGACATCTCGAGAACAATGATGATGAGGAGACCGCTAAGGAATGGCTCATCGTTGGATATGTGCTTGATAAATTTCTTTTCCGGGTGTATCTAGTCACTATTTTCACTTATATTGTTAGTTTGTCGATTTGTTGGTCGTATCACTATATATCAGATGGTTATAACTAACTTTCTTGACTGTACAATCACAAACACAAGGATGTTACTATTTCCTGTATTACAGTTAAAAGGGTTGTATGTTATTAACAAGGCCGCTTTGTTTAAAGGGGAACTGACAGCAGGTTCGTACATCTACACCTGCTGTTATGTACCTGTAGGGGAAAAGATGCAGATTTCAGCGCTGACCTTCTTGTCTTCCTCCGTGGCACCGATTTGTGGTATTTTTAGCCAAAGAAAATATGGAAATGAGCTGGTTTGGTGCACTGGGGGTGTTCATTGGCTTCTACTTCTCCTATAATTCCTCCCCGGATCTCCCACAGTAACAGCACTAGCTCAGAATTCTATAGGAAATTCTTTTTAAATACATACTTTTTCTTATACAAAGCTCAAAATCCCATGTGTAGAGGACCTGAGGCATCAACTAAAGACAGTTTAAAGCAAATCTGCCCCCCACCCCCTGCCCATAATCGTTGGTACTGCTGGTTGGGTCTTAATAAATGTAATCCTATCATACCTTTCTCTTCTGCATCTGTTCTTTAATTTTAAAAAACAAAACACTGTTATTGTAATAGTGCCAAGGAGGTGGGGCCTAGGGTTCCCTATTTCCTAGGAATGCTACACGTTGCCAAATTAGATGGGATAACACTTCAGTCATTTGGGGCAAAGTAGTTTGGCTGAACTGTGGCAGCTGCACATGGCCTGTACACTGATGGCACCCTCACTGTAGAGTAACAGTATTGTAAGAAGGGTATGTCCTCATCACTGTGCTATAGATGCATGTATCCAGTCTAGAGAGTAGCATAGGGATTGGCTGCTGCAGGAGGGATCATTTATAAAAGGGGGGCAAGAAGGAGCAGCAAGCACTATTTGTAGGGAAGCCAGCAATACAATGAGGGTGGATAGTTGGATCAGTGAGAACTTAGAACTGCAGCCGAGTGCACCTCAGGGAAATTTTTAAATTTTTGATCAGTTGGGTACTAAGGGGGACATTTACTAAGGAGTCTAATTTGTGTGACTATTTTAATATGGGTTGGTGTTTATTTTATTCCAATATATTGTGTGTGATTTATGGAAAAGTTGTCATAGTAAATGCCTCAGTAAAGTTTTCAAAGTAAAAAGTTGCAAAAAAGTTGCAAACCCATTCACCTGGTACTGACCAGACGTAAGACTGCACCTGTTTTTGCAACTTTTTTTTTTAAAAAAATCCCAAATGATAAATTCAGTGCAAATACCGGATTGTGAAAATTTTTGTGTGAATACTCAAAACAGGCAGATTAAAAAATTGCATCCAAAAAAATATTTGCCTGTTGAATACTGGTTCATAAATAGAACCAAAATGGGTGCAAAAAATACAATTATTCACCTAAAAATAGACACAAAGGGGAAGATTTATCAAACTGGTGTAAAGTAGAACTGGCTCAGTTGCCCCTAGCAACCAATCAGATTCCACCTTTCATTTTTCAAACATTCTGTGAGGAATGAGAGGCGGAATCTGATTGGTTGCTAGGGGCAACTAAGACAATTCTACTTTACACTAGTTTGATAAATCTCTCTCAAAGCCTTTGATAAATTTTCCCCTAGATTTTAGACAGCAACTGATCAGGAGAATGAGCCAGGAGACATATGCAGTTGGCCTGTTCACGTTTGCCTCTGTGTCACATGACCTAAATGAGCTCCCAAAGCAAGTTTATAGGGCTGTCCAGGTTTTTTTTCCAGTAAGAAAAAAACGGCAGTTCTCTGATCCCACCTTTAAAGGTATCTTTCACTCCAGGCTAGTATTATATAGGTTGCTCTTCTACATAGTGTGTGTGGGGGGGTATCTTTCAGGTCAGTCTTTGACTTCTATACAAATCCTTATGACACAACTGGGGAATACTGTAAATATGCCAAGCCAGAAAACTCTGTTCTATACTGGTAAGGAGCAACCACCCTAAAACAGTTGTCTACAGATGCGTAATGACCCTTTCTGGGAAATTTTCTGACTTTGCTTATTAAATCCCAAGCCATGTTTTAAGGCTTCTTGTTGGAGTGAAACACTGACTTGAAAGAAAAGCTACCTCCAAAAGGTGGCATTGGAGAGCTATTCTGCAAATCCCTCATTCTAGAATTCCCAGTGGAACATGAATGGCCTCTAAATTTCCACCCATATATTTCACTTAAAAAGCTATTATTAGGAATAACGGGAAATGGGTGATAAATGGATACATAATTAATGCTTTAATAATGAGAATAGAATGCATTTCGTGGTTAGGACAATGTTTAATTCTCCTCCATTCTAGAGAGAAGGATACCAATGGATTGGTCAGATATCCAATAGGCAGAGATGATGTCTTATAGTATTACTAATCTATGGTGTAATCCTTATCGTACTTGGCTTTCGGAAATCTCTTTCTAATCACCGCAATGATGGTGGACGGCTGGATCCAGAACACCATGTCCTGCCTACTTCTTCTGATAGCGGCCTCAGGTGAGTGCATTAGGGATGACTTGTGAGAGTCTAGTTGCTGCTACTTTTTATGGCTTCTTAAAAAGAGAACGATAAATAATGGGATTTCAAGAGTGCAGTATCTTCACTATGATTTCAGTTGGCCATTAAAAATTATCAACAACTAAGCCAGTGGTAGGAAACCTTGGCTCTCAAGCTGTTGCAAAACTACAACTCCCACCATGCCTGGACAGCAAAAGGTAAAGCTTTGGCTGTCCATGCATGATGGGAGTTGTAGTTTTGCAACAGCTGGAGAGCCAAGGTCCCCTACTCCTAAACTAAGGACTGGTACATTTTACATTTTACATCTACTGACTGACAGGATTCAAAGTTATTATTTTTTTTTTCCTTTAACAAAAAAGAGCAGATTTAAAAAATCTAAAATCACAGGTAATCTACTCTCTATCTGTGTCATAATAAAGCTGTTCTTTTAAATGCAAGGTGAAGAAGGCTCCATTTTAAGCATGATCATAAACTGTTAGTAACTTCTTTACTTAAAGGGGAACTTCAGGTAGAGGTTTAAAAAATGAGACTTCTGTAGAAGCATATAGCATTACTTACCTATCTATTCCAGTTTTGAAACTACCAAAAATCCATTTGTTTTGGGGGGTTTTGTTCTGTTTTGTGTTTCTGTCCTTCCTGGTTTATCAGTTGTACACAGTACTACAGGTTCCAGAATGCAATGCCTTCCCTCAGCTGTTCATCACAGTCCTCCACCATTCCCCACCCAAATCTATTGAAGAACATTTAGGCTGTGTTCACACATTGCAGTTTCATTGTGTTACTGAATTATTTGCAATACTTTACCATTTCATTGTTGTCCCACCCACACAGCACACTGTATTCTCTACCTGTAACACCACACAGCACGCTGTATTCTCTACCTGTAACACCACACAGCACACTGTATTCTCTACCTGTAACACCACACAGCACGCTGTATTCTCTACCTGTAACACCACACAGCACACTGTATTCTCTACCTGTAACACCACACAGCACGCTGTATTCTCTACCTGTAACACCACACAGCACACTGTATTCTCTACCTATAACACCCTACAGCACACTGTATTCTCTACCTGTAACACCACACAGCACACTGTATTCTCTACCTGTAACACCACACAGCACACTGTATTCTCTATCTGTAACACCACATAGCACCCTGTATTCTCTACCTGTAACACCACACAGCACACTGTATTCTCTACCTGTAACACCACACAGCACGCTGTATTCTCTACCTGTAACACCACACAGCAAGCTGTATTCTCTACCTGTAACACCACACAGCACGCTGTATTCTCTTCCTGTAACTCTACACAGCACGCTGTATTCTCTACCTGTAACACCACACAGCTCGCTGTATTGTCTATCTGTAATACCACACCGCACAATGTAATCTATACCTGTAACACCACACAGCACGCTGTATTCTCTACCTGTAACTCTACACAGCACGCTGTATTCTCTACCTGTAACACCACACAGCTCGCTGTATTGTCTATCTGTAATACCACACCGCACAATGTAATCTATACCTGTAACACTGATATTGGAATAAAGTAAAGAACTTTTAGATTTTTTTTCTTTTCATTTCCACGCACATATTATGATCAAGCATCTTTTATCTTTGAAGTTGAGCCCCTCAATAAGGCTCTGATCCTTTCTGCCCTTTAGCATCATTTACTTGTGTTACTGCATCATTTTTGTGAATACGCTGCAGTACTGCAATGACACTCCAACATGTGTGAACACAGCCCTAATTTCCCTGCACACTTCTGCACAATCAGAGAAATTAGTGCAACACCTGCTTCTGGCCGGTCTGAGATGGTGAATCACTCAGGGGATTGGGGGATCTAGCCAAGCCTCGTGTGACATCACACCCTGCCCCCTGTCTGCATCATCAGCCTGATCTCAGAAAACACACACAATGTGAGACAGAGGCATGGAAGATTTGTCTCCTTAGGGGGGAGAGCAGAAGGAGCAAGAGACAATGTGGATTTGCACAGGGGCCATTTTTTTCACTTCCTGGATTTCTATCAGCTACCAGTGTGGCAGAACCGTACAGATACGGTAATACATTGTATGTATAGACACATATATTTAGCTTTAATGTACTTTTAATAGAAAACAAGTTTTTCTTATCTGGAGTTCCCCTTTAAAGGAAATCTCATTAATTCTTGTTCCAAACTGCTGACACTTACTTTTTGAGTTACCTTTTATTTATCCAGCTGTTCTTCCAGAATATAGAAAAAAACTTTTAGTCCCATATTGCTGTGAGCTATACTTCCTCCCTGCTTGATGGACACCTGTACGCTGAGTCCCAAGCAGGGTCAGGTATAGAGATGAGTGAACCGGTTGAGCCGGTATGGGATCCGGTTTGGATTTTTCCAAAAATCCGAGTCCGATCGGATTCGGATTTTTGGATTTAATCCGTTCCGATTTTTTTTTTTCTTGCTTTCTAAAATGGCAGCCGCCATTCTAGAAAGCAGAAAGTGTTCCGGGGGGGAAAAGCACTTTCCCATGATGCCCGGAACACATCCAATCAGCAGGGATCTTGCACTAGCCCACCCCCTGTGTGACGTCAGTATTGCTTTAAGAGGAGCGGTCACATGACCGCACGACGCAGTCTGCACAGAGAGAGGAAGGAGGTTGTTACTGGCTGCAGTGCACACAGCTCGTGATTATCAAAACGCTGCTGGAGCTGCTGCTGCTGTTGTGTACTACAGACTACTGAGAAGATATTGTAGGAAAGGAAAGATTTGGAAAACGGAGAGGAGAAACATCTAGTGATTGAGAGAGAAATATAGAGAGGGCGAAAGATAGATAGATTAGGCATAGGACAGCAAAGGATGCACGGAACAAAAACGTGCTCTACAGATATACAAGTCCTATACTTGGCTACTGCTGGGCCTTAACTGGCATCCAGGTTGACTACTGGTGTGCCTGCCCTTGCCTCCATGTTGACTACTGCTGCTTCTGTACTGGCCTCCGGGTTGGCTACTGCTGCTCCTGCCTGGCCTCCATGTTGACTATTGCTGCTCCTGCCTGGCCTCCATGTTGGCTCCTGCTGCTCATGCCTGACCTCCATGTTGACTACTGGTGCTCCTGCCTGGCCTCCATGTTGGCTACTGCTGCTCCTGCCTTGCCTCTATGTTGGCTACTGCTGCTCCTGCCTGGCCTCCATGTTGGCTACTGCTGCTCCTGCCTGGCCTCCATGTTGGCTACTGCTGCTCCTGCCTGGCCTCCATGTTGGGTACTGCTGCTCCTGCCTGGCATCCATGTTGGCTACTGCTGCTCCTGCCTGGCCTCCATGTTGGCTACTGCTGATCCGGCCTGCCCTCCATGTTGACTACTGTTGCTTCTGCCTGGCCTCCATGTTGGCTACTGCTGATCCTGCCTGGCCTCCATGTTGGCTACTGCTGATCCTGTCTGCCCTCCATGTTGACTACTGTTGCTTCTGCCTGGCCTCCATGTTGGCTACTGCTGATCCTGCCTGGCCTCCATGTTGGCTACTGCTGATCCTGTCTGCCCTCCATGTTGGCTACTGCTGTCCTGCTTGGCCTCCATATTGACTACTGCTGCTCCTGTACTGGCCTCAAATGACTATTGCTGGACCTCCACTGGCCTCCAATGACTACTGCTGCTCCTTCACTGCATTTGTGACCTTTTTCCTCCATACACCCTGTAATGGTGAATTTCCTGCATAGACCCTGTAATGGTGAATTTCCTGCATAGACCCTGCAATGGTGAAAGTCTAAAAAAAAAAAATGACTTTGAGATATTGAAAAGATAATGATGTTACTGACATGTAGAGCCCTAAATTCAACCAAATACACAACCCCCGTATCATATAGATGCTTTAAATTAAAAGAAATCCAAAATTGAACCGAACTTTCCATCAAAAATCCGGAAGTCCAGTGGGAACGAACTTTTGAAAAGTTCGCTCATCTCTAGTCAGGTATGGTAGAGGGGAGCAAGGAGGTGTTGCAGCTTGCTACTATAGAGTGAAAACAATTTTGCTGGAAGTACAGATTGATATATGAAAGGTACCAGGTATCTCTTTCATCTAACAGCTATCTAACAGTGTCAGCGGTATTGAACGTGTCAGATTCCCTTTACCATAGAAAATAAATAACCAACTAATATTGGCTCTTTCTGGCTTTCAAATGTATGGATTTTCTTTGTTTGTTTTAGTTTTCTGTTTGTTTTAGATTTCTTTTTTTTTCTACTTAATGTGTTGGGAGCTTTGGGGACACTTGTTTTAAAAATTGTCATGCTACAGCGGTTGTTGAGGAGCAAACAAGTAGTGTAGCTTGTCTACTTTTACTAGGATATTACTTGTGATGCTGACAGGAGCCAGGGAAAACAAAATATTTAAAGTTGACCTACATACAGCTATTACATTCTCTGTTAGAAGGATACGAAATAGAAATGAGACCTGTAAAAGACTAAATAAAAAAAAGTCACCCAGGTGTATATACATTATATATGCTATTTTTGATGTGGTAAGTACAAAAAGTTGGAAAATGCTAAATTTATTTTGAAACTGGGCATTTCATTTAGTCCCATAAATGGCATAATAAAAATATATAGTTTTATTTTCTTTATATATTATTTCATAAATTTAAGGAAAAAACTAACAAAATAGGAACAGAAACATGCTCACATAATAAGACATGGACACAGAAGTGAATACAGAGACTGCAAAATAATTTTAAAAAGTAGTATGCCTGAGGCCTCCTGTGTCCACAGCTATCATCAGGAATCTGCGATCCCATCATAGAGCCCCGTTGGTGAGCAGAGGAAGAATTCTCTCTCTGTTTGAGAATTCTTTCTCTGCAGCCCTATAGATGCTATAGGGCATGAATAACACAGGCACAACTTCTCTGTACCTGTGTCACCCAGAGGACGCTAAGCGATGGAGGGGGGGGGTCAGTCTAAGGGGTCCCAGTGGCTGCTGGAGCTGCTCCCTGCATTACTCCACTGTGGGTGCTGTTCCTGGATGCTATGGCGGGTGGTTTTCTTCTGTGGGAGCTTTGCAGCCAGTGTCCAGTATACAAAGTAACTGGGTGCTGGTTGTGCATTACAGTACCCAGTCCCCCAGTACCTGGGGAGGAACGACACAGAGCGGCAGTCAGTTAAAAGGGAGCCAATTGGTGAGTGGATTGCAGAGGTAATGAAGCACTATTATTATTTCAGTAAATGTGCAAGAAGAGGACTTGGAGAAACTATACTGGAAGTGTGGCAGATCAGTGCACATATAGACACAATCTCATGGGTAGAATGAACCATGTCCATTGTGAAAGTTGATTATGACATTTATATCTGTATTGATGTGGGAAATAGCATATGCCCATGATGGAAATATTAAACAGTGTAAAAATAAGTGCAAATATTGGCCGTTGTTGTAAAACAAGGGCCGTTATTAATGTTTAAGTTCTTTAAAGCGACTCTGTACCCACAATCTGACCCCCCCCCAACCGCTTGTACCGTCAGATAGCTGCTTTTAATCCAAGATCTGTCCTGGGGTCCATTCGGCAGGTGATGCAGTTATTGTCATGGCCTAGAGTACCCATGCCCTAGGATTGCGATGCCTCTCCATCCCTCCTCCCCGCCCTCCTCATTACTAGGAAAGCCCCTGGGGAGTATTTCTCTAATCACCTGAACAGTGCACAGGTGCCTTAACGATCCAGCTCATGTGCAGTGTTCACACAGGTGATGAATCGGAGAAATTTTTGTAGGGGCATTCCTAATGATGAGGAGGGCGGGGAGGAGGGATGGAAGGGCAGTGCAAGCCTAGGGCATAGACACTCTAGGCCATGCCAATTTGACACAGGGCTGCAAATTTAAAGCCACAATCTGCCCCCCCCCCCCCCCTCAAACTGATTGTACCTTCAGATAATTGCTTTTAATCTGTCCTGGGGTCCGTTTGGCAGGTGATGCAGTTATTGTCCTAAAAAAACAACTTTTAAACTTGTAGCCCTGTGCCCAATGGGCGTGGCCCAGATTGTGTATGCATTAGGCTGGCATAACCTCTCTGTCCCTCCTCCCCACCCTCTTCATCGTTAGGAATGCTCCAGGCAGATTGTCTCCTATTCACCACCTGTGTCAGCCCGGCACATGGGTTGGATCATTAAGGCACCTGTGCAATGATCAGCATGGAGAAAATGTTCCAGTGCCATTCCTAATGATGAAGAGGGTGGGGAGGAGGGACGGAGGGGTGGTGCAAAGTTAAACCACGCCTGTTGGGCATGGGCTGCAACTTTAAAAGTTGTTTTTTAGGACAATAACTGCATCACCTGCCAAATGGACCACAGGACAGATCTTCAGCAGCTATCCAAAGGTAAGAGCGGTTTGGAAGAGTCAGATTGTAGGTACAGAGTCGCTTTAATAATGGCCGTTGTTTTGCAACTATGGCAATTATTTGCTACTGTGAATGTAGCCTATAAGAAATTAAAGGGGTTATCCAGCGCTACAAAAACATGGCCACTCTTCCCCCTACTGTTGTCCTCAGTTCAGGTGCAGTTTGCAATTAAGCTCCATTTACTTCAATGGAACTGAGTTTCAAAACCCCAACCAAACTGGAGACAACAGTAGGGGGAAAGTGGCCATGTTTTTGTAGCGCTGGATAACCCCTTTAATAGGATTTTCCAGCCCATTTACCCATATACTGATGTTCCAATGCCAGCAAATCTTGGTTCCATTTCAGTCTCTTCTTACCTGTCTACAGCTATGTTATGTCAACATGATACAGTATGTAAGTACTACAGCCAATCGCTGGTAGACAGCAAGGTATACAAAGAAAGGTGACACTGCAGAATCCACAGCAATACTAAAAACTATGTACATTTGGTATTTCTGTTATCATACTAACCAAAGCAATATACTGTAGGTAACATGTCATGTATACCACATTGTGAATTAAGTAAAATTGAATATAACGATTAGTGACGCCAAAGCATTTTTTTTTACTCTACTTTTTGCTTTTTCATTACATGGCTAAGTTCACACAGCATTCTATTTTTGAAAAGAACGGACACTAATTGAAAAGAAATCAGCGTTTGCTCTTTTCTGCAGGGGTGAAATAGCATTGAATAAAATGCAATGCGGCCCGCTGTGTTCTGACATTGTTATTTTAACCACGGCTCTTTAAAATGGGCATCAAAATAACGGACATGCCTATTAATTTCCAGACGCTGTTTACCGAACATCGTCCGCAAACAATAGCTGTGGCCGTACTTTACATTGGCGTGAATGGTTAATTGATTTGCGGGCACACCCAACGGTGCCCGCAAGTCAATTGTAAAAAAATAATGATCCTACAGCCAATACAGCAGTATCGGCTGCAGGAATAACCTGGCGGTCGGCAGTATAATGCCGTCCGTTGCTAGGTTAGATGTTGTAGGAACATAGCCCATAGCAGACTATGGCTAGAATCACTGATCGTCTTTTTTTTATCCGTTTGACAGTCGTCATTTTAAGGCCAAATAACGGACATTATTTTGAAATCACGGACGTCATTGCAATATATTTGACCTTAAAATGACCCATGTCCAAAATGGACATGACGGATGTCTAAACGTCCAAAAAAAGATGGTGTGTTAACCTAAAACATTGTATTGTTATAAAAATAAAACAAAAATCAAGCTCTTATATGGCTATGTCTAAAGATTAGGGATGGTCCGAACCAGCCGAGGTTCGGGTTCGTACGAACCCGGACTCTCGGCAATGATTCCCGCTGTCTTAAACCTCCGTGCAGAGGGTGGATACAGCGGGAAGACCGCCTGGAAAACTGGGATACAGCTTATGGCTGTGGCTGTATCCCGGTTTTTCAGGCGGTCCTCCCGCTGTATCCACCCTCTGCACGGAGGTTTAAGACAGCAGAAATCATTGCTGAGAGTCCGGGTTCGTACGAACCCGAACCTCGGCAGGTTCGGACCGTCCCTACTAAAGATACATTAAAAAAAAGTTATGGCGGAAGGGATGAACAGTATAGGCCACAGAATCAATGTAACCTTGGCAACAAAAGGACCCCCAAGTGCAATTCCATAGCAGTGCCAGCCATAGCATCCCCACTGCAGTGATAATGAGGAGTGCTCTACCTGGATGAAAAACAGTAACCAATGTGATTGTGGTCTGTGGATGGAGATGCAGTAATATACAGCGCCGAATCCATGTCAACAATATTTACAATGTAAACACTCAGGAATGACTTGTCGGACATGGGCTTATTTGATTAAACCTACAATTACTAAGTGTATTAAAATATTCCCATAAATAGTAGAAAGTCAACCACAGATTTGTTACTGACTGGAGCTATGGCAAGCATCGGGTACACACAGAATCTGTATGGAGGATTTCTATAGAGATAATCGACAGCTCTACTGCAATAGATACCATTCATCTGATCTATATCCTGGCTGGCTCTACAATGACTTCTGGTTATATTCAGGCTATGATATTCTGCCTCCTTCTCCTCGGTTCAGGTGAGTACACTGCAAATACCTTGTACACTTGTTCAAATAAGAAAATTGGACTTTATTTCTTTAGAGCTGAGATGGGGAGGACCCTCCAGCTGTTGCCAAACTACAACTCTCATCATGCACCTAGTCTTTTGACATGTTGCAGAGACATGGGGTCTGGGTGCTCTGACCTTTACTGATCTCTCAAATGAGCCAGAAGAAGCTCACAGTTATGTGCTTTACTATGTCTTCCCATGTTTTAGTCTCTGCATGAGGGAAAGCTCCATTAAAAGTCTACGGAGCGTGTCTCATGCAAAAGATGGAAGTGGCAGTAAGATGGAGAAGGAAGTGCGTGACCGTATGCTTCTCCTGACTCATTTTAGAGAACGGTGGGGATTTGAACACCCAGATCACATCTGATCAAAACTTTTGACAAGTCTCTGCAACAAAGTTTTTTTTTTTCTAATGACAGGGACAATTTAAGCAGTAGTAAGATTTTGGCTGGATTTCGGTCACTAAAAGTGCCAAGTTTGGCTTATGGAGAAAACGGGTCTATATGCATATTGGTGTTTCTTTTTTCCTGGGATTTTTCCTCAATTCTTCAATAGAAAACATAAGATCACATGGTATTGAATAACATTACAAGATAAAACAAAAAAAGCATGGATAAAACAACAGAGAGAAAAAAAACGCCTATAGTAATTTACAATAAAATGAAAAAATGCTAAAAAAAAAGCAACACAAAAAAGCAGGTTTTTTTCCCCTCAAGCCGAAAAAATACTGTGCAAAATTTGTGTTAATGTTGTGTTTGAGGGAAGCCTTTGGGAGGTAAAGGATATGGTAAAATAAGAAATGGTCCCAGTTTGGACAAGAGCAGCACTGGTTTTGGGAAACAAAGTATATTTTAAATACCTGTAATTATATCAGACACATAATAAAATCAATTTTTTCGCCTTCACCTCTTTTACATCAAAACTAATTTCAAACACCGGCCATGCAAATATCTGTACGAAGCATTACAACTTAAGGCTATGTTGACACTGCGTACGAGTCCGGCCGTACTGCGAACCGTGAATATACGCACATAGTTTTGAGGTTGATGTGTTCGCTTGAAAGTATACGATATACGCCCGCACAATGCACACTACGTATGAGCTAACGGCCAGATCGTATAAGGCGCCGTGAAAAATGAACAAGACCATTGTTTGAGGACGGAAATGTTCAAACTCACGGCCGTGGATTTCCATGGGGTCCCGTACGGAGTATTTATTTCAGCCAAATTGAACTTCATTTTTCGATCCAAAAGGTTCTGTGTGTTTTATTGGGCTGGGCGAAGATTTCCAAGTAAATGACCTGTTTCCGATCGCTTCGAAACAAGCTAGGGAAGCATAACTGTACTACGGGCGTATGTTCGCGGTTCGTATGCATCCGGCCGCATGTCGATTTTTCCCATGCCCGTAGTTTCAGCCGCACATGTACGGCGGCATACGAAATACGGACTCATACGCAGTGTGAACATAGCCTAAAAAGGGGTTTAGTATGCACAGCTGCTATTCTAAGTTGCGTGCACAGTTCCCATATAGAGAGAACACCATGCAATACAACCAGAAAAAAAGCTATAGGAAATCAACTGGCACAGCAACAATGTTTGAAGTATCAAAAATATTAATCTTTTAGGTATACAAAAATTGTAGACATATCAAAGAAACAAAACAAACTCTAACCCATCAACACATTCAAAATACCCTCATACCTGTAACCACCACTCCCACACCATTCTGAAAAAATGTACAGTCACACCCAGCCCCTAGCAATAAACAATGAAGGTATTCTGCCCCCCCACAATGAAATAAAGCCAAATACTCTAGGAAGTCCACTGGGTGGACAGAACGCATGGGGTTCCTACACCCCTCTCCTGGGTCACCTTGTCCAGTTGATATGATATGGTGATATCTCTGTCGCCGCCGCCCCCCCCCCCCCCTTATATACTCACATTTCAATTTTTTTCATGACTATTTTTTTTCTCCTTTTGCATACACATTTATTCTGTGTTTTGCCGTACACTTATTTGGTAAATTTTTTGCTTTACATCTGTAAGAAGCCTGTAATTCACTGTGTATGTGTACTTTTGACACTGATATGTTAAGTTTAATATTTTATTAATGGCCTGGAGGTGCCCAAGAAGTCTCCATTATTAAGCAGTCAAACTCAACTCCAGCACAACTTTTACGCTACCTGATTGATGGATATGAAACAAGGCTGAGACCAGTGAGAGACTGGAGAGAGACCATTCTAGTGCATATAGATATTATTATCTATGCTATCCTTGAAGTAGTAAGTACACATCTCTTTCATATTCATGTAATGTAAATGTTTTACAAATTTAGGTTCTGCGCGGAATCTCGGCGTCGATTCAGTAGTGTGAACGGAGCCCAAAAGAAAAGCTAAATACAATATAATTTTGTGTGAATATAAAACAATGCGTATAGAGTTAAAAAAAACACATATTTTGCAAAACAAGGTCGTAACTAAGTAGCATGTTCATTATTTGCAAGATGATAATCAATTACGGTAGTTATTTTATATGGCTTGCACATTGCCGGTTAATTTCCCATTTACTTCAGTGGAGCGCATTATTAGACTATGTTCTCACGTCAGGAAAATATTGAGTAAAGGGGTCCATCTTGTTAATGAGACAGCCGCTGACAGTGATCATTATTAGCGGCTGTCTATGTTACAAGATGGCCGCCTTCCCTGATATTAAGCCAGTTGTTGACCCACCACCACATCCATGCGTGCCCGAATCAGAACTCCCCACTGCACACTATGAAGCTTGCGGTTTTCTACAGCCGCTATTCGCTGAATAGCGGCCACAGAAAACTGACATGTCACTTCTTTGCTGCGTCACTAGGGGTCCTGGCCGGAGCGTATACTATGTGTATACACTCGGGCCGGGATCCCATAGACACCCGGCCAGCGTATTTTCTCGTATTAACTACGGCCGTTGTTGCAATCGGCAACAACGGATGTAAAAATACGAAAAAATATGTTGTGTGAACATAGCCTCACTCTGACCACTATTATTAGGCACAATATTGTTTGCGCTCTTTTGGCAAATAGTTGGCTGCACCGAAAACCATTTGACTTTACATTGGGCAGTAAAGTCTCATGAAAGAGTCACTATAGTTCAACGGAAATATTTGATATGTCATTTTTATTCTAACATCATTTTCTCTTTCAAAGGCGGAAAAAGAGCAAGTGATGACAATTTACTTCATGTATAATCAGGTAAGTAACAAGATAATGGAAGGATATACCAAATTTGTGGCAGTGACTTTCAGAAATTGGGATACATACATAAAACATAGTGTTACAGGGGTAAGAACATAATTTGATGAATAAAGTTCACATGCCATCCCATTATTGTAACAAGATGATCAATAACAAAGTTATCCACATAAGCAAATCTATCACCAAAGGTTGTGATATAAATGTTATACGCTCACGGATCACTTGATGATTCCCGCGGTATGGGTCTTTCATTGATACGCCGCTACGTACCTGAGATATGGTCTTTTTTGTTCGATGCAAATTAGCAGGTCTGGTGCACTGGAGGAAGGTCCAGCAACTCCAGTATCTCCTCCCATGATGAGGAGAGCGATGGGAGACAATGTCAGTGCTCTGAGGCCCTGGCCCGCCTCCGGGGCACCAGACCTGATCATTTCCACAGGGCCGTATCTCAGGAACAGCATGGCAGATCACTGAAAGAACTGCATCATTGGAATCAGCACTGATCCGTGAGGCTGTGACACTTATATCAACGCCTGTGTTGAGCTTTAATTGCAATTATTGAAGCTAAAGCCAGGAACAGGTTATAATTGGAGAACAGGTCAGTTTCCCCCTAAATCCCAGCAAAAATTATGCAATTCACAGCCAAAGTGTATGAAAATTGCAGCCAAAACAATGCATCACAAATGCAACAAAAACATGTGCGAACACAGCCTAAGGGAAGCCAAATATAAAAGTGTAAAAGAAATAAGGCAACATTTTCAGTGCACCAAGTGCAAAAAAAGTGCCCCCTAGCATATATATATATATATATATATATATATATATATATATATATATATATATATGAAAATGGTTGTCATTAACCTAGACAAGGAGCTATCAACATTGGGAGGAAAAGGTCAGAGGAAAGTTTGCTAAATGAATGTATAGTAACTGCAGAAATATTTAAATGGGTTGGCCACTTTATAGTAAAATAGGTCCCTGTGTACCTCATAGAGTAAAAATCAGATTCCCCTCCTTCAGGCTGTGCTGCCCTGCTCTGTAATGAGTCTGTCCATAAGATGGCTGACATGAAGGAGCATGTGACCATGTCCCACTCCCCAGTGTCCTCCATAGGCATATACAAGCTCAGTGTTGGACATTTGGGGGTGGGGCATGGTCACATGCTTCCTCATGTCGGCCATCTTAAGGACAGATTCACCACAGAGCAGAGCAGCACAGCCTGGAGGAGAGAAGTCTGATTTTAGCTCTATGAGGTACACAGGGAGCTGCTGTCAGTATATACAGTGAGTACACTTACTAATACTGTACACTGAACATTGTACACTGAACTATTTGTAATTAATTATTTGCATTTGTAATTAATAATTTGACAACTATTTAACCCTACAAGTTTAGTTGAGATGGGAATAAGATGGGAATTAGCTGAGATAGAGATAAGGACATTAAGGACATTACATTTTATATTTTTTAATCCACTGGGTTTTATCTGCAAAAAACGCATGAGAAAAACTAAACAAAATTTAAATGTGTACGGGCAACCTAAAAGTGCAGATCTATTAAGCTGCACAGCTCCAGTAATTCTGGAGTAAGAAAACAACTCTGTTTCAGGGGGGGGGGAGGGGTTAGAACAGCTATTGGGTCCATATGGGGCAAATACTTCTGTGACAGTCATATAGGAATACCCCTCTTCCCACATTTAGGCTATATATGTTTGCATTATAATCTGGATATTTACCTCTTGCATTTATAAACTTACTGCTAGGTCCGTTTTGGAAAGAGCGAACATGCAACCAAAATGTCTAAAGCACTGACATAGTGTTTAGTACTTTCTTACACAAAGTGCTGTATTTTGTCTTTCTGTAGTACTGGAGAGATGAATTTCTACAATGGAATCCAATGGACTTTGACAATATGACAATTATTTCTGTTCCTATCCATACCATATGGATTCCAGATATACAGATAGCTGAATTGTAAGTGCAAATTTAATGTTTTTTTCAAAATTATTTATTTTAAAAACGCACGGGGTCCCCCCCCCATTCTCATAACCAGACATGTTTAATAACCAAACAGCAGCAGCCTAGTAGTACCAAGGTGGGAAGGGACAATTGTTTTTGCCCTCCCTAGCTTAATAATACCAACCTGCCACCACCCAGTCCCGGAGATGCAATTTTGGCGCTCTGGGACTACTGGTACACGACTCTTCCTAGTATTCCTGGGCCAGTGGGTATTGGGGTAATATTGGGGGGGGGGGGGGTTTGACTTAGTAATGAATTCCGTCTATCAGACAGCTTCCACTGCTAAGCCTGTAATAAAATAAAAATAAAACACCACACAATAGAGCAGGGGTGGGGAACCTCCGGCCCGCGGGCCGCATCCGGCCCCTGAGACCTCCCGATGCGGCCCGCGGCCCGCAGCTCCCCTGTGACACGCGCTGCTCTGGAGGAGGAAGGAGCCGGCGCACACAGCATCCTCCGGTGTCTGTGACAGCTGCCGTGATGTCTGTGTCGGCTCCTTCCTCCTCCAGAGCGGCGCGTGTCTTCAGTCTCCTGCGGGCTGTGAGCGATGACGTCATTTCATCGCGCGCCGCCTGCAGGAGAAGACCGGCACAGAGGACCTGGGAGAGAAGAGGACCTGGGCAGCGTGGGAGCGGAGGTAAGGTGAGTGGGATGTTTATTTTTTTTATTTGGGGGTTAAATAGGCTACCAGGGACATGACTGATGGGGGGGATAACTAGGCTACCAGGGACATGACTGATGGGGGTTAACTAGTCCACCAGGGACATGACTGATGGGGGGGGGGGATAACTAGGCTACCAGGGACATGACTGTTGGGGGATAACTAGGCCACCAGGGACAAGACTGTTGGGGGTTAACTGGTCCACCAGGGACATGACTGTTGGGTGTTTACTGGTCCACCAGGGACATGACTGTTGGGGGTTAACTGGTCCACCAGAGACATGACTGTTGGGGGTTAACTAGGCTACCAGGGACATGCCTGATGGGGGGGATAACTAGGCCACCAGGGACATGCCTGATAGGGGTTAACTAGGCTACCAGGAACATGACTGTTGGGGGTTAACTGGTCCACCAGGGACATGCCTGATGGGGGTTAACTAGGCTACCAGGGACATGACTGGGGGGGTTAACTAGGCTACCAGGGACAGGCCTGATGGGGGTTAACTAGGCCACCAGGGATATGACTGTTGGGGGTTAACTAGGCCACCAGGGACATGACTAATGGGGGTTAACTAGGCTACCAGGGACAGGCCTGATGGGGGGTTAACTAGGCTACCAGGGACATGCCTGATGGGGGGGTTAACTAGGCCACCAGGGACATGAATGAGGGATTAACTAGGCTACCAGGGACATGACTGATGTGGGTTAACTAGGCTATCAGGGATATGCCTGATGGGGGTTAAATAGGCCACCAGGGACATGCCTGATGGGGGTTAACTAGGCTACCAGGGACATGACTGATGTGGGTTAACTAGGCTACCAGGGACATGACTGATGTGGGTTAACTAGGCTACCAGGGACATGCCTGATGGGGGTTAACTAGGCTACCTGGGACATGCCTGATGGCGGTTAACTAGGCTACCAGGGACAGGCCTGATGGGGGTTAACTAGGCTACCAGGGACAGGCCTGATGGGGGTTAACTAGGCCACCAGGGACATGACTGATGGGGGGGATAACTAGGCTACCAGGGACATGGCTGGGGGGGTTAACTAGGCTACCAGGGACATGACTGATGGGGGTTAACTAGGCTACCAGGGACATGACTGGGGTTTAACTACAATAGCAGGGGCACTAGGGGAACAATACTTTGCCTTGCCCTGGGTGCTGCAAACCCCCGCTACTAACTGCCGCGCACGGTATGCGGCCCTCGAATGATTTTATTAATGCCCGACCGGCCCTCGACATGGAAAAGGTTCCCCACCCCTGCAATAGAGGAAAGTATTTTATTCTAAAAATAACACCCCCACACCCCTCATTGACCATTGTATCTTAAAAAAAAACTGGTCATCGCCATCAATATCTGGATATCAATATCTGAAAAACAAAAGGGGGAATCACAAAAGAAAAGGCCAGGAGCAGAACACACATCATTGTGACAGGTGTTCTGCACCTTACAGTATGCAGCATCTTGGTAGATGCTGTTCACAGTCTGCCAAAAGGGGTTAAGTGAGGATCTACACTTAACCCTCGCATATCTCAGATCAGAAAACCTAAAGAACAGACCCCAGACCAGATCCCCTAAAGTAATACAGCAGATCAGACGTCCCCTAACTACATTCTGCAGATACTCAACCCTCCTCACGCCCTAGTGCTTGCCCTAGAAAACATCCCCATCCTGATGTCTTTCCATTCACAGTAGTAGTGTCAGTGAAGGAGGAGGACTGCCGAAATGAAGAGAGGTGAGTATTTAGCCAGGAGCAGGCGATGAAAACTATAACCAAACTGCAGTGTGTAAGCCTCACACATCTTGGCAGATGCTTTCACAGAGTACTTTTTCCCTCTCATCTTTATAAATTGGCCACTGATGTAGCAAAGTATGTCTGCCAAATTTGCCGAATGTGGATGCCATCTAAATGAACTTTAGCTGTGTACTCTAGTTCACTTATACTCTGCAGAACATCAAATACATTGGTTCAAGGTAACTGTATTTACACTGCTATGTGCACTTGTAGGAAAGTCACAGAAGGTTCTAGAAGGTTCTACACAATTCTGGACAGTTTTAAAAGCTTTTTGATAGGTCTTACAGTTCTAGAAGCTTCTAGAAGTCTACACTCCCAACAGTCTTAAAATACTGTATATAAAACATCACTGTGCTGATCACAAAGGCAAAGTTTATGGGGAATATTAAGCTTTTTCTATTAATTTTAGGCACAAACAACACACTTAACTGGGAACAAAAAAACTTGTAAAATTGTTATGTAGTGTAAGGCTATGTTCACAAAACGTCATAAATATTGAAAAGGTGGCCGATTTTCATATTTAAAATAACGTCCATTTTTGCCGAGATTTAACTGACTGCAATGGCAATGCATTGAAGTCAATGGGAAGACGGACGTCCAATGCCCACAATGTATTGACGTTTTTGCAGCTGGGGTCAAAATATTGGTCATAATAATTATTTATGTACGTCTTTTGCAAACAGCGGACGTTTTTTATTAGTAGTTAACACACAGTTTTTCTTTTGTCACCGTTTTTTCTCCGTGTTTACTATTAAATTTAATCGACTTTTCAGTTTAGACACACCCAAAGTTTAATTAGTAATCCAAACTAGAATAATGTACATACACCCGTCAATGCACTAAGGGAAGGCCAGGCTGCTAAATAACGGCCGTTATTTTAGACTCAAAATGATGGACGTCATTTTAAACGGAGCTGAAAAAACGTTGTGTGAGCATAGCCTAATCTTATAAGCATTTTTATTAATGGTGTGCTCTGTCCCCCCACAGTATAGATCCCGGGGGCCCCCCAGGCAATAGTTTTGTGTACATTAATAACATGGGGCTGATAAAATATCAAAAGGCACATCGAGGATCATCCATGTGCAAGTTCCACATCTACTTCTTCCCCTTTGACGTTCACAACTGTACTTTAAGTTTTCACAGTATGCTTCACACAGGTATGTCTTCACCTAATGCATAACTGAATATAAATAGCATTTTCAGTATAATATATATTCCATCCATTACATCATTATATACCAGACCCGTACCGGTCACTAAGCGCGATCCTCTCCAGTCAGGGCCATAATGTAAGTTTATGGAGCCCGACTGATTATGCTGACACAGAATGGAGAGTGGACACGCTGCATCGCAGTCTTCTCTCGTCTCGTTCTGACGATCGCTATGGGTCTGAGCACTCAAAACTTTTTAACATATCTCTATGACATGTCAAACGTTTTCTATGATGACAGGGACACATTAAGTTTAAAGGGGTACTCCGGCACTAATTAAAAAAAAAAATCAATCAATCATAATCATAGTTTTCCCATTTACCATCCCTCCGGAGTCTGTCTCCGTTTGAATTTCCCGCTGTTTGCAGGTCCCTGAAGCTCCAGTTGGTGGCTTCATTTTTTCTTTACTTCCTGATTTGGACTTTCCCATAATTCACTCTGTCTCCTGTGATGTCTAACTGATTTTGTAAAACTGTTAGATGGCTTACATCATGTTCAGCCAATCAGAGCTGAGCAACCTGACAATCTGACAAAGAGAGGCTGGCTTAACAGAGCTTAAACCCGCCTCCCTCTTGATGATGTCATTGTCACAAAATGGCTGCCACAGAGCAGCCTGGGGTCAACAGTCATTAGGTAAGAATGAGTTAACTTCACTTACTGGTGGCGGATTGAGGGGGGAAAAGATAGGGAAGGGGGCAGATAGGTGATTGAAGCATATTACAAAGTTATATAACTTTGTAATGTGTTTCAATCACTGGAAAAAAGGTTTTCGCTGGAGTACCCCTTTAACTCTAATATTTTCAAAGCCAAGTAAGACTTATGAGCTATTCACATCTTTCTTTCTTTCCCCCTCTCTCTCTCTTTCCCTCTTTATCTCTCTTTCTTTTTTTCTCTCTCGTTTCTAGTTGATGATATTAATTTAACTGCATGGAAAACAGTAGAGAATATGAGAAGGGATATTCAGACGTTTTACCATCCAGGGGAATGGGAACTTACAGATATATATCCCACTTACAAGCTGGTGGTTAACCAAGAAAGAAAACTTATACTGTTGGAGTTCCATGTAAGTTGGCTTTCCCTCAGTCATATGTCATTTGGTTGTACTATATGTTGTGCTGCAGTGAATATCTACATGTGGGAGCTATGTTCACACTACGTATATTTCAGTCAGTATTGTGGTCCTCATAGCAACCAAAACCAGGAGTGGATTGAAAACACAGAAAGGATCTGTTCACATAATGTTGTAATTAAGTGGATGGCCGTCATTTAATGGCAAATATTTGCTGTTATCTTAAAACAACGGCTGTTATATTGAAATAATGGCAGTTATTTACCATTATATGGCAGCCATCCACTCAATTTCACCATTATGTGAACAGATCCTTTCTGTGCTTTCAATCCACTCATGGTTTTGGTTGCTATGAGGACCTGACATGAGGACCAAATACGCCTGAAATATACTGTGTGTGAACCCAGCCTTATAATAACCGTATACATAGTGAACATTTTTGGTATGTTATATTAGAAAAATCTACTGTCACATCATTTTTTTTTTTTTTACATTATATTATTTCTCTTGTCCCCATTTTGTCTATGGTATTGCAGCTCAGTTCCATTGAAGTGAATGGAGTTGTAATGGATAGGTGTGGTGCTGTTTTTAGAAGGAAGCAGTTATGTTCTTCTAATTCTGTATACCCCCTTTAAATCAGTGTAAGTTAGTGTCTGACAACTGAGACCTACCCGATTACTAGAATGAAGGGACCATATTTTAAGCTGTCTACATAAAATAAGTTATCCTAGAGCAATACATGTTTTAATTTAATGGGGCTTAAGATCCCCATGCACTCTATAGTTATGTCAGGCAGGTTCAGTTATCTGTATAATGTGTATGGGGACCTCCCAAGACTCCACCAACAGATGATGCTAGCAAAGGGTTGAGCATGATGAAATTTATCTTCCTGACCTTTTTGTTTTAGAAACATAGAAGATTGTCAGCAAAAAAAGACCACTTGGTCCATCTAGTCTGCCCTTTCTATTTCCCTTCCTATTATATTAGGATAGATATATGTTTATCCCAGGCATGCTTACTTTCTGTTATTGTAGATTTACCAACCATATCTGCTGGAAGTTTGTTCCAAGCATCTACTACTCTTTCAGTAAAGTAATATTTTCTCATGTTGCTTCTAACCTCTCCCCCAACTAACCTCTCAGAGTCTCCCCTTGTGCTTGAGTTCAGTTATTTACTGTACATTGTCATCTCGCTGTGAGTATGTAAATGCCGGCCCCCTTAACCCGCCTCCACATGGAACATACATGGAACATACTTTACCTGGTCCGTGTTCCGGCTCCCGTAGGTCCTGCCCAGTCAATCAGAAACTGCGGTGGGGCCATGCACTGATTGAGCGGCACCTACAGGGACTGGGAGCCTCAGATGCAGCTGTAGCGTGGAGCAGGTGAAGTATGCTCCAGACAGAGACGGGTTAAGGGGGCCAGCATGTACATACTCGCAGCAGGATGACAATACCGCTGCGAGTATGTAATCTCATTGACAATGACAGTTTGGGATCTGCAGTGTGAAATCCGCTGTGAATCCGTCCTTTGTGATTCTAGCCTTGAAGGGAACCTGTCACCCCCGGCTAGAGCCCCGGATACTCACCCTACCTCGCCAAATCCCGCTCCTGGAGCCGGTCCCGGGACGGAGATATGCTTGTCGCAGCAGAGATGAGTCCGACGCCCATAGAGAATGACGGCTCCATTCATTCTCTATGGGTGTCGGACTCATTTATGCAGCGCACATGCCGGGCTTCCGACAAGGATATCTCCGTCCCGGGACCGGCTACAGGAGCGGGACTGGGGGAGATGGGGTAGGTAACCGGGGCTCTAGCGGGGGGTCGGGTGACCTTCACCCCGGCACAGGGGGTGACAGGTTCCCTTTAATGGATATTACAGATCATTATTTGCAACAATTATAAAGGGTGAGACTTTGAATAAAACAATTTTTTTCTATAGAACGCATTCTCACCCTGATGTCCACCTTTAGTTTACTAGCTAAGCCTGTGTTCTCCTTCATCAAGGATGATGTAGAGCAAGGATGTCAAACTCAGGCCCTCCAGCTGTTGCAAAACTACAAGTCCCATCATGACTGGACAGCCAAAGCTTTATCTTTGGCTGTCCAGGCATGATGGGAATTGTAGTTTTCAAACAGCTGGAGGGCCTGAGTTTGACACGTCTGATGTAGAGAATAGGCTTGTAGCTAGTGAACTGAACCAAGTTTACAGTGTCCCTTTAAATGTTATAAAGTACAAAAAATTGTTTATATAACAATATATGACCTTCAACTCAATTCTTTTTCCATAGTTAATCCTTAAAAGACATCCAATGTACTATGTTGTGAACTTAATCATACCCAGCATATTTCTCATGGTTCTGGATATCATTGGATTCTTCCTTCCTAATGACACCGGAGAGCGCATTTCTTTTAAGATTACTCTGCTGCTCGGTTACTCTGTCTTCCTCGTCATTGTTCTGGATATATTACCTGCTTCATCACACATGACACCAATAATAAGTATGGCCATTAATGTGTATCACAGCCTGTTGGAAATTATATTTGTAGTTTGCATAATTTTTATATCTTGGTAGACCATATCCAGTCACTTTTCAGGAACCAAAAAACGTTACCCATTGGACTAACCCAGTGCTTGGGGTAGTGTTTAAATATTTGGGCTACTGTAATAACACAGCATACCATGGCACGGATATTAAGGCTATGTTCACACTATGTATGAGTCTGGCCGTAGTTCGTACGCAGCCGTACATGTGTGGCTGAAAGTACGACCGTGGGAAAAATAGACATGCGGCCGGATTGCGAACATGCGGGCGAACTGCGAACATACGCCCGTAGTAGAGTTATGCTTCCCTAGCTTGTTTCGAAGCGATCTGAAACAGGCCATTTACTTGGAAATCTTCGCCCAGCCCAGTAAAACACACAGAACTTTTGGATCTAAAAATCACATTCAATTTGGCTGAAATAAGTACTTCATACGGGACTGCATGGAAATCCACGGCCGTGAGTTGGAACATTTCTGTCCTCAAACAATGGTCTTGTTCATTTTTCACGGCGCCGTATATGATCCGGCCGTAAGCTCATACGTAGTGTGCATTGTGCGGGCGTATATCGTATACTTTCAAGCAAACGCATCAACCTCAAAACTACAGGCGTATATTCGCGGTTCGCACTACGGCCGGAAAGATACGTAGTGTGAACATAGCCTTAAACTGTTCCGGAAATCCAAGCATCATCAATAATTATGATGCCAGGAGCTCAAAACTGTTTAAAAGTAATTCTAATTTTTGTATATTTAGTGTATTTAGTTTAGGGATGAAATCTACTAAAATTTTGCATTTTTCGTTCTAATATTTGTATATTTCTTTCTTCAAGGGATGAAATATACAAATATGAGAATTAAAAAATACAATAGACTACTGCAAGATATATTAGAATTCTGGCGATATGCTGTGATTTGACGGCATACCACCAGAGTCCTAATGTATCTTGCAGTTGGGTATTGCATTTTTTCATTTTCATTTTTGTATATTTAATTTACACATCCCTTCAAGGTGAACCAGACATCCTCCTCTCTGCTGTGCAGGGAACACCTTGAGAGATGCTCAAGTCTCCCATTGATTTCAATGGGGTTCATTGAGCACTTGAGCATTGAAGAATGCTCGATTCGAGTAAGGAGCACTCAAGCATTTCAGTGCTTGCTCAACACTAATTGTCACCTAAGATAGATATCAGATACATGCATACGATTGCACAATGTTTTTTAATCAGGAATATAAATTCAAATGCAAATACAATCTTCGGGTCATGGATAAGTTTTAAGTAACCTACTAATATATTCAATTTTATGTTCTTTTTAGATACCTATTTCATTGTCTGCATGGCTTTACTAGGGATCAGTTTGGCAGAAACCATTTTCATATTTCGAATTGTGAAAAACAAAAATACCCATTGTAAGATGCCGACATGGATAAGGAAGTTGGTTTTAGAAAAGCTAAGTGTGTTGGTTTGTATGAAGAAAAAGGACCAGGGCATTGAGCCATGCAAAAAGTTTTCTGAAGAACCACATGAGATGAGCACTGCTAGTAGTGGTAAGTGATAGAAAAAAAGTTATGTATATACCTCCATTGGGTTCAAGTCTTAGAGGGCCAGAGTAGTACTTGTTCTTGGTCATGCTCTTTAAACCAATGTCAGATATAACTAGCTGTGTGACATTTTGCTTTATTTCAGAGTTTCTGTTTGCCATTGAATGCTTAGTTTGTTATTTATCAGAATACCCTGTCCATTACATTTACTTTGGTGACCACAATTGGTCACCATTTACAGTAAGGGTATGTGCACACTACGGAAACCTGGCGCATCACCCACCGCGGATTCTGCAGCTCGCCCCTGCTTGTGGACGCTGGTAGCCGCGCGCATCTCCGCTGCTCCCATAAACTTTATTCTATGTTTTGCCAGATTCCGCCACTCGCCCGAAGAATGGGCGGGTTCATTCTTCGGGCGGACGGCGGAGTCTGGCAAACCATAGAATAAAGTCTATAGGAGCAGCGGAAATGCGGAATCCGCGGTGGGTTATCTGCTGGGATTCCGTAGTGTGCACATAGCCTTACTGTAAATATTTATAATTTAACATTATTAAGGTCCATGTCATTCCATGTGCCATGCATCCAATGCTGCCAACTTGACTAGCACTGTAGTGTCACAACAATAACTTCATGTCACCAGTACATCAGATAGCTCCCTTTCTGTCATCTGTAATTCAACTTCTGACTAGAGATGAGCGAATCTACAATAGGAACGAAGCAAAGTGCCTAGTTCCTATTGGAATTCTGCTCATCTGGCTGCGGCTTTGAAGTCTTCTCCGCTCTGTGCTGCTCCTCCCCAGTTACTGGGAAGAGAGGGATCCAGTCCTAGAAAACTTCTCCCAATTTCTCAGGACTAGATCGAGCCTTTCCCAGCACCTGGGCAGGAGCAGCAGGGAGCAGCGCTGACTTCAAAGCCCACAGCCCAATAAGCAAAATCCCGATAAGAACGAAGCACATGACACATGATAGCTATAAGGACAAGGAGACATATTGTACATTTCACATATCCCCCGCTGCTTCCAGTATATAGAAAATGCATTTGTGTCTCCTTATGGGAAACAGATCACTGATCTCAAGTAGACAAGCCGAAGAAAACACTGTTGGCTGCTGGTTAAAACACTCAATACAGTGAAATCCTAGGTTCATTGCTCCCTGGGAAATACGAATATGCAAAAAAGAGTCTGTGGAGCCTCAATTAAGAGTTGGTCCTAGCCAGATATCCCTTCGGGAAGGACCCAGCCAAGGGGTGGCTCCTGTAGGGAAACCACCAAAGCCACCATATTAAATGTCACATTAAGTTAATGTAAAGACAAGGGCAAAACCAAAGCCAGGTATCCATCCACATACAGCTGTTTCGGGGTGTTGCCCCTCATCAGTGTGGAGCAGGATTCTGGCTAGGTGGGAGCAATGTCTAGTAAAGCCATAAGAGAAACAGATCACTGATCTCAGGGAGATCAGACAAAAATAACACTGTTGGCTGTTGTTTTTGGAGACTCTTAAATGAGTCTCCACAAACTCTTTTTTGCATATTAGTGTCTCCTTGACCTAACGGCTATCTAACAGTGTCAGCAGATTCCCTTTAACCCCTTGCCGCAAGATGACATGGGAAGCGTGATCTGATCGGCAATCTTCTAATAGAGTCTTGAGAGATTTTTTTCTCACATCAGAAAAATTCCTACACAAATACAACACTAATAGAAGCTATAGATTGTGGCAAAAAAAAATATATAAATAACACTCCAACCACCCCAATAGCTGTAAAATCAACAGCGCTATAACTCTCAGAAGGCCAGAATAGGCGGCAGAGGCAAGGTGTTCAAGGATGAAAAATAAAATCCTCCGGAGCAAATGAGGATGCGGCACATTTGATGACAACATGTCTGTCGCATTGTTCTGGATCAGAAGTGTACTTGTGTACGTTTAGGCAAATGCGGCTATGAGGAGGATTGGGGAAATCACTGCCGGTTTATTCTTATGTTAGAAAAGTATTCCATGTATTTAATTTATTGTGTTTTCATTGACACAGGTAAATTGGACAAAGATGGTGACAACAGAGAAGCCACCATCCAGTCAACTCCAGTGACAGAAGCACTCGGAGGTCTCCTGGAAAACATCTTCAAAGAGATAGTTACCATCCGGCTGTGTGTTAAAGACAAAAGCGATTGGGAAACTAATGAGGAATGGCTGCTGGTGGGAAACACACTAGATAGATGTCTTTTCTGGGTGCATCTGTTAATTGTCATGGCCTATATTATAAGCATAACTATTTTCTGGTCATACCACTCAGCTATGTAAATAACGCCAATGTTAAAGGGTACTCTGGGAAAAAAATCTTATAAATGGACTGGCATCAGAAAGATTTGTAAATGATTTCTATTTAAGAAATCCCAAGCCTTCCTGTACTTACAGCTGCTGTATGCCCTGCAGGAAGTGGTGTCTTCTTTCCATTCTGACACAATGCTCTATGCTGCCATTTCTGTCCATGTTAGGAACTGTCTAACGCAGTAGCAAATCTGCATAGAAAACCTCTCCTGCTCTGGACAGTTCCTGCCACAAACAGAGGTGGCGGTAGGGAACACTGTGTCAGAACGGAAAGAATACACTACATCCTGCAGAACACACAGCACCTGAGTTTTTTTAGTATTGGTTATTTAGAAATCTTGATCATATTTTGGCACCAATGATTTTAATTTTTTGTTCTCCAGAGTACTACTTTAAAAGGACACCGATTCATAAGTTCATCATTAGGCTATCTTCACACAACGTCAAAAATAGAGAAAAGGCGACCGATTTTGATATTTTCAAAACGTCTGTTTTTGCCGCGATTTAACTGACTGCAATGGCAATGCATTGAAGTCAATGGGAGGACCTTCAATGCACACAATGCATTGAATAACGGACATTTTTACCGCGGACGTCAAAATAATGCACATGATCATTATTTTCGTACGTCTTTTGCAAACAGCGGACGTTTTTTATTAGTTGTTCACACACAGTTTTTTTTTGTCACCGTTCTGTCTCCGTTTTTACTGTTAAATTCAACTGACTTTTCAATTAAGCCGCACCCAAAGTCCAATTAGTAACCCCAAACTAGAATAATGTACCAACAGCCATCATTACACTAAGGGGAGGCCAGGCAGCTAAATGACGTCCGTTATTTTAGACTCAAAATAACGGACGGTCTTTTAAACGGAGATGAAAAAAACGTGGGAATATAGCCATAGCCTGCAGAATAAAAAGCTTGTTATGTAAAATTATATTGAGGCAAACAGTTTTATTACTTAGAATAAGTAGTTTTAGTGCTGAAGAATAAATAGATATTTTATAGAAAAATATAATTCTGGTGTAGCTGCATTTCAGGAGCAATAACTTTTCCCCCTGCTATATGTGTGCTTGTTTTTTCCTTAGTATATTTTATTGCTAGTACTTTAATAAATAACAATAATTGGAATATATATATATATATATATATATATATATATATATATATACTGTATATTTCTTTTTTTAATAGCATGTTAACTTTATATTTGGGTGGTGTGTTTGTTTTTATACTTTTACAAAATAAACTTAACTGTTAACTGTCATTATATTTATTTTTTAACACACATATAATGTGGTCAGTGTTCTATAACAGATTGGTATACTTCTGATAACCAGCATCAATCTGGATCTTCTACATACTGTACCTTTCCCCTATAAAATATACCTGTTATTTGTGTATGCATACTATAGATACACATGTAAAGGGGTTATCCAGTGTAGATTGCTATTCTTATATATGTGGTACTAAGGGTCCTTTAACATGGTCAGATTATCAGTAGGCAGAAACACTCATAGAAACCCTTACTACTGATAACAAAACACAGCAAAAAAAAAAATGTCTGCTACCGGTGAAAAAACATTTGTCCTATATTAAATCGGGTGTGTGGATGCCAAATCCGAAGGTATGCCTAAATGAATTAAAGTGATATTGTCAACCCCTTTCCACATAAGGAGTTCTCAGCACCATTCTTAAAGGGAACCTGTTACTTGAGAACAGAGGGATGAGCCCCGGATACTTACCTCATCCTGCAAGTCCCGCTCCAGAAGCCGGTCCCACCGCGGAGAAATGGCCACCCGATGGTCTGCTCACGCGATATGTAAATCGGTTTTGATAAATGCTGTTCTTGATAAATTCCCCCCTATGTGCGCATTGACCATAAAGCTGCAGGGATACCTCTAAGGTAGGCGAGGTTCACAATATGTAAAAATGACTGTTGTCTTTCATAACAACGGCCATCATTGTGCCAATAAAGTCTGTTATTTAAAAAATAATGACCATTATTTGTGCAATGACTGCCGTTGTCATGAAAGACGAATGTAATTTATTAGATATATAAGATATTTATTATTTTATTAGGGCTACTGAGGGCAAGCATGAAAACTTATGTTGAACCAAATCAGAATGAACCAATAAATAGAAAAATGGCAAATTATAAAAGAAAATAATATATGTAGAAGAAAATACTTTCCATTATCTATATAATTAGATTTTAGATTGTTGATATCTCTTTAGAACCACTGTTTACATGAAACACCCGCTGTTCTGTCACCCAGACAGGTCACAGTACGTCCAGTGTTAGTGAAGATAATTCTGGCCTCTACTGCAGTTCAATTCACCATTGAACACAATGGTGAGTGCGGCTGGGGCCACACTCTCCATTGTGTGTCCTGTCAGGTTTGTGCAGCCACTATTCAATGAATAGCGGCCGCACAAAACTGACGTGTGGCCACTAACGATCCTGGCGTGTACTATGGGTCTCATTGACTGCAGTACAACGTAAGTTTTCTATTGATCACGGCCGTTGTTGCAAATCGGCAACAACAGCCGTAATTAATATGAAACTTGTGTTGTGTGAACATAGCCTAAGACTGCAGCACTGTGAACATACAGCAGTAGGTACACTTCTATTTACACAACTGCCTACAACTTTATGATTGGTGAGAAATAAGAAGGAAGCTTTGATTTACCTTTGAGGCCCAGTGTGGATCATCAGCAGGCCGAAACTAGAATAAATGCTGTTTCAATGGGATTGGTTCACTCATTTCTTGGACTAACTAAAAGCAGAAACCACCTGGCTAGGTTGGGCCTCCATTTGCATTTGGTTTTGATAGCAACCATCTACATTTTACATAAAGATATTATATCCTCACCTTTTTTTCACATAAAAACACTAACATATTGTAGAATGAGTTAGATTTAGAGGTTTTAAATTAAATCATGATTATTTTTTTTTGCATCACTATTACATATGTTGTTTATCTATCTAATCCTTTAAAGAAATGCAATAGAAGTTAATGATATAATTATTTATAAGTTGAAGGATAATATATTACCAGTATATGTAAATGATGACAGTGGTAAAAGAGGTTCTACACTCTTCTGATTAAATGGTTCCACCAGAAATGTTCTCTCGTAAATTGCATTTGTGGTGTAGTGAACATTAGTCAAACATCTGGATAAATAATTAAGCTTAACATTTACAAGTACTCTGCAATTATGAGACATGAGTGCTTACGTTACTCTGAAGGAGAGTCTGTAGTCATCTTCCCAAATCACTAGAACAGGAGACATCGTTTTAACACTTCTATAACACCAGTTTATTTACACAGCAAATTGGTATCAAAAATTTCTGTGACTTAAATCTGTCCAATACATCTAAATGGGATTGTATCTGCTGCAGGTGCATGAATTTCTCCAGGCCCCAATCAAATAAATGGGAAAGTCAGAGAAATTAAAAATTACTAATTCAAATCTACATTAGATTATATGAACACCTACTGATCAGAGATTGATGGCCTGCTCGAAAAACCATCAATAAAAAAAGTCCTGCAAAACCTCTTTCATAGTATAATATGCAGTGGGAAAAGACAGCGACCGTTTAACTACCCTACAATACCACCACAGGCGTTAAAAATGACGGGTCCTCAAGAATGAAAAGAACCCTTTTTCATCTGTGGATTACCAATTAAAGTGAATGAGCCATCACTTACATTAGCTTTGAGTGTTGCATCTGAATAGAACGGTGTCGGCATGGTAAGCCGGTGCTTACGTCGATTTTTTGAACAAGGCGCCAGTCTATTGCCAAGCACTGGCTTGGGCTGAAGCTTTGGAAGTGGGCTGGCCTTCCCCCAGTGGGAGGAAACCCCTGCCCCTCCATGATGTGGCTACATTGATTCTATTGGAGCCGCTACACAGAGGGGAGGGGGTTTCCTCCCACTGGGGGCTAGCCAGCCCGCCTTCACTGCTTCAGCCCAGGCCGGTGCTAGGCAATAGACCAGCCCCATGCACGGAAACCAGGCACCAGGCATTCTATTCATATGCAACACTTAAAGTGAATGTACCTGATGGTACATTCACTTTAAATAAGAAACAACTACAGTACCTACCTAAAAAGACTTTCAGGGGATATATTAGGCTTTTAAGGTATTTTCAGCTAATGTCAACTGGTACAGTGAAAATAAGAAGTAGATAGGCTCACCTTCACCACTTACTGCGGTTGGCCGATCCCTGTTTATCTCCTCAACTTCTCCCTCCAGAGCTGACAAACCACGACTGCTCCAATGTCAAAGATCATAGGATGTGCTCCTGGTTGGGGACGGTCCGAACCTACCGAGGTTCGGGTTCGTATGTACCCGAACGCTCGGCAGCAGATTCCCGCTGTCTGCCCGCTCCGTGGAGCGGGCGGATCCAGTGGGAGGAACGCCTGGAAAACTGGGATACAGCCTATGGCTATGGCTGTATCCCAGTTTTCCAGGCGGTCCTCCCGCTGGATCCGCCCGCTCCACGGAGCGGGCAGACAGCGGGAATCATTATCGTACGAACCCGAACCAAACTCGGTTCGGACCATCCCTACTCCTGGTACTTAGCTCATATCATTTTTCAGTGATGCCAGGAGTATGGCCCTTGACCTCTGAAGGTGACCCCTGCAGTTGCCTGAGTGGCCTGATAGGGCCAAGCTCCTGGCATCACTGCTCAGTCATGGGAACCATGATGCCAGCAATACAGCCCATGACCTTTGATGATGCTTGTTGGCTGCAACAGTCATGTGATGTCCACTCCAGAAGGATGACTGGGGTGCCAACAGGAGCCTGAGTGGAGATCAGTGTGGGATCTGTTAGGTATTACTGCTACTTGTTGTTTTAATGCATTTGGGGCCCTGTTAACAATTTGTAAAAACATAAAAAATAAAAAGCTACAGTAGTCTGGGAAATCCCTCGGATCCTGTATTGATATCTTATATCTGAATATATTTTATTTTAGCTTTATATTGTCTTTTCCTACTACATGGTGCATCTACAATAGTCTAAATATGGATTCTAGTTGCATTACTTGCAAAGGAGGGGAAATGGAAAAACTCTATTAGAACCGTGCAATTAACATAAAATGAGACAGAAAGGAAATTAACATTTTCCACTTAAAAGCTGAGGATCATTCTAATGGATGTTTACAAGAGTAATGTATCTGGCTCTTTCTTCTACAATTTTCTATAATGCTTTAAAAGAAATGCGATTCTTGGTCCTTTAGCACAAAAAAACAACTTCCTAGCAAATAAATTATTTATACATCTCTTGAGGTGGAATTTCTGTAGTTTGTTTCTTTGTGTTTTTATGATTTTATTTAAATATATAAAAAAAACATACTTTTCCTAAGATTGATGTCTCCCTGGGTTCAGTTCTCAACAAAGCCATGAATACTATAATCAATCTGCAATATTTCATAGAATCCCGATGTATTTCACTGACTTAATACGGAGTGTATCAGGTTTCAGATGGAATTCTGATGTTTTTGGGAATAGAATTACTGATGATAATTTATTGGTTTATTGGTGTAAATAAGCCTATAAGTAGATTGGACGAGTCACTAGGATTCTCAATGTACCTTTTTATTTCCATAGTTCTCTACATTGGAATAAACCATTTAAAATTAATATGTAAATGAGGCTAAGTGCCCAGGGGTTGTTTCCCAGCATAACAAAAGCCTAAGGGTCCTATTCCACGGGCCGAGCAGGGCCCGATCAACGACGTAAACGAGCGGCGATCTGCTAGATCGCCGCTCGTTTACTGGGCCTATTCCACGCCCGACGATCGTTGAGCGAGGGCTGCAAGGACATCGTTACCAATGTCCTTGCAGCCCTTGCAGCATCATACATTACCTGTCAGGTCTTCTCCGCGCTGTCTTCATCCCCGGGTCCCGCGCTCTATCTTCAGAATGGCCGGTCAACTGACCGGCAAAACTCAGCAAATCACAGGCCGCGGCGGTCCCGGCCTGTGATTGGCTGAGCGCTCCGTCAGCTGAACGGCCATTCTGAAGATAGAGCTCGCGGGACCCGGGGATGAAGACAGCGCGGAGAAGACCTGACAGGTAATGTATGATGCTGCAGCCTTTCAAATCGTTGGTCGCCCGCCGCACACCGCTATTCAACCGTAGCGATGCGCGGTGGGGGAACGATGATTTTAGGTCTGGCCCTAAATGAACGATCAGCCGATGACACGATCATCGGCTGATCATTCTTTCTATTTCACCAAACGATAATCGGCCGAATCGGGCCAAATGGGGCCGATCCGGACGATTATCGTTACTGTTTAATAGGGCCCTTAGTTCAGTCTATGGTTATGTTCACACAACGTCAAAAATAAAGAAAGATTGTTGATTTTGATATTTAAAAAAATGTCAGTAAACCCAAACTAGAATATTGTACAAAACAAGTAATTGCACTAAGGGGAGGCTAGGCTCCTAAATGACGTCCGTTACTTTAGACTCAACGGAGCTGAAAAAATGTGTGAACATAGCCTGTCTCCGCTTATTCCCTGACCTCTCTTGCCCACTTGACTGACTGGCACTAGATAAAGGGGACATAGGTTGAAATATATGGGCTCTTAGACAACACCCCCTGGACACTTAACCCTCATTGGCATAATAACAAAAAGGCATATATCTCAGCACTGAGGATAAATAAAAAGGGTATGCTAGGAATCCCAATGACTAGTGCTACTTAGCCATACACTCATTTGCACCCCTTTGCCTGCTGACAAAAGAATGATTAAGAAATCTAAATTATTGATGTCTAAAAGAAAAACTACAATATTTTCCTGCATATAAGACTACTTTTCAACCCAGGAAAATATTCTCAAAAGTCGCTAAGGGTCGTTTTATTTTAACTTAAAAAGTTGGGAGTCATCTTATACGCCTAGTCTTATATGCTGGAAAAAAACGGTATGTTACCTGCAGCAACCAATCACAGTGCAGTTTTTATTTTACCCGTTTTAAAAATAAAATTAGTGGATGCTATGGACAATAAAAAGTTATTTCCCCTAACAGTTTTTGATAAATAAAAACCATTCTTCTAACATAGATAGCTGTAGCTCTTCCTGTACAATGTCACCATAAACTGGCCTTTTAATTTTACTACGTCCCACAAACTTACCATTGAATTTGAGGAAGAGTGACAGCCCACTCACACAGTGCCATCCCTCAGTCAGTGATTGGCTGAGCAGGAGTTTGGCCTAAAGGGACACCAATGATAAGAGACCAAGGATAGCGGAGGAGCATGGACAGGTATTAGTGTCACGGCCGCGGCGGCGTCCCGTGCTCCGGGCCGCCGCGACCTCTCTCTGCCCCATGCAGCCGCCGGGGTCCTTCTGCAGGGACCCGGCGCTGCCACCTGTTTGGCCCCGGGGGGCGCCTTAACTCGCCCCGCTCCTGTCTCCGTCTGTGCTGGCCGGCGCGCGCGTCCCTGCTTCCTAGGACGCGCGTGCTCCGGCTGTCTCAGATTTAAAGGGCCAGTCCGCCCCTAATTGGAAGTTGCACTAATCACTCCCTATAAATTCCAGCCCTGCCCCACTACAGGTGTTGGAGCCTCTGCATGCTTCCCATAGCGTTTGGCCCAGCTCCCTGTTGTTCCTGACCTTAGTCCTTGTTCCTTGTTCCTGTCCGCAGTCCTTGTCCCTAGTCCCTGCCCGCTGCCTTCCCATTGTTCCTGAGTCCTGTCCGCCACTTGCGATCATGCCTACAGACCTCTGCCTGCACTATCTCCTGCCTACTGCTCCTGCCACGCCTCGCCTGCCGTCACTAGCAACCAAGCCAGGGGTAGCGACCTGGGGGTCACCTGCCGCAGCAAGGCTCTGGTGAAAACCAGTGGCCCCTTAGACTCCGCTCCCTGGTGAGGTTAGTGCCATCGCTAGTGACGGTTCAGTGGATCCACTACTCCAGGCATTACAGTAGGCTCCAACCATGGATCCCGGCGAGGTGCCTGATCTCCGTGACGTAGCCAGAGTGGTCGCTCAACAGGCTCAACAAATCCAGCAACAGTCGCAGAAGATCCAGCAACTGACTGCCGCCTTACAGCAGCATACTACAGCTCAGCGCTCACCACCTCCTGCAGCCTCTTCGAGACTTCGACTGGCTCTCCCGAGAAAATATGGAGGCGATCCCAAGTTGTGCAGGGGATTCCTGACTCAATGCACCATGCATATTGAACTCTTAAGTAGTCAGTTTCCCACCGAGCGCTCTAAAGTGGCTTTCATCATCAGCCTATTGGAGGGTAGAGCTCTGGCCTGGGCCACGCCGCTGTGGGACCGAGATGATCCTGTTGCTGCCAATCTCCGAACCTTCCTGGCCGAGTTTCGCTCCGTCTTTGAGGAACCTGCCTGTGCTTCTTCAGCTGAGACTGCTCTCCTCAACCTCTCTCAAGGGAGCTCCTCTGTTGGTGACTACGCCATCCAGTTCCGCACCCTGGCAGCTGAATTAGACTGGAATGAGGCCGCTCTAATAGCCACCTTCAAGAAGGGCCTATCCAGTCGGGTGAAAGATGTGCTCTCTGCCCGCGACCTCCCTACATCTCTGAACGATCTAATCCTACTGGCTACCAGAGTCGACAACCGATTTTCCAAGAGAGAGGAGGAGGTCCGGCAAGAACGGCGACTAAGCCTGCCCTGTCGCCATCACCGCCTAGCACCGGTTTTCCAGAATCCTGTTGCTCCTGTACCCCAGTCGACTCCTGAGGTTCCAATGCAAGTAGACAAGTTCGCCTGACTCCTCATGAAAGGGCTCGCCGACTAGAGCTGAATCTCTGTCTCTATTGTGGTGGCTCTGATCACTTCCGGCACAGATATCCCCAACATCCTCAGTGTCCGGGAAACGCTCGCACCTAGGTCCGGTAGGAGAGGCCTCCCTAGGTGTGAATGCCACCTCTCCAAGATTGTCTATGCCAGTTTCCATCCAGACACCCTCAGGACAAATTCATCAGACTACTGCCTTCATCGACTCCGGGTCCGCGGACAGTTTCATTGCAGCTACCTTGGTCCAAAGATGGCGGCTACCTGTGATCCAGCTAGCCCGATCCCTGTCTATCTCCTCGGTCACGGACGAGACTCTTGCTGAAGCTGTGCTCTACCAGACTGCACCTCTAGTCTTCCAGGTGGGCGCTTTACATCAGGAGAAGATCTCCTTCTACGCCATTCCTCTTCCGACATCCTGCTGGGTCTACCTTGGCTGCAATTACATACCCCTAAGCTAGACTGGAGAACCGGGGAGATTCTCAGTTGGGGTCTGGGCTGTCCTAACCGGTGTCTGAAGCTTCCTCAGCCCAAGTGCTCTGTGATGTCACCTCACTCCGTCAAGCCTCTACCCGGCCTACCGGCAGAATACCAAGACTTGGCTGACGTCTTTTCTGCCAAAGAGGCGAACTCTCTACCCCCTCACTGGACATATGATTGTCCCATAGACCTCCTTCCTGGAACTTCTCCACGAGGTCGGGTGTACCCTCTCTCCGTGCCCGAGACTGAGGCCATGTCTTCCTACATCTGGGAGAACCTACAGAAGGGTTTCATTCGCAAACCCACGTCCCCTGCTGGCGCAGGATTCTTCTTTGTGCAGAAGAGGGACAGTTCTCTTCACCCATGCATAGACTACAGGGGCCTTAATAAGGTGACAGTCAAGAACCGTTATCCTCTTCCACTTATCCCTGAACTATTCGACTGTCTCCGTGGAGCCAAGATCTTCTCTAAGCTGGACCTCAGGGGAGCGTACAATTTAATCCGTATGCAATGCCCCAGTGGTTTTCCAGGAATTCGTTAACGACATCTTCCGAGACCTCCTCTATGTCTGCGTCATTGTCTATCTTGACATTTTGGTCTTCTCCCCTGACCAGCAGACTCACGTGACACAAGTACGTCAGGTCCAACAAAGACTATGGGCCAATCATCTGTACGCCAAGCTAGAGTAGTGCATTTTCCATCAGCGCAGTCTTCCGTTTCTTGGGTATATTATCTCCGACCAGGGTCTACAAATGTATCCGGCCAAGCTCTCAGCTGTTCTCCAGTGGCCACATCCTGTGGGACTCAGAGCTATCCAACGCCTCCTAGGATTTGCCAACTACTATCGGCAGTTCATCCCACACTTCTCTACCCTGGTCGCACCCATCGTGGCTCTCACTAAGAAGAAGGCGGATCCCAGGCATTGGCCACCTGAGGCCGAACAAGCCTTCACTAGCCTAAAGTCAGCCTTTGCTTCTGCTCCTGCGCTAGTTCGCCCGGGTGCCACCAAGCCGTTTTCACTTGAGGTCGACGCATCTTCAGTAGGTGCTGGAGCCGTCCTCTCGCAAAGGGACGCATCAGGCAAAACCCGAACCTGTGGGTTCTTCTCAATGACTTTCTCCCCTGCCGAGAGGAACTATACTATTGGCGACCGAGAACTCTTGGCGATTAAGTTGGCACTGGAGGAGTGGCGTCCTCTCCTAGAGGGGGCTAGGCATCCGGTAAATATCTACACGGACCACAAAAACCTTCTCTACCTCCAATCGCCAGGTGGTCGCTTTTCTTTTCACGTTTCAACTTCATTATCCATTTCCGTCCGGCTGAGAAGAACGTGAAAGCCGATGCTCTCTCCCGAGCATCTGACGTCATGGGACAAGAGGACTCTCCTCGCCACATTATACCTCCCGATCGCCTAGTGCCAGTCGCCACATCCACTCTTCAAAGATTGCCTCCCGGTAAGACGTATGTGCGTCCTGCTCTTTGAAGACGGATCTTGAAATGGGGTCATTCATCTATGGTGGCCGGGCATCCGGGAGATCTAAAGACCGGGCAACTGATCTCCCGACACTACTGGTGGCCTAGCCTACTCTAAGATGTCAAGGACTTTGTGGCTTCCTGTACCATCTGTGCCAGAAAAAAGTCCTCCTGTCAAAAACCTGCCGGCCTACTTCAGCCCTTGCCAGTTCCAGACCGCCCCTGGTGCCATATAGGCATGGACTTTGTCACAGACTTGCCTCCATCTGCGGGTAACACTGTCATTTGGGTTGTTACTGACCGCTTCTCCAAGATGTCCCAGTTCGTGGCTCTTCCGGGACTACCATCAGCTCCTCGCCTGGCCCAGCTGTTCTTTCAGCATATCTTCCGCCTACATGGTCTTCCTCTTCATATAGTGTCTGACAGAGGTTCACAATTCGTCTCCAGATTCTGGCGTGCTCTCTGCTCTCAACTCCAAGTGAAGCTGGACTTCTCATCGGCCTATCATCCCCAGACCAATGGGCAAGTGGAAAGGGTCAATCAGGTCCTTGGCAATTATGTTCAACACTTCGTCTCTGCTCGCCAGGACAACTGGTCCAGTCTGCTTCCATGGGCGGAGTTCTCCTACAACCATCTGGACTCCAGTTCCACAGGCAAGTCACCTTTCTATGTGGTCTATGGGCATCACCCTCATCCTCCTCTGCCTCTCTCTCCATCCTCTGAGATCCCAGCCGTGGAGGAATTGTTATCTGACCTGCAGTCGATCTGGGAACAGACTCGACAATCTTTGCTCAAGGCATCTGACCGCATAAAGGACCAGGCGGACAAGAGTAGAAGACCTACCACAAATTTTCTCCCAGGTGACAAAGTCTGGCTCTCGGCCAAATATGTCCGACTCAAGATTCCCAGCTACAAGTTGGGTTCTCGATTCCTCGGTCCTTTCTCGGGGCTAAAACGCATCAACCCTGTCACCTACAAACTCTGCCTACCCCCTACTATGCGGATTCCGAATGCCTTCCATGTTTCCCTCTTAAAGCCAGTGGTCCTCAACTGGTTCTCCAATAAGTCTTCGTTCACTGCTCCACAAGCCGTCTCTGACGACGTCTACATCGTTAAAGACATTCTGGCCATGAAAACTGTCAGAGGGAGACGGTTCTTCCTAGTGGACTGGAGAGGATTTGGTCCTGAGGAGAGGTCCTGGGAACCCGAGGCTAACATCCTGGACCAAGATCTCATCAAGAGGTTCCTGCAGGCAAGAAAGAGGGGGAGGCCAAAGGGGAGGGGTACTGTCACGGCCGTGGCGGCGTCCCGTGCTCTGGGCCGCCGGCGCGACCTCTCTCTGCCCCATGCAGCCGCCGGGGTCCTTGTGCAGGGACCCGGCGCTGCCACCTGTTCGGCCCCGGGGGGGCGCCTTACCTCGCCCCGCTCCTGTCTCCGTCTGTGCCGGCCGGCGCTCGCGTCCCCGCCTCCTAGGGCGCGCGCGCACCGTCTGTCTCAGATTTAAAGGGCCAGTCCACCCCTAATTGGAAGTTGCACTAATCACTCCCTAAAAATTCCAGCCCTGCCCCACTACAGGTGTTGGAGCCTCTGCATGCTTCCCATAGCGTTTGGCCCAGCTCCCTGTTGTTCCTGACCTTAGTCCTTGTTCCTTGTTCCTGTCCGCAGTCCTTGTCCCTAGTCCCTGCCCGCTGCCTTCCCATTGTTCCTGAGTCCTGTCCGCCACCTGCGATCACGCCTACAGACCTCTGCCTACTGCTCCTGCCATGCCTTGCAGGCCGTCCCTAGCAACCAAGCCAGGGGTAGCGACCTAGGGGTCGCCTGCCGCAGCAAGTCCATCCCGCCTTGCGGCGGGCTCTGGTGAAAACCAGTGGCCCCTTAGACTCCGCTCCCTGGTGAGGTTAGTGCCATCGCTAGTGACGGTTCAGTGGATCCACTACTCCAGGCGTTACAATTAGGCTATGTTCACACAATGTTTTGACAGCTTCGTTTAACCCTTAGGCGACCCTGGGCATACCCGTACGTCCAGGGACGCCTCCATGTGCTCA
Source organism: Dendropsophus ebraccatus (assembly GCF_027789765.1). Classification (NCBI taxonomy): domain Eukaryota; kingdom Metazoa; phylum Chordata; class Amphibia; order Anura; family Hylidae; genus Dendropsophus; species Dendropsophus ebraccatus. The sequence goes on from NC_091465.1 coordinate 36,047,609, forward strand.
GTGCGGGGCCGTGCGGCAGCCGCGCTCTAAATCGCAGCGGTCCCGGATGCCGCTCGTAGTCCGGGACCGCGGCTATTAGCGGGCATGGTCCGATCACCGTGCCCACTAATAAAGTAATCGGATGCAGCCGTTCCCTGTTGTCTAGTGGGGTGGATCGCTCCTCTGGGACGTTGTCCCGGAGGAGCGATCCATACATCTTACTCCTTCCGGGAGCGCAGCAGCCGGAGGCAATCAATGTGCCTATCTCATCGATCTATGCTGCATATCAATGCAGCATAGATCTCAATGAGAGATCAGTGTACTTATACTAGAAGTCCCCCATGGGAAATAACCCTAACCCCAGGGGGAATAACCTTAACCCCAGGGGGAATAACCTTAACCCCAGGGGGGCTTCTAATATAAGTGTAAAAGAAAAAAAAAAGGGTTATTTTCAATAAAAAGCCCCCTCCCCTAATAAAAGTCAGAATCACCCCCCTTTTCCCGTGTTATAAATAAAAATAAATAAATAAATAATAAACATGTTTGCTATCGCCGCGTGCGTAATAGCCCGAACTATTAATTAATCACATTACTGATCTCGCACGGTAAACGGCGTAACCGCAAAAAAATCCCAAAGTGCAAAATTGTGCATTTTTGGTCGCATCAAATCCAGAAAAATTGTAATAAAAAGCGATCAAAAAGTCTCATTTGTGCAATCAAGGTACCGATAGAAAGAACACATCATGGCGCAAAAAATTACACCTGACACAGCTCTATAGACCAAAGGATAAAAGCGCTATAAGCATGGAAATGCAGCGATTTTAAGGAACATACAGTATATTTGTTAACAATGGTTTGAATTTTTTACAGGCCATCAGATACAAGAAAAGTTATACATGTTACATATCGTTGTAATCGTAACGACTTGAGGAACATACACTACCGTTCAAAAGTTTGGGGTCACATTGAAATGTCTTTATTTTTGAAGGAAAAGCACTGTACTTTTCAATGAAGATAACTTTAAACTAGTCCTAACTTTAAACAAATACACTCTATACATTGCTAATGTGGTAAATGACTATTCTAGCTGCAAATGTCTGGTTTTTGGTGCAATATCTACATAGGTGTATAGAGGCCCATTTCCAGCAACTATCACTCCAGTCTTCTAATGGTACAATGTGTTTGCTCATTGGCTCAGAAGGCTAATTGATGATTAGAAAACCCTTGTGCAATCATGTTCACACATCTGAAAACAGTCTAGCTCGTTACAGAAGCTACAAAACTGACCTTCCTTTGAGCAGATTGTGTTTCTGGAGCATCACATTTGTGGGGTCAATTAAATGCTCAAAATGGCCAGAAAAAGAGAACTTTCATCTGAAACTCGACAGTCTATTCTTGTTCTTAGAAATTAAGCCCATTCCATGCGAGAAATTGCTAAGAAATTGAAGATTTCCTACAACGATGTGTACTACTCCCTTCAGAGGACAAACAGGCTCTAACCAGAGTAGAAAAAGAAGTGGGAGACCGCGTTGCACAACTAAGCAAGAATATAAGCACATTAGAGTCTCTAGTTTGAGAAACAGACGCCTCACAGGTCCCCAACTGGCATCTTCATTAAATAGTACCCGCAAAACACCAGTGTCAACATCTACAGTGAAGAGGCGGCTGCCGGATTTTGGGCTTCAGGGCAGAGTGGCAAAGAAAAAGCCATATCTGAGACTGGCCAATAAAAGAAAAAGATTAAGATGGGCAAAAGAACACAGACATTGGACAGAGGAAGAGTGGAAAAAAGTGTTGTGGACGGATGAATCCAAGTTTGAGGTGTTTGGATCACAAATAAGAACGTTTGTGAGACGCAGAAGAAATGAAAAGATACTGGAAGAATGCCTGACGCCATTTGTTAAGCATGGTGGAGGTAATGTGATGGTCTGGGGTTGGTGCTGGTAAGGTGGGAGAGTTGTACAGGGTAAAAGGGATTCTGAATAAGGAAGGCTATCACTTTGCAACGCCATGCCATACCCAGTGGACAGCGCTTGATTGGAGCCAATTTCATCCTACAACAGGACAGCAGAAGCAGGCAGCTGGTATTCTATTGGTAATGGAGTGGCCAGCGCAGTTACCAGATCTGAACCCCATTGAGCTGTTGTGGGAGCAGCTTGACCGTATGGTACGCCAGAAGTGCCCATCCAACCAATCCAACTTGTGGGAGCTGCTTCTAGAAGCGTGGGGTGCAATTTCTCCAGCTTACCTCAACAGATTAACAGCTAGAATGCCAAAGGTGTGCAATGCTGTAATTGCTGCAAAAGGAGGATTCTTTGACGAAAGCAAAGTTTGATGTAAAAACAATGTTATTTCAAATACATATCATTATTTCTAACCTTGTCAATGTCTTGTCTCTATTTTGTATTCATTTCGCAACGTATGGTGGTGAATAAGTGTGACTTTTCATGGAAAACACTAAATTGCTTGGGTGACCCCAAACTTTTGAACGGTAGTGTATATAACAAGTCAATTTTACCCCATGGCGAGCGGCGTAAAAACTAAAAAAAAAACAAATAAAAGAAATGCTTTTTTTTTTTTCAATTTCACCACACATTGAATTTTTTTCTGGTTTCGCAGTGTACTTTATGAAAAAATTCAGCCTGTCATTGCAAAGTACAATTAGTGGTGCAAAAAATAAGGGCTCATGTGGGTTTCTAGGTGAAAAAATGCAAGTGCTATGGCCTTTTAAGCACAAGGAGGGAAAAATGAAAACGCAAAAATTGAAATTGGCCCGACCCTCTAAGGGTTAAAATGACGGACGTCATTTAAAGTCTAAAATACCGGACGCCATTTAGCTGTCTAGCCTCCCCTTAGTGCAATGACGACTGTTGGTAAATTATTCTAGTTTGGGGTTACTAAGTGACCTTTACTAAAAATTCCATTGAATTCAATAGTAAAAACAGAGAAAGAACAGTGAAAAAAAGAAAAACTGTGTGTGAACAACTAATATAAAAAAAGTCCGCTGTTTGCAATAGACGCCTGAAAATAATGATCATGTTCATTATTTTGACGGCCGCGGTAAAAACATCCGTTATTCAATACATTGTGTGCATTTGACGTCCGTCTTCCAATTGACTTCAAAGCATTGCCATTGCAGTCAGTTAAATTGCGGCAAAAACAGACGTTTTTTTCAATATCAAAATCGGTCGCCTTTTCTTTATTTTTGACGAACGCGAACAGCTGAACGGCACCAAAACAGCTAAACACCTGCAATTGTTTAACTGTTTTAGCGGGGTTTGTTAAGGTTCAATTCGTAAGTTTGTGAATTTTATGTCAACAATTTTCGAACGAAAGTTTGCTCATCTCTACAAGTAATGTCTTGCAGTTTTGGGCTATGTTCCCACACAGTATTTTTTTTCTCAGTATTTTGGTCAGTATTTTTCAACAAAAACCAGGAGTGGATTAAAAACACAGAAAGGTTCTGTTCACACACTGTTGAAATTAAGTGGATGGCCGTCATTAAATGGCAAATAATTGCTGTTATTGTATAATGATGGTCGTTGCTTTGTCATTAAATGATGGCCATCCACTGGGAACATAGACTTTTTGTGTTTTCAATCCACTCCTGGTTTTGGTTGCAAAATACTGACCAAAATACTGTGTGTGAACATAGCCATATCTTGTATTCCGGGTGATTATTGATGAACACAGTTCTTTTAGTCCATCTGCACGTTCTATGTGGTTACACAACTCGCATCAAATGGATTTATGCTTTTAAAGTGAAAACTCCCAGGAAACAGCAGTCACATACAGTATAAACCCATGTTACTATTCCTTTGATTGTAAAGCCTTTATCCTCAGTGCTCACATAAATGGAGACTTTACCACATTAGCTAATGGTCTGGAAGGATTACTTCACAACAACATCTACTTAAATACTTGGCAGAACCCTTAAAGGGGATTGGTGGAATTCTAAAAGGGAGGCGTGAAGGAAAACACCATAGTAGTAGTAGTAGTAGTACACATTGTTTCACATTTCAGTACACACTATCTTCTTAATGTGACAGACATATGATAAGACTGAAAGCAAGGTAGAAGTTTGTCGCCTCCATTAGAAGAACAAAATAAGGATTTTGGAAGATTTTTGTTCTTTGGTACAACAATGATTATATCCTGGATCCCGATCAGCAGCTTCTTCCTTATTCTCCTCTGTTCAGGTAAGTACTTTGTAGTTATCTGATAACTGAGAGAGTGACAGAAATTTCTCATTTACTTCTATTTAAAAAAAAAATCTTTCAGGACTTACCAGCTGCTGTATGTCCTGGCAGGAAGTGGTCAAGAGAACAGGAGAGGTTTTCTATAGGCATTTGCTACTGATCTGAACAATTCCTGTCACAGTCAGAGGTGGAAGCAGAGAGCACAGTATCAAACGGGAAATAATACACCACTTCCTGCAGGACATACAGAAGCTGATAAGAACTGGAAGACTTGAGATTTTTTAATAGAATAAAATTACAAGTTTCTGGTACTTTCTAACACCAGTTGATCTGAATTTTTTTTTTATTTTATTTGCAGGGCTACCCCTTTAACGTTTTCCAATTATTATTTTTTTTACACTAGATTCATGTTTTTCATTGATCAATATTTTTTTTTATTTTGCCATGTTTGCTAAAAAAAAAAGTCTGTTGAAATTGAAACTCTGCGACCCAAAGTTTAATATTTAGCCAAAACCAGAAGTGAGTCCAAAACACATAAAAAAGTGCAAATTCACTATACAGACACACAATATTTAGAGACTCATTTCCAGCCTATAAAAATAGTAGATTTTACAGGCAAAATAAGGCTTTTTAGACCTTTTTTTTCTCTGCCGTTTAGACCATTGTTTGAACTGGTTCTTTATAATGTTTTTTTATGTTGGTTTTTTTTGTTTATTTTTTTTTTTGCTACATTTGCTACAAAAAATGTTGAGGTTTCTGGGACATTTATGTTCTAAAAAGTGAGAAAAATATCCACAAGATGAAAATAGTTCAAAAGAAGACCTTTGTACTTGGTTGGGAAACTGGTAGCAGTGGGGTAGCTGGTCGACAAAATATACTATGCCCAGACAGCCCCTTTAGTCTTTAATTTATAATACTTAGACATAGAAGACATGTAAACTGACAGAAGGGTTCCTATTGAATTTAATACAATTCAGTGTGTGTGTGTGTTTGGGGGGGAAATAGCCATTGTTTGAGGTGTAAATTAGACTTTTCTGAATGCTTAATATCTCAATACCAGGGTGGGTGGTTCAATCCCATGCCCGATGTGCGTCTGGAAAAATGTGGGCCTCTCAGCAAATTTGATGTGGCACGTGGAGGCTGGGATTTAACTAAGACTGGCAAACAGGTAGTCTTGATAACCCCAAACCCCATCGTTTTTTCATGTTGGTTCCACTCTTGGTTTTTGCTCAAAATACTGACCAAAATGTGGAACCAGTCTTATGTACATTTGCTGAATGGTTTAGGATTTAAGAGGCGGTGCCGATTTGAAGTTGCCGAGGTGATAAAACCCCTTTAAAAGAAAATATTTAAAGGGGATTTTAAGAAGGTGTAGGTGTTGAGGGTTACAAATTCGAAGTGGAAACAATTGATGATTTATTATACAAAATTTCCTAATTCAGGATAATAACAAATACAGTTTACATACAATTTTAACATTAACATGTTTCCATGTTTTCTATACTTGATATAAAATATGTTATATGTATCTTATTTTTTCTGATTGAGGAACCCAAGAAACTTCTAACTTTAAGCATTCAAATACTACTGAAGTGCATCTTTTCCACTCCCTTATGAATGGATATGAAGCTAAAGTGAGACCTGTTCAACATTGGAAAAAGTCTATCAGTGTCCATATAGACATAACTATTTATGCCATTCTCTCTGTGGTAAGTTTACATGTTCTGCTATCAGCCAATAAATATACTATATGTACAGTGTCCATATCAACAAGTTCTGTGCAATATCAGATTCAGATAAGAAAGGAATTGAAGGTCATTGATGTAACCCAACTTCATCCTTTGCCTCTTTCTTACTATATTTAAAAGGAAATTAACAGCAGTTTATGTTCCCATAAGGCAGCAGTGGGGAACCTTTTTCCTGTTGAGGGCCTTACAAAAATATCATAATTTTGCCTTCTAAGGCCCCGATACATCGACACCCCCAATGATGCCCCTAGTATTGTAGTTAACCCCCAATGCCTTTAGTATTAAAGTTAACCCCCCCATTATGCCCCTAGTATTTTAGTTAAAGGAGAAAATAATTTCTGTCTGGAGTTATATTTACCCGTCCAGATGCCCGCGAAGCGCCACAACCCGCTCCAGATCTACTCTGCAGCTATGTCCCCTACCGGCTGATGGATGCCTGCTTCGCTCAGCCGGTCAGTGACTGGGGCGGGACACCGCTGCAGTCACTGATTGGCTGAGCTAGCTAAATGCCACCCTTCAGTGACGTGTTAGCCGGGTCTTTACATACCCTTAAGTCAGGAAAAGGCGTCATCGGGCACGGTTTGAGAGTCCAGCGATGCAGCGCAGCACGGGCACAAGGTCTATAGGCATACTATAGACTATAGACTTTACCACCATGTTGCCCCTAGTATTGTTATTAACCCCCAATGCCTCTAGTATTGTAGTTAACCCCCATGATGCCCCTATTATTCCACAGGCCATCAGAAGATCTCTGCCATAGGGGATGCTGGGGGTAAAGTTAATTTTGAAGTTAGCACAAGCCAAAAAGACAGAAATGGCTGCACATCGCACCCATGGCTGACACGAAAGCTTATTCAGCTACATTTAAAGCCAACATCAGAAGTTAGTATATAATTTGGCCAAACCATATTGCCTCATGTACCACGTGCAGGTCTTCTGATACACATGAGTCCCTAACCAAAAAACATCACTGTGCCGGTCAGCGACCACAATCCCCGCAAAGCGTGTGCAAGCAGAGAAGGGGGGCCACGGAATGGCCCTGCAACCCCATTGTCACAGGACCAGACCCTAAAGGGCCCCCCCAGACCCCGCAGGCGCCACTGGCGGAAAAAGTGGACGCCAAGCAACACAAGTGTGAACAAGCTCTTACCTCTCTCCATTCCTCTGCAGGTAGAATGGGAGAATACTAGGAGTTCCTCCCCTTATGTACACAGGTGCTTCCTGCTAATTTGGATCACATGGGTCTTACAAAGCACGAGTGCTAGCCACAATGAAAAAAGGGACAGAATACATAAAATATGCATAAGCCAAAAAGACAGAAATGGCTGCACATCGCATCCATGGCTGACACGAAAGCTTATTCAGCTACATTTAAAACCAACATCAGAAGTTAGTATATAATTTGGCCAAACCATATTGCCTCATGTACCACGTGCAGGTCTTCTGATACACATGAGTCCCTAACCAAAAACCATCACTGTGCCGGTCAGCGACCACAATCCCCGCAAAGCGTGCACAAGCAGAGAAGGGGGGCCACGGAATGGCCCTGCAACCCCATTGTCACAGGACCAGACCCTAAAGGCCCCCCCCAGACCCCACAGGCGCCACCGGCGGAAAAAGTGGACGCCAAGCAACACAAGTGTGAACAAGCTCTTACCTCTCTCCATTCCTCTGCAGGTAGAATGGGAGAATACTGTCTTTTGCCATTCCGTCTGCAGCAGCTATGGTGAGCGCAATACCTCATCCAGACTTGTGCTGTTTGGGGGCGACCTTCTCCGCCGGCGGTGCTGGCTGGGTTCTGGTGTGGTGTTTTTGGGTCTGGTCCTGTGACATGGGGGTCGCAGGGCCGTCCCATGGCCCCCGTTCCCTGACTGTGCCCGCCTGCGGGGTTGGTAGCCACTGACCGACACGGTGTGGACTTAGTGTAGGGACCCATGTGTATCAGATACCTGCTCGCGGAACATGGGGCAGTGTGGCTTGATCAATTCATACACAAAATTCTGATGTGTTTTTTATTCAGCCTAGGGGCACTAGTATCAGCCATAGGTGTGAGGTGCAGCGCTCTTTTTGTTCCCTGAACCGTATTTTGTTTCTCTCTTTTCTCCGTGTTTTTGCACTCCTCCTGGCAACCCACATGACCGCAATTAGCAGGAGACACCTGAGTGCACATGGTTTTAATCCCTCCTGTCTTTTCCCATTCTGTCTGCAGCAGCTATGGTGAGCGCAATACCTCATCCAGACTTGTGCTGTTTGGGGGTGACCTTCTCCGCCAGCGGTGCTGGCCGGGTTCTGGTGTGGTGTTTTTGGGTCTGGTCCTGTGACATGGGGGTCGCAGGGCCGTCCCATGGCCCCCGTTCCCTGACTGTGCACGCCTGCGGGGTTGGTAGCCACTGACCGGCACGGTGTGGACTTAGTGTAGGGACCCATGTGTATCAGATACCTGTTTGCGGTACATGGGGCAGTGTGGCTTGATCAATTCATACACAAAATTCTGATGTGTTTTTTATTTAGCCTAGGGGCACTAGTATCAGCCATAGGTGTGAGGTGCAGCGCTCTTTTTCTTCCCTGAACCGCAATTTTGAAGTTACGTTGGATTCTTCTAACAATCTATTAGCATCTCTTTATTAAACTAAAATTCCACTTGTCCCTCCATCTCAAATGTGTGATCAGTCGTACATCCACAATCTCTTCATTTCTCACACTTTCACCTTCCTGGGTCTAACATAACCATGACCAACACTCACCAACAAAACCTTTATATAGCGCTGTGTTGCCTTTTAAGGAGAAGTCTGGCAAAATCCGAAATTAAACTGCCGACAGTAAGTGGGGGAAAAATAATAAAGAAAGTGTACTGCAGAGCACGGCATCACCTGGGTCCATGACCCTGCCGGATGTCATTTTCTCACAGCTTCAGGATATGTCACAACCCAGTGGGAAAGGATGGGAAATAGCCAGATCAGCCAGTCAGTGAATGCATTGGTTTCCCGTCCCAGTCACTGACTAGCTGAGTGGGGCATCTATTAGCCGGGTCGTGCCAGTGAATATGGGAGAGAGGGAGAATTTGGGCTCCAGCAGCAGGACATGACTAGCAAGGGCATGAGAACTGGTAAGTATAGGTTCTTTAGCAGGTTCCCCAAGCCTTAACTGATCTTTTTGTTTTGGTCAGACTTTTCCTTTAAGTGATTCATACTCCCTGTCCTGGCAAAGAGAAAAAAAATTGGCATTCTCTTAAAGGAAAACATATCCTCCAAATCCACGGCTACCCTCTAAAGGTCTAGTTTCCCTTTCCTCGTCTACTTACAATTTCAGAATCTTTTTCAGGTTAAGATCCAACATCTGGTATTAAAAAACTGTAAAAATTAAAACATTGCCTTGCATTCCCTGCTACTGCCCTTACACAGCTTAGTACAGCAGTATTAGACTGTCCTCGGTACTCTCTCTGTCTAAATAGCCTGACCCATGCTGTACGCAGTGCAGAGAGCACTGGTCACAGTACAGGAATGCTACTGCATGTACAAAGCTACTGTTTATGGGTGGCACATAGCAATGTTTGTTTAAGAATCAGGGCTGCCTGTTTAGGGTAATATTTTATAAAGGGAATAAAAGACATTAAAGAGGTAAACAGGAGAATTTTATTTTTACATCAATTGGTGTCAGAAAGTTATAAAAGTTTGTAAATTATTCCTATTTCAAGTCTTTTGGTACTTATAAACTTCTGTATGTCCTGCAGGAAGTGGTTTATTATTTTAATTCTGACAGTATGCCATATGCTGTCACCTCTGTCTGTGACAGGAACTGTCCCAAGCAGGATAGATTTTCCATTGCAATTTGTCACTGCTCTGGACAGTTCCTGTCATTGACAGAGATGGCAGCAGAGGGCTCTGTGTCAGACTGGAAGAATACATCACTTCCTGCAGGACATCCAGCAGCTGATAAGTACTGGAATATTTCAGTTTTTATACAGTAATATACAAATCTGTATAACTTTCTGACATCAGTTGATTTGTTTTCCTCTGGTGTACCCCTTCAATTAAGTGTATTTAAAAAAAAAAATCTCAAAGTCATGTCATATAATTATATAATTCTATTATGTATTTTTTATTACAAATGTCTCTGTCTGAATTCATAGGATGAGAAAAATCAGTTGTTGACTACACACTTCTTATTCAATCGGGTAAGAAACAATGTGCATCTTTTTGAATTATGTCACCTATAAATGGACAAATTATTACTTCATAGTAACTCTATAGTTTCTTAAAACCACTAACACCACTAAATAAATATACAGAAACTATATATAGAAACCTTGTATGTATTAAAATTGATCTTTCTTAATTTATCATCGTAAAAACACATAAGCATTATGAAAATAACAATGCTACTACACCCATGCAGAAAGTCCATCCAAGAGAGAGGTTTCTAAACTATGCATCATATTGTCAATATAGCTATATAGTACTTTATAATAAAATTTATATCTTAAAGTGAAAACAATCTTCACTAGTAAAGAGGAACATACATAACCATATAAATGATACCGTAGAGCACTCGTCCCCCAACATGTTTCACTATGGCTTTGTCAGGGGGTGTGGTCTATTAGCAGTCTAGGTCAGACTTAAATACCATCCCTGAGCAATAGCGAAACGTTTGCATGTAGACTTGTATATAAATATTTCGTTTATTCAGAGAAAATTAAGTTAGTGTGGTCATTCTAAGGCTATGTTCACACACCATACTTTTTTGTAAAACAGCCATTCTTTTAGAGTAAAGCAACAGCTGTTGTTATGTATCCAACTATTCCATTGCAATAAATGCAAAGAATGGCTGTTTGTACACACAATGGAGCAAACAAGGCTGTTGTTCGACAGAAGAAGTAAAAATAATGAACTGATTATTTCCCGCCATTGTCTATGGACTTCAATGCATTTTTTAATTTGAAAAAAACAACAAATGTTGAGTGCCAAAAAATGGCTGTTGTTTATATGTTGTGTGAACATACTATAAGGCTATGTTCACACAATGTCAAAAATGAAGAAAAAAACATCCGATTTAGCTATTTAAAAAAATGTCCGTTTTTGCAGCAATTTAACTGACTTCAATGCAATTGCATTCAAGTCAATGGGAAGACGGACGTCCTATGCACACAATGTATTGGAAAACGGACGTTTTTGCCGTGGACGTAAAAATAATGTACATGAACATTATTTTTGGACGTTTTTTGCAAATAGCAGACGTTTTGTATTAGTAGTTCACACACAGTTCTTCTATTGTCACCGTTCTTTCTCCGTTTTTACTATTAAATTCAATGGATTTTTCAATTAAGCCACAACCAAAGGGCAATTAGTAACCCCATACTAAGATAATGTGCAAATACCCATCATTGCACTAAGGGGATGCCAGGCTTCGAAAAACGTCCGTTATTTTAGACTCAAAATAACAGACGACATTTTAAGCGGAGCTGAAAAAAAAACGTTGTGTGAACATAGCCTAAAGGTGGCCACACATATTCAATAACTGATAAGTTATCTCTCCTGTCCTTCCCATATCATCTATCGGTGGACAAAACCCTACACTGACAACCATTTATAAAACATTAAATAATTTTACAAACCTATACATATTTGCTTTTGCCATGTTTGTAACTAGTACCCAATCTATAAAACTATATCTGTATTTAACCAGCATGGTGAAAACTGTAAAATAAAAAAAAGAAAGCAAAGAAACAATGTTACAATTGCGCAATTTAGTTTAGTTAGGGGAAAATAATGTAAAAGTTATTGGTCTTGGAATTCAGATTTTCACAGTTTTTATGTGTTTTTAAAAAGTATTAAATGTAAATGTAAACCCTTAGCCAGATTTTAACATTTTATTTTTATCTTTGTTGAGCAATGAATAGCGTATATATATATATGTATATATATATATATATATATATATATATATATATATATATATATATATTATTTTTTTCATTTTCTTCCTCAAAAAAATACATAAAAATAAATCAGTAAGTTATGAACCTGAAAATGGAGGCATTGTAAAGTACAACCTGTCCTGCAAAAAACAAGCACTGACATGTCCAAAAGAGTTAAAACTCTTATGCTGGGTTTACACGGAACGATAATTCGCCCAATCGAATGATTAACGATTTTGAAGCAACGATTTGGTTTTTATAACGATCAGCGTTTAGATGGAGAAAAATCGTTAGAAGATTCGTAAGAAAAATCGTTAATGCGATCGTTTTTACGATCGCTTAAGCCCATCTTTTACATAGGGTGAATCTTTGAAAGACTGTTTACACGAAGCGATCTACGAATTTTTTGCGAACGACGAACAATGATTTAAGAACATGTTAAAAGATCAAAATGAACGATTTTTCACTCATCGCTTGATCGTTTGCTGTGTTTACATGGAACGATTATCGCTCAATGCGATCATTTTTGCGAAAATTCGCCCAATAATCGTTCCGTGTAAACGTAGCATTAGAATGCGACATTGAAAGAAAATAGACACTTATGGTACTTTTACACGGTGCGATAATTCGCCCGATCGCACGATTAACGATTTTGAATGAACAATTTTTTTTATAATGATCAGCGTTTAGACGGAACGATACATCGTACGGAAAATTCGCTATGCGATCGTTTAAGCCTATCTCACACATAGGTAAAATCGCTGAAAGAATGTTTACACGGAACGATCTGCAAATTTTTTGCGAACGATCAACGATGATTTAAGAACATGTTGAAAGATCAAAATGAACGATTTTTTGCTGGTCGTTTGATCGTTCGCTGCGTTTACACGTACGATTATCGTTCGAATTCGACCGTTATCGTGCAAAAACGAACGATCAATCATCCCGTGTAAAAGTACTATTATACCCAAACTGGATTTATCACTAAAGGGATAAGTAACTAAAACCTTTACTTATAATCAGAGTATAAACTGTTATTTATTGTATTACAATATATTGTTTTGGTTTACTACCTGGTTATTTGCATTCATTCTGTGTTCTTTTAAGTACTGGAAAGATGAATTTCTACACTGGAATCCAGAGGACTTTGACAATATGACAATTATTTCCATTCCTAAGGAGAACATCTGGGTCCCAGATATAATGATTAGGGAATTGTGAGTATGGTTGCAACACACTTTTTGCATAAATAAATAGTTAATTGTAGGACAAATCATGCAATTTCTATTATTATTATTTTTTTTACTATTAACAGTCTGCAAAATAAAATAAAAATACTAGTGGGCATCATAGTGTGAAAATTTCCTAAATTTTCTGAGTCCTCAAAGAGTTATTTAGTGAAAGGCCTTATACTTACAGGAGAACTACGGGAAGGGCACTTTTTTCAATGTGGCCAGATGGTGGGTGAAAAAAAACATCCATTTACTTCTCTGGTTCCAGTGCTGAAATACACAATCTGCCGCTCTGGTGCCATGCTGGTTACTGGTAATGAAAAGGGGCTGGGAACGTGATGTGGCAGATCTGCTCAGCCATTCAGCGGCTGCAGCATTGTCCCTCATCTGCCAATGAGTTGCTGAGAGGGTCTGTTCCAGGCCCCTTTTCACCACCAGGAATTGGACCGGGAGTAAGGACCGAAAACAGCGGCTCGTGGGCGTCAGCGCTGGAGTCGGGGAGGTAAGTGGATGTTTTTGTTTTCACCCACCCCCTCCCCGGTCATATTGAAAAAAGTGTCCTGCCTGGAGTTCTCCTTTCAATCTAACTGCAAAATATCCTCCTGATGAAGATCACCACTGAGAAACTTTTTTATTGACCCAGATTTATCGATATGTCAGGCGCAAAAATGTGTATGGTTTTTGTCTTAAACAGCAACCAATCTCAGCGTCTTTTGGAAAAGGAAAGCTGACCTATGATTGGTTATCTGTCCAAGACAAAACCGGACACATTTCTGTCTCCGATAGATTGATAGGTGTGGGCCATTGTGTCTTCATGCACAATCAGGTGGACAGGTTTGAGTTAAGATGTGAGCATCAACCAATATTTAGCAGGGAATCATTGAGTAATGCTATGACTTTTTCTTCCCGCAGTGTGGATTCCGGAAAACCCTTAGGACACAGTTTTGTCTACATTAAAAACACGGGACTGATAAAATATCATAAAACAAACAGGGTATCTACCATGTGCATGTTTCACATCTACTTCTTCCCTTTTGACGTCCATAACTGTACTTTGAGCTTTCGCAGTCAGCTACACACAAGTAAGTCATGCCTTTTACCATAATATATACAAAATCTGATTTTATATGGGACATAATCTATACGAAAAATGGGGCATCCTGGTATTTCTGGGGTTACGTACCCTTTCTCCGTTTTACTATTAAATTCAATGGACTTTTCAATTAAGCCACACCCAAAGGCCAATTAGTAACCCAAACTAGAATAATGTATCATGTACTAAGGGAAGGCTAGACAGCTAAATGACATCCGTTACTTTAGACTCAAAATAACGGACAACATTTTAAGTGTAGCGTAAAAAATGAAAAAGGTTGTGTGAACATAGCCTTACTATGTTATGGTGGGACTATCTATGGCTATTATGGGATGTTATCAATTGTTTCTGTTTTCAAATATTGTAAAAAAAATGTTGTAAACATCATAACACATGGTAGGTGTGGACCTTGTTGTGATTCTTTATTGGGTCCGGAAACATCATGTTACACCTCAAAGTCTGATTATATCTAACATGATGGTTTGTGTCTCTTTGGTTACTAGCCGAACACATCAATATGTCTGCAGGCAGAACAACAAAAGATATGAAGAAGGAATTGAGTAAATTTTACAATCAAGGAGAATGGGAGCTTGTCAATGTATATCCCAGTTATGGGCTAGAGACTGATGGAGAGGAAAAGTTTGCAGTCCTAAGGTTTCATGTAAGTTATCTCAGTAGAAGTGATTGGATATAGTGCACTATGTTACATCATACTCTATCTAGAAAATCTGCAACTAATTCACAATATCTGAACAGATTCTTAAAGCGACCATCAGTACATTTGCTTTAATTTTTTCACATTGATAGAACGGCGATGGCACTGGGAAGTCTGCGCCATGGTCCTTTTTTTAAACCGCGGCCCGGTTCTCATTCTATTCCAAGGCACCTGCTCAGGCTGAAGCACTGGAGGTGGGCTGGCCCGCACCCAGTGGAAGGGAGAAAAAGGACCGCAGCAATGCCTTCCCCGCGCTGGTACCATTTTATCTATGGGCAAAACTTAAAACGAATGTACTAATGGTAAATTAACTTTAAAGAAGGTTTGTTCTTTAGACTATGTCATTGTATTAGAAGACCCCAAGCAATCAACAGTAAACAGTAGGTTCTTCAAGGGGAATTCTGGCATATATATATATATATATATATATATATATATATATATATATATATATATATATATATATTTTGCCAGGACTTTAAAATAAATTAAAAAAAAACCCTATACTTAACCCCATTTCCCGGAAGCTCCTGTTGTGGCGCCCTCCATTGTCCTGTCTGCTTTCAAGATGGGACTGAGCAGGATCTGCCCACTCAGCTGTCTGCAGCAGCGTCCCATGTGGCCAGCTCTAGCTACATACAATCTGTGCAGAAGCAGTTTCTCACATATTTCATGGTGATATATGCAGAATTTCCTATTACAGAGGCATTTTCCAATAGAATATTTATTCTAGTGGAGAATTTCTTGATAGAATTTCACTATATGGTGGAACATGGATCAATATGACACAGTAGGGATTCTATGCCCCTTAAAGGAGTTACATTATTAAAGTACAATATACAGTAATAAAAAAAACATGAAAAACATGCCTGATTTCTTCTGAATTGTCATGAGGTGAACATGGATGTAGTGGATAACATTAGAAGCTATTCCAGGGAGCAATGTGTAATGGTTGTGGCCTTTCCTCTAGGGAGTATGCTTTGCTGCAACTAGCATAGCCTCCCTAAGTAAAAGCTAACCTACTGATATATATATATATATATATATCATCAGGCCAGGGTTTCCCCAGCTAATCAGCCTTTATTGATAGAGCTCTTTGTCTTTGTGTATAGGGAGAGATCTATCCGTCAAGGATGGTGGGGTAGGGAGAGGTCGCCGCAGACTACCCTGATCACTTGTGGTGCAGGCAGCCTGAAAGCGATTGCTTCTTTTATGTTACTTAACCCTCTTCTGCCGCTGCACAGTAAATTAACGTCAGCCTATGCCTGATGCTGCAGCGATGTTAATTTATGATCGAGGATAACACAGGCGCAGAAGCTGCGTCTGTGTCATCCGCAGCGGGTCCCGGCTAACAGTGATAGCCAGGGACCCGCTGCAACTCTCAGCACCGGAGCACCGATCCAGTGCTGAGAGATAACCCTATAGATACTGTGGTCAGCACGAGTGCAGCATCTATAGGGCTCCTGACAGAGAATTCTCCCTCTACAGAGGGAGAATTCTCTGTCCGGGGTCCATCTGGGCTCTGCGAAGTGATCGCAGAGCCCTGATGGTAGCCATGGAACCCGGAAGCCTCAGGCTTCTGGTTTTCTGGCTATGGAGGCTGGCGGGGAGAGGGAAAGCAGGCTGCCCTCCGGGCATGCAGCCGTGCACTCTGCCCCCTCCCCTCTCTCCCCTGCCGCTGTCACAAAATTGTACTTATAGTACTTATAGGACAATAGTATATTTTTAACATATAATTTTTTGTGCAATATTTTCTTACAGATCATCTTTAAAAGACACCCGCTGTACTATGTTGTAAACCTGATTATACCCAGCATATTACTCATGATTTTGGACATTATTGGATTCTACCTCCCTATTGAGAGCGGAGAGAGGATTACATTCAAGATCACTCTCCTACTGGGTTATTCGGTCTTCCTCATCATAGTCACAGAAACATTACCTGCTTCAGCTCACACTACTCCTATAATAGGTATAATCATATATCAATCATATAATACCCTTTTTATCTTCATCATAAAAAAATATATTTTGTTGCACTTTCCTATCGGGACTCTTTGCGACAGGTTGCACCAAGGCCATAAATATAAATCTCTCAATTAAGCTAAATTTTTGTATAATAGAAACATATAAGACTGGCAAAAGAAAAGACCACCGGGTCCACCTAGTCTGCCCTTTAAGTATTTCTTTTCTTATTATCTTAGGATAGATATATCTATATACCAGGCAGGTTTACATTCACTTATTGTAGATTTACAAACCACATCTGTTGGAAGTTTGTTCCAAGCATCTACTACTCTAAGTAATATTTTCTCACATTGCTTCTGACCTTTCCCCTAACTAACCTCTCACTGTGTCCTCTTGTTCTTGAGTTAATTTTTTTTTCTAAAAACACTTCCCTCCTGAACCTTATTTAGTCCCTTAACATACTTAAAGATTTTGATCATGTCCCCCCTTTCCCTTCTTTCCTCCAGACTATACAGATTCAAGTCCTTAAGTTTGTCCTGATAAGTTTTATGTCTGACACCCTCCACCATTTTTGTAGTCCGTCTTTGGACCCGTTCTATTTTATTAATGTCCTTTTTTAGGTGAGGTCTCCAGAACTGGACACAGTATTCCAGGTGTGGTCTCACTAGAGCTCTATACAGCGGGATCACAATCTCCCTCTTCCTACTGGTTATACCTCTAGCTATACACCCCAGCATATGATTTTATATATACAGCCCAGCATACCATTATATATATACAGCCCAGCATACCATTATATATATATACAGCCCAGCATACCATTATTTATATACAGCCAAGCATACCATTACATATATATATATATATATATATATATATATATATATATATATATATATATATTATACACAGAACAGCATACCAATACATATATAAAGCCCAGCATATGATTTGCTTTCCCTACCACCTGGCTGCACTGGTGACTCATTTTAAGGCTATGTTCACACTATGTATCTTTCCCGTTGTAGTGCGAACCGCGAATATACGCACGTAGTTTTGAGGTTGATGCGTTCGCTTGAAAGTATACGATATACGCCCGCACAGTTCACACTACGTATGAGCTTATGGCCGGATCGTATACGGCGCCGTGAAAAATGAACAAGACCATTGTTTGAGGACGGAAATGTTCGAACTCACGGCCGTGGTTTTCCATGCGGTCCCGTGCGAAGTACTTATTTCAGCCAAATTGAACTTGATTTTTCGATCCAAAAGTTTCTGTGAGTTTTATTGGGCTGGGCGAAGATTTCCAAGTAAATGACCTGTTTCAGATCGCTTCGAAAAAAGCTTGGGAAGCAGAACTGTACTACGGGCGTATGTTCGTGGTTCGTACGCATCCGGCCGCATGTCGATTTTTCCTACGCCCGTAGTTTCAGCCGCACATGTACTGCGGCCGGAATCGTACGCAGTGTGAACATAGCCTAAGGCTGTCAGAAATCACTACCCCTAATCCTTCTCTTCTGACTAGATTAGATGGACCAGAAATGAGGTCTTCTTCTGCTGACAATCTGCCCCTCTCTCTCTCTCTCTCTCTCTATATATATATATATATATATATATATATATATATATGTAATTACTGTGTTCATTTACATATTGCTTTGTGATTTGAACATCCCTCTAGATTCCTATTTCCTGGTCTGTATGGCTTTACTTACGATAAGCTTGATGGAAAGTATTTTTATAGTCCGAATAGTCAGTAAGAAAAATATCAAGACTAAAGTTCCTAAGTGGATAAAGAGATTGGTTCTAGAAAAATTAAGCATCTTGGTTTGTATGAAAGACAAGAACTGGCCCATCAAGCCAACGCAGACGTTACCTGATACACTGCAAGATATGGAGACCACCAGTAATGGTGAGTAGATGGCTGCATATGATTAAACACATTTAGTATTTAGAATAGTAAATCTTTAAGGATTTCATGACCTCTCTCCAAAAGTAAGCTACCAGCTGTTTATTTGGAAGTAAGGCAATTCATGGTGTAAACCAAAACTCAAAGGGTCCTTTTACATTAGGCCATTTTCAGCCGCGATCAGCGAGACCGGCATTCATTTTCAGTTCCTTTAAAATTAATCAAGCGGTCAGGAAGCACAAACAATCCTTGTATCATTTGTTCAGCCATGGAAAATAACAACACAAATATAATTATATCTGTGCTGTCAGTTTCCAGATCACACACGCAGTGCATACTTACCTTTTGCACTGCTGCATTATCTGGCATCTTCATGTTCTTTATTCCAGACTGGCAGTGTCACAGACGTGGGTCGGTGACATTGTCAGCTTCAATCCTGCTCTCTGACCGCTGCTATGCCTTTAGGCTGACATCCCGCCTCCTCCAGCTGCCAATCATTCTAAAAGAGGCAGTGGCGACTGGAGAGCGAGACGGGAGTTGACAGTGTCACAGATCCGCATTTGTGACACTGCCAGCCTAAAATCAAGAATGTGAAGATGTTGGATCACACAGCAGTGCTGTAGATAAGTAGGAGCTACTGTTTAAAGGGGTTATCCAGTGCTACGAAAACATGGCCACTTTCTTGCAGAGACAACACGACTGCAATTAAGCTCAATTCAATGGAACTGAGCAGCAAAACCCCGCCCAAGCTGGAGACAAGAGTGGGGCTGTCTCTGGAAGAAAGTGTCCATGTTTTTGTAGAGCTGGATAACCCCTTTAAGTGATCTGGAAATTGACAGCACTATACATGCGTCTCCGTGCTATCTGTTTTCCTCTTCTACCCGACACACATCTCTTATTCACAAAGGGGGGAGTGTACCCAATAGCAATAAATTTAAAAGCCCGAACAAAAGATGCCATCAGCCGAGGATCCCAATTCTCAGCTGATCACTGTCACTTTTACACAGGCAGATTATCGGTCAAAAGAGCGTTTCTAGCAATGCTCCTGGCCAATAATCAGCACATGTAAATGGCCCTTTAGACTAGACAGTTGACATATGTTCCAGATTTATCAATTTAGATTTGAAGAGTTTTAGTTAATTCCCCTCATTGTGTTCTGGTGCCTTTCTAATCTTGGCCAGTATTATTTTTTTCAAATATTTGCTCTACAGTAATTCTTCTATGGGAGAGACTAAGTATGTTAGCCTTCACACCCCATACGCTTTAGAAACCCTTGAAACCCAATGACCCTGTTGTTAGTTTACCATGTGTTCTTCCTTGAATGTCTGTTGATAGGTACTAACTATTACATAGTCACAGCACCCTATAGGACTTGCAATTTTGAAAATATTCTGACCCCCCCATCTGGACATCCATCATCTAAAAAGTCGCTGAGATATTTGCCAGCTTTCCTGATTCCATCACATTAACTACAAGAACTATTAAATTATTGTTTTTGTCATAAAACAATCAGTGTCATTCACTTCACCGGATCTTACAGTTGATTGATGTATAATTGTAAAATTAAGTCTGCAAAAACACAAAAGCGCCACTTTGGGAATAGTTTGGTGAATCTGTAAAATCCCAATTTTAAGATTGGATAAAAATCCTTATTGTAAAGCTTTAGTTCTTCTTTGTATATACAAGTGGTTTCAGGATTTTAGCCATGAGGTTTCTATTATTGTTTAAAGTTCAGAGTGGCAAAGCTTACTGCATTACCGCTGCAATACATGCAAAACAAACAAACAAAATAAATAAAGAAGTAAATAAATACAAAACAATAAAATAAAACTATTCTCGAAGAATGGTTTTGCCAAATCACATCCTGCAAAATAAAATACAAATGCTACCTGTTAAAACAGAGCTTCACTTCCCGTCAATCGCGTTTCTTTATTGGTTCGTTGGGTTACTATTACCTTTGAGACTAGATTTCGTAAATAGCAGGACATAGTTATGTTCTATTCTTGTATTTTGTTATTTTGTTTCTCTTCGCAATTGGAAAACTTTGTAACCTTTCGCTTTCATTGATACAGATGAACTGACTAAATACACTGAAAACAGTGAAACCTCCACACAGACACCTGCGGTTATTAAAGAACGCACAGAGATACTGGAAGGCATCTTCAATGAGGTTGTAACCATCCGTCAGTATATAAAGCACCAAAATGAAGAGCGAACGTCCAAGGAATGGCTGCTGGTCGGATATGTACTTGATAAATTTCTTTTCTGGTTGTATCTGATAACTGTGATGGCTTATACTGTTACCTTGACAATATGTTGGTCCTATCATATAGCCGTGTAACATTGTTATAACTTTCTGCATGGAAAGTATATGTGGATATCAGAAACTTTGTAACATTTCATATTATAGAAAGTGTTATCTTCCTTCTTTCCTTGCGTTCTGAAGATGTTTAAAGGGCTTTTCAGTATCAAAATGCAATAAACTTGAAAGAGGGGAGAAGGGGCATGCAGATGCAGCAGTATATCTTTTTTCGTGGTAATACAAGCAGTGAAAAGGAAGGGTGATCAGTAGTAGGGATATGCATTAATAGTTTAGAACACAAGAAGACACCATCCAGAAAGCATGAAAGGTTAAAAATATGCAGGATATACTAATATAGACACATATATAATTTACAGAGGCCTAAAGAGAAATGATAGTTTTTCTTTGAATAGTTAAAGGGGTACTCCGGGCTGGGGTTATTTTTAGGGTATGGCCGGGGAAGGGGTGGAAATAGAGGCCGCAGGTCACTTACCTCCCTGGTTCAGCGCCGGGTCTCGGATCGAGCTGCCTCTATTTCCGACCCCCCCCCCCCCCCGGAGTGGCTCTTTAATGTACTGTAATTTGAAATAATTACATCGGGTCTCAATCTAATTTCTGAGATCCTGAAAAACATCTATGGGGAGTGCACAATTCCCAACTCCATAGACTCTAATAAAGTGAAGAAACTGCACTTTCATGACAGTCAGGGAGACAGGCGTGCTGTGCACTAATCCCAGCTGTATCTCAGGATAGCAGGGAGTCCTATGCCCCCTTCACACGGCTGTGTCTGTTTTTACTGTAAGGAAATCCTGATCAGGAGGCCTTCAGGAAACCATCAGGATTTTCTGATAGTAATCTGTTTTTATGTTCAGGAAAACATTCGAATTTGCCTTTAAGATTTCCTGATACATACGAGCATTGACCACTACACACATACTAGCAGTAAGTACACCATATGCATAAATTACAGTGGTATGCATAATAATCCCTCTTCCCTCTGTCAAGACCCCTAATAACAGCCAGTACCCCACTAAGACGCCTAATAACAGCCAGTACCCATCTAATACCCCTAATATAGGTCCCCATATAGTATAGGCTTCCTCCCTGCAGCCTCCCCTAAATATAGTATAGGTCTCCTCTCTGCAGCCTCCTCTCTATAGTATAGGTCTCCTCTCTGCAGCCTCTTCCCTCCTTTAAAATATGCCTCCTCTCTGCAGCCTCCCCCCTTTATTACAGATCTCTTCTGTGCAGCCTCCCCCCTTTATTACAGGTCTCTTCTGTGCAGCCTCTTCCCTCCTACAGGAAAGGCCCCCTCTGTGCAGCCTCCCCCCTATATTAGAGGCCTTCTTTGTGCAGCCTCTTCACTTCTACAGGAAAGCACTCATTTGTGCAGCCTCTCCCAAATATAGTATAGGCCTTCTCTGTGCAGCCTTCCCCGGTAGCAGGGTCTCGCTTTGGCCTCTGACTGGCTGAGTGGGCCTAACACAGTGCTTCTCAAACTGTGAGGCGGGCCTCACCAGTGAGGCGCCCCCTAGTTGTTGGTGAGGCCCAGCTGGGGAGCCAGTTTGCACAAAAGTTACTATGATCTGCACAGTCCTTTTGTTGTTTGCAACTATCTCCATTTTAGCAACATTATTACTTGCTTTATTATAATCTAGAGCTTGGGAGATGGGTGAAAGATAGCCCTAGCAGTATTTTCAGCTTTTAAATGGACTTTTACCACATATGGTGAGGCCCAGGCACCCTCTTGGTCAGTCTGGTGAGGCCCAGGCATTGCCTTGGTCTGTTGGGTGAGGCTCCAGTAGAAAAAGTTTGAGAAGCACTGGCCTAACACATCATGTCTTAGGTCCCCATTCAGACCAAGCCCTGGAGCCAAGGAGGTGAGAGCATGTTACTTCTTTCATCCTCCTCCCCAGCCAAAAAAATCAAACCAGCCCGGAGTTCTTCTTTAGGGTGCGTTCACACCTACCGGATCCGCAGCAGATTTTCATGCTGCAAGTTTGCAGTGAAATCAGCTGCAGATCCTGTACTGTGAAGCTCAATGGGTTCCATACGGATCCGCTGCCTGTATGGGACCCGGCCCCTTTAACCCCTGCGCCGCCACCATCCGCCTGCGGCTTACAGCCCCGGCCCCCTTAAACCCCCATACCGCCCACACACCCGATCGCTGCCCCGGCCCCCCGCACGCCCGATCGCTGCCCCGCTCCTCCCCCACACGCCCGATTGCCGCCCTGGCCCCCCCGATCGCAGCCCCGACCCCGAGCATACATCACCTGCTCGGGCCGTGGCTGTGTGATGCTCCCGGCTCGCCTGCACGGCAGCACTGATGCTGATGGGCAGCGAGGGGAGCCAGGAGCATCACACAGCCAAGGCCCGAGCAGGTAATGTATGCTCGGGGCCAAGGCTGCGATCGGGCGTGTGGGGGGGCCAGGGCAGCGATCGGGCGTGTGGGGGGGCCGGGGCGGCGATTGGGCGTGCGGGGGGGGGGAGCGGTGATCGGGTGTGCGGGGGGGCAGCGATCGGGTGTGCGGGCGGTGCGGGGGTTTAAGGGGGTCGGGGCTGTAAGCTGCGGGCGGCCGCCGGTGGCGCAGGGGTTAAAGGGGCCAGGTCCCATGCAGGCAGCGTGTATGGGACCCATTGAGCTTCACAGTACAGAATCCGCAGCTGATTTTGCTGAAAACTTGCAGCATAAAAATCTGCTGCGGATCCGGTAGGTGTGAATGCACCCAGAGGCTGGGTTCACACTACGTAAAATTTGAGGCTGTATATTTGAGGCTGTATAGCAACCAAAACAAGGAGTGGATTGAAAACACAGAAAGGCTCTGTTCACATAATGTTGTAATTGAGTGGATTGCCGTCATTTAATGGCAAATATTTGCTGTTATTTTAAAACAACGGCTGTTATATTGAAATAATGGCAGTTATTTACCGTTATATGGCGGCCATCCACTCAATTTCAACATTGTGTGAACAGATCCTTTCTGTGTTTTTAATCCACTCCTGGTTTTGGTTGCTATGAGGACCTGACTTGAGGACCAAATACTGTCTGAAATGTACGTAGTGTGAACATAGCCTTAAAGTGTCACTGTGTTTATAACTTTCAAAATCTAAATCAACAGTAGATGTGATATAAAGCAAGTTTGCAACCATTAGTTTCTGAAAATATAATCCACCATTTGTGAAAATGTCCTCTTGTATTTCATTTAATACTTAACTATATGTGACGCTATGAAGCTGTTTGAACCTATATGTTAAATGGGGTTTTCTGGGAAAATATTTATGAATAAATGCATGTTGAAATTATTGATTGATTTTTTTATTCCCCCCCCCCCCCAGGAAAAATTTAATTAGAATATATTGTTAATTTGTTAGAGATCAGGGAATTTTGTGTTTTCAGTGTAGAAATGGTGTAAAAGGTAAATGGTATTCTCAACAGTCAGACCCCCACAATCTCTTTGTTATTTCCTATTCTAGGGATATGGATAACATCATGAGATGGTAATTCCCCTTCTAGGGTGCATTCACACATACAGGATCTGCAGCAGATTTGAAGTTGCAGATATAAAAGCAAATCTGCGCCATAAAATCAGCTGCAGATTCTTTAAGTGTGAATGCACACTTAAGGTGATACAATCACCCTCTTTTTACATTATGACTTCTCTACACAGGTGTAAAGGGTAAATTTTGCAGTTTCAACACCCTTTTTTATATCATATATCATGGTGCTTGTTTCAAAAAGTGATCTTTTATCATCTGAGGATTGTGTCACTTGGGCGGGGCTTCTTGACCGAAGTGTCACTTAGCACCGCCCCCTCATCGGCCATTGGAACGAGCCGACCTAAAGGTCTAGGTCTCACTCTCTCTAGGCCAGCCCATACCAATTGCCACCCAGGGGACGGAGGCTATGTGTCAATGATGTCACAGGGCCTACTGTGGCGATGTGGGTGGGAAGGAAACGATAGACCTTTTCATTCCTACAAATCTTCAATAACTATACCTTAATTAACATAACTGCAATATCTGTAAGGAAATAATGTTTTACTAGTTTGCTTTGGAGCTGCAGGTACCATTGGGTGGACGTGGTTGACAAAAGTAAAAATAACCCAATAAAAATTCCCACTCTACACCACATCTTGCACAGTCCCCGTGTTGTCCCATGCCACTGTCAAAAGGGTTGTCAACAAAGTCAAAGGCGTAGTGCAGAGCTGTGAGAAGGCTTAACACTCCTTTCAATGTCCTTTTTTCTCCACGTTGTGGAAGATAGATAAGTTTCCATGTACCGTCACTATCCATTGTATACAAGTGGCCACATGGACGCTCACAGGGATAAATTCTCATATCTCACATTATCAGATAAGAGTGTGACTTGGAAATGCAAATGAAGTCCAGTCACAACCATAGCACCTCAACCAGCGATACATAGACATGGGCCAGAAGTCGGTGAACACCAGGGTACCATCACAAAAGCAATGGGAGTGGATTGGGCAGGTGAGTATCAAATAATTTGTTAAGCCATCCAGTGCCCTGAAACTCCATTAAATATGACATCAGTTTTATTCAACTTACTGTAAAGACAGTGTTAGCAACATATAACTACCTGAATGTATATCGCAATGAAGAGTCCAGCCATATCATCTAAATACAGAGAACAGCCACATGTTCTTCACACAGAGTGATGTCTGGTATGTCCTATGAAAACTATACCCCTATATAAAGCGCACATATGGCCATACCTGTGCCTCCTATCCCCCTCTATTCTGTCCTCCTTGATATGAGCAGGAGGTAGCATCACCGCAGAGGAAGTGTAATAATAAAAGAGGGCTGGGTACCTGATGGGTGGAAGGAGCTTTACCATCCATTTACGCTCAGCTGCACAAAGATTTGCCACTTTGTTTCTGATTTATACCATGACCCGACAATAGAGAGCTATGGTGGCCAACCAGATTTACTATTAGATTATTGATGAAATGTGGTTGGTAGCATTTCCAAGGTTTGGCAGTAGATAATCCTGCTGCTAAGATTATGTAACCCACAATATACTGTAGCTGATATATAGTGCATCAGATACCAGGCCCGGACTGACAATCTGGCGCACCGGGCAGATACCGGTGTGCCGCCCCTATTACCAGTCTGTGGGGGCCTCACAGTTTGCAAAATTTAATGTTGTGGTACTAAAAAGCAACTAGCAGCCACAGCCGCCTGCCACAGTGCTGCTTGTCGGAGGCTAATGTACTAACAGGTAAGAAATTAGGTCACCTATAAGATTAGCATTTTTAGTCCTATATGTGCAACCTTTGCAACGTTGCACCACTGTTTTAGCTGACAATGTTGCAAAGCCTATATTTTAAGCAGCGTATCGTAATGTCATAAAGCTTCTGAATAAATCAAGATGCTGAATAAATCAAGATGCAGAAATACTTACAAGCTGTTACAAACAGAGAAATAATGGTATTCATTGCTAGCTTTCCCGTGTGTTAATGGCAGTCATATTGAAATTTAATAAGATTTTGCACAAAGATTTGTTTTGTTTGTGGAGCTGAACTGTGACTACCCAAATACTCCAGATTCTGAAAATAGACTTTACAAAGATTATCAGGTTTCAGAAAAGGTTGTCTATGTGTCTCACACTGCAAAGTCTTTAACACCACCAACACTTAGAATAAAATACAGAGCAAATACAACAAACAGGTGTTACTTCAAGCAACACAGCAGAGCTATATTCAGGAACGTTATAGCATATTCTCACCTCAGAAAGCTGTTTCACTCCTGATGTAGCGAGTATAAAAAGTAACTTTGCAAATTTTAAACTATTCTCTTCCGGAATTTTGCTGGTTAGTCCACTAACCCATTGATACTATTGCAAACTGCATAAAATTTGAGTGGTTAGTTATGCAATATAGAATTAATGCATGCTCCTTGTCATGTTCCAGAATGCAGGAGGTTGTATATGGTAGCCAGCTAGTGAGTAAGTTCAGGTGGTTTTATGAATGTATACATGACTTAAATGTATGCATGGTTTGCTGTGCTTTTGAGTCTGAGCCCAAATGTTTACATCTAAAAAATGACCAGAATGTAGTTCTTAGTTGACTACATTTGGGAAATTAAAGTCTATAGGACTCATGCCTGTCCATACCTGTATATGTTGGTATCCCATCTTGAAATTATGACATTTATATGTCACAAAAGGTACTATCATCGTGTCAATGCTCCCTTTGGTATCTGTATCATTTAAAGGGGAACTCCGGGTAAGAAAAATTTAACCCTGTTCAGTCCCTCCCTATAATCTAAGTATGTTTGTAATAGGTTTTTATTATATGAATTGGTTTGTTTGTCTGCAGCACATCCTAACTCACACCTGAAGCTGCTGAAAATCTTCACTTCCTGGTCCACTTTTCCTGGTCTCCACTTCTCTGTTCTATCACTCCTTTCCTAGACAGAGGTCACATGAGCTCTGTCTTTCCTGTTTCCAGGCAAGCTGTAACACCTTATCTGTAACCCCGCCCACCACTAACATCACACAGTGATCACCTGGCCAAGGAGGGGAAACAACAGCCTCTCCTGAGTAGTATGGGGGAAAGGAGACACTGTTGTTTCATTTCTTTCTCTCTCTCTCTCTCTCTCTCTCTCTTTCTCTAATATATCTTTGTAGATAGATAGATAGATAGATAGATAGATAGATAGATAGATAGATACTGTGTTTACTGGGCAAAGCAAAAGAAGATCGGACCAGTGGTGGGCAGACAGTACAAGACAGGGGCAGGTACCTGGCAGTTAGCTTTGAGGTGCAATGCATGATGGCAAGGTGCCATGATGAAAAACTGGGATCAGTTATAAAAGTTTGAATCTGGGGCTAGGAGCAGTGTAGGCAAATGGGAAATCAGTGGGGGATTGGTTAGTGCACCTATATGCTTTTTGTCCATTTTTTTCATTGTGATCACTGAAGTACCCCTTTAAATGAAAAGCATGTACCTTATATACATAAGGTCTATCTGATCTGGAGGTGAATGCATTGAACAGAAACTTAAGGCGAGAGTTACTAAGAATGGCTCAGATTCTTGTATTTTTAGCGACATTGCTCTGAATGTTCTCTATTGTCCATTGTTTTATTTCTTAATCATTTATTAAATTACCTAAGGCTGTGGGCAATGCATAATCAACCGAACTTTACAAATCTAAATTTATTACGAACTTTGCAAAAGGTTTGGTTCATTACAGGACGGAACTTTTTGCAAAGTTTGGAATGAGTTCATTAACATGAAGGCCACACATTTTAATACACATAGAAAAGAAAAAAGATCCTATACTTACCTGTCCACACTCACCCAGTGTCATCCAGCGCCCCCTGATGATCACAGCCAGCTCCAACCCACTCAACCAATCACTGACTGAAACAGGTCAGTTATTGGTTGAGTGGGCTGTTACTTGTGAGACAAGCGTGAAAGCCTGCTCAGCCAATCACTTACTAATTGAGACTGAACAGTGCTGCGGTCAGTGATTCTCTGAGCGGCTGTCACTCTTGTCTTGGAAGTGACAACCTGCTCAGCCAACCACTGTCTGCAGTGCTGTCCCATCTCAGTCAGTGAATGGCTGAGTAGGCTGTCACTCCCGAGACAAGAGGGACACCCCCCTCATCCAATCACTGACTGAGTAAGAAAGGGGGGAGCATGGACAGGTAAGTATTGAAAGCTAAGCTGTGATTGGTTGCTATGGTCAACAATATGTTGTTTCTATTAGCTTATTCAATCTCCCAAATAGATCTAGCAATGTACAAATTACTAGTCAGACCACACATAAAATATAGCATACAGTTTTGGGCACATATTATAACTAGAGCAGGTTAAAAGATGGGCAATTGAGTAATAAATAGAATAAGTTGACTACCATACTCAAATAATAAAATTATTTATCTATTTAATAAAAAAAAAAGTATATCATCAGGATGGACCACTAGGTTGTTAGCTATAAATTTTTCTATTTTGTTAAAAATAAAGCTGTATGATAGGTGAAATGCCCAATGGTAAAATGATTGGAGCTGACGGTAAACGTCTTCCAGATTATGGTATGTTTTTAATAATGATTCTTGCGTAATTATAATATTCATTGTTAATGTGTTATAATCTCTTCAGCCCTACACAACACAAAGCAGATTGTCTCCCGATCCCTCAGTAATGTAAATTAAGATCTCCTGGGACTCTTAAGTGTACAATCTTACAATCAGTTCATAATATATCAAGTAACAATGGCACAATTGTATAATCATTAGCAGCAGAAGAACAGTTGTACATCAATGTAAAAGCTTGACACCTTACATTATAATGGCATCTTAAATTATAAATGCCTTAGTCTTCAAGGCTCCGTCTTACTGTATAGTCACTTAGTAATTTACTTTAAACTCAGATACTCTTCTTTGTGTTGGGCGTTTACTTTCTTTATTTTAAAGGATTTTCCTAATTCCGTAAAATTATCGTCTATCCACATGGGAACCAAGCACGGCCCCCCACCCCATGGTATTAAGATTGGGGACTTGATTCTTTTTTGTTTTAGAATGTGACTTGTGAACTTGTGTTAGGGTCCTATTACACAGAGCGATTTTTAATGATTAACGACTAACGATAAACGATCGCAAACGAGATTGTTTATTGTTAAACTGAAATCGTTCACCATATTACGCAGAACTATAATCGTTAGTTACGATCGTTACTACGATCGTTATTGGGGTCGTTTCTATGATTGTTTAATCCTTTTGATCCCAGCAAAACAATGAACAATGTGCTATTACACTATATGATTGGTGAAAAAATGCGGAACTTGAGCGAACAAATGTGGAATTACAGCGAACGATTAGCAAACGATAATTTTAGGTTCAGATCTAAATCAACGATCAACGACATACGAACGATTATCCTTCGATTTTTCGCATGATAATCGTCCCGTATAATAGGGCCTTTACAGCTCCATTCTCAATTTGGACATTACCAGATGTCAAAAGCACTTTGAAGAAAACCTACAACATCATATTAAGGTCCCCATACACCTTCAATAACTGAAAGTCGAATGATTGTTTGACTGTCTCTCTTGCCCACCGTCTGCCCTCTTCCTCAGGAACATTCACAACGGCTGATCGTTTCTGTGAATGAAAACAAAGGGGTCAGGTAACGATTTCCTATCATGCCCGACCCCTATTACTGCTGACATCATCTGTCGGTGGTTCTTTTGGAGAGCTCCATACACCTTGGATTGATGGCCAATCCTGCCATGAGCTCCGGATACTACCAATCAAAGTCTAAGGTATTTGGGATGTTTGCGCATGGAACTTGTCTAGCATGGACAGGTGTGTTTCCACGTCGAAATGTAGAGAGGAACATAGTGATATGTACCTTTAACAAGCATGTAGCCATCTGCAGCTCTGCCTTACCCAAGTCTTCCAGGATAATGAATGTCTTGAGAGGAACTTAAAGCGAATGTACCAGCAGGTACATTGCTTTAAGGTTTTAACATCAATAGACCGGCGTCGGCCCGTGGCCCAATTCCTGTGCATGGCGCCGTTCTTTTCCCGGTCACCGGCCAAGCCTGAAGCACTGGAGGCTGGCCAGCCTGCCCCCAGTGGGAGGATATCCCCTCCCTTCTGTGACGCAGCTCCTTTAATTCTAATAGAGCCGCGTCACAGATGGCAGGGGGTTTCCTCCCACTGGGGGCGGGCCGACCCGCCTCCAGTGCTTCAGGCTTGGCTGGTGACCGGGAAAAGAATGGTGCATCCCTGTGCCGGCGCCGGTCTATTAATGATAACATTTTAAAGTGATGTACCTGCTGGTACATTCACCTTAACTGACCCACTTACTTAGTAATTACTTGCATTCCCTAAAATGACAATGCTGTAGAATTCTGCAATGTCAATGTGTCACTCCTTTATTCTGCTTTGTGGAAAATATAAACTGACAACAGGACTATTCTCAATAGAGCAGGTCCGAGTGATGTCAGTACTAACTGGACAGTATCAGGCTGTTTAGGGATACACCACTATGGACAAGGATAGTGGTAACAGTTGTCTTCACACAGTCTTTTCATAGATCTCTAAGTAAAATAACAGAGGAGTAAAACATCAAAGGTCCACATCGAATTGGAAAATATAATTGATGTTCTATTGTCGCTTACATAGAGAACCACATTTACTGTATATATCTCTATGAGTAGGACTTTCTAAAACACACGAAAAAATACTAGTCTCCAATATATCTTCTCTAACAGCAGGAAGGCGATATTCCATTTCCATTATAAAGTGCTTCCATTTGCTATCTCCGAGATGTCATAATAATAATGCTGCAAACCAATTGAGAAGAGTTGAGTGATTGGCGTCATGTGAATATAACGTGGTGGGTAGGGAGGGGCGAGAGATCTTATTTAACTTCAGAAATTTCTAAGTAACAGAGAGGAGACATATACAGTAGTCTGTACTACAAGCAGTGGGAATTTTACAGATGATAGAGAAGAACCAGATGAGATATTAGACAATAAGCAACTACTGAACAGACGGAAGAAATGAACCACCTATGGACTTTGCACAGTGTATGGATTCTGTACATTATCAGGACCTGTGCAGGTAAATGCATCTAAATAGATCACAGCTTGTATAGATGACTATATATATATATATATATATATATATATATATATATATATATGTATATATGTATATATAACGTCAACCCAACTAACTTGTATTTGATATATTTTCAAGCTCAAGAAAATAATGTGACTCTTAAACGGACCCACGGCACACTTATAGAGCACCTAATGCATGGGTACAACAAGGGGGTAAGACCGGTGCAGGACTGGAGAAAGCCAACCAATGTGTATATAGATATAGAGATCTATGCCATTCTGGAAGTGGTAAGTATTCTTTTTCATTACCATTACTGTTTGTATTTGATGTTCTTTCTTATCCTAGCTAGGTAGTATTCCATAGTAGAGACTTCTATAAATTATTATTTTTAGGTCCGTGTGTGTACTTGCATCGGTTTGCCAAGCTGCAGTGCTACAATAACATAGAGAAATATATTTCAAATTACAGGAAACCTTATTATCATTCCTCACAGGAGGAAAGCCACAATAGCAAATCATGCAAACCCAATTTTAAGCTTGACGACTAATTTGTTTTTAATCAAATGTTATGAAACAAATGCAGAAAAATTGAACATGATTATACAAATGCTGGAGCCAAGTATTTGCATAGCAAAATGCTCTTTTTTTTACATTCTTAATATACTATGGATGAGCACACAGGGAGAAAATGGGATACTAGAGACCCTCAAAGCACATATTACAGATGCAATACACAACCACATCAATGATGTGCTAAACAACCACAGAACAAGCCCCCTTACCAGTATAGGTGTTCAGTGAGGTTTGATGTGTAGATAGATAGATAGATAGATAGATAGATAGATAGATAGATAGATAGGGGATAGAAGATAGATAGATAGATAGATAGATAGATAGATAGATAGATAGATAGGAGATAGATAGATAGATAGATAGATAGATAGATAGATAGGGGATAGAAGATAGATAGATAGATAGATAGATAGATAGATAGATAGATAGATAGATAGATAGGAGATAGATAGATAGATAGATAATCGATAGATAGATAGATAGATAGATAGATAGATAGATAGATAGGGGATAGAAGATAGATAGATAGATAGATAGATAGATAGATAGATAGATAGATAGATAGATAGGAGATAGATAGATAGATAGATAATCAATAGATAGATAGATAGATAGATAGATAGATGATAGAAGATAGATAGATAGATAGATAGATAGATAGATGATAGAAGATAGATAGATAGATAGATAGATAGATAGATAGATAGATTTAAAAAAAGCATTACCTGTTTAGTTATTACTAATATTTTACATCCCCCCCACCACCACCACCACCACCACCACACACACAAATGTCACAGACTCAAAAAGACTACATCACATCAGAATGACCACTTGGTAAACATTGGGATATTTGATCCTAAATGGAGTCTGATCGAGGCTCATACTTCTGATAGGCTATAGAGTCCAAGAACTAGCAGTATAGCCATTGTCCTGGCCCTATGTACAAGTTTTACGTATAAAAGGGGCTGGTAATGAATAGGGTTTTGCTGCCATATCTGACACCGCCTATAAATTGAGCCATTTCTGGCCAAATTGGGTGGTAGTATATTCCAACCATTGTGATATGGTGGTGCGCGGTGGTACACGGGGCAATATGGCTTGATCAATTCATATACAGACACTCTGGTGTTGATTTTTAATATAGGCCTAGCGGCATTAGTATCAGCCATAGATGGGATGTGCAGCCGTTCCATTCTCTCCAGATTGTGATATGGATATGTTACTGCCTGCTCCTGTCTTGGAAGGTATACAGTTTTCTAAATAGATACAGCATAGTTTTTCATGAAAATATTTACAGTTTCCATGTCAATTCCATGTATTGCCCATGTGAACATATCTCTATTATTGCTACCTCTGCACCCCCTGTACATACTCCTCTGTAGGACCCCAAATTTGAAGCAAGTTTCACTTTTTATAATAGAATTCTGAATGCTAAAACATAATCTAGCTATAATTTCAATTTCTTCTCTTTTATTCCTGTAATCTGCATCTACTTTTACCATCAGGATGAGAAACAGCAAGCATTTAGTACTTACATCTGGTACAACCAGGTAAATAATAAACTAATTATATTTTTATAAACAACTTATAAAACAAACAAACAAAAAAAGTGTTTTTTATTATTATTATTATTTTATTTTCCAATATTTCTTGCAGTTTTCATAACTGAGATGAACATTTAAGATCCTGATCACAACTGGGCACAAGTGCCCAGGGGGTGGGGTTTCCTTCCAAGGCCCTAAGTTATGAATGATAGTTTGAGCAGTCTCCTGATTGAATGCTCAAGATATCAATCACAAGGAGGGAGGGGATGGTAGTAATCTCAATACAGAAAACATCCTGGGCACCTAAAAAGAAGATTCCACCCACTGGGCACTAGCAGCTGTGGTGGCTGGGACCTTGAACTATGTTTATAGGATCTAGGTCATGCAAGCTATGTATGGGCCCATCAGCAGTTTTATTGAAAAACCGCCACCAGGTTTGCATTAAATGATGTTTTTACTGTCTCTTTATTATACCTTGTATGCTTAATGCCAAAAAAAAAAAAAAAAAAAATAAAAATAGATAGATAAAAAAATCAGGGCATTTGTGTGCATCTGTTTTGATTAGTTTTTCCTTTGACATCCAGTATAAAGAAAAATTGATCAAACACATCCTTTTTTTAGCATACACAAAAATGTGGTCGGCCATGTTTTTTTTTTTTTACAACAGAAGTCAATGGAAAAACTGATCAAAACAGATGCATACAAATGCTGTCAGGGTCCGGGCCGTGCGCTCGGCTCCTGGCTCTGCCGAGGCGCGCGGCCGGACTCTGAACAGAGCCGCCGGCGTCCCTAGTAACGTGCGGGGCCGGTTGCTGGGGGCGCGCCGCCGGCGTCCCTAGCAGCCGGCTCACTGCAGCATGATTACAGCCGGCCGCGCTCCCGGCTCTCGCTCTGCGGGGCGCGCGGCCAGGCTCAGGAGACGCCGACGGCGTCCTTAGTGCCGGGCTGGTTGCTAGGGGTGCGTCGATAGCGTCCCTGGCAGTCAGCCCGACGTTACATTCACCTGGCTAGCCGCGGCCGGGCTGAATTCATCAGCTGAGCGGCGTTAGAGATGGATGGCTGTCAGCAGGGTGCTCCAGTCAATCCATCTCTCTGGGTCACATGGAGTCTCGGCTCCAATTACGTTTAGAGGGCTGGACTCCAGGCTGTATATATTCCTCTCCCTGTGTCTTAGCCCCTGCCTGTGATAGAGCCTAGTTTACCTAGTGTATCTTGACCTAGCATTCATTCTGACCTTGCTTTTCCCGTTGTCTGACCTTTTGGCTTGCCTTTCTGACTACTCTTTTGGACTCGTGTTTTGTACTTCGCTGCCCGTTAGTTATTGACCCGGTATCCTGACCCTTCTCTTGTTGTGTTTGTCTGTCTCGTTTGTTTTGTGTGGCACTTTAGCTAGTGCAGGGACTGCCGCCCAGTTGCCCGTTTGCCATCTAGGGCATCTGAGGCAAGTAGGTAGTATCAGCAGGGTGGGTGCCAGTGTTAGGGTTCACCTGTCCTCGTTCCGTCTTGTCCGTCCCTGACATTATCACAGGCCCAAATCATACCTACGTCACTCTCGACGGAACAGCATGAGTACCGATACATCGGTCGCTGACCGTCTCGATGAGTTGACTACCCAGCTTAAAGGTGTGGCGGGGTTGGTAGCCCAGTTGGCTAATCGTGTGGATACTTTGTCTCAGGCTACCTCATCCCGCCCGGTGACACTGAGTCCAGAGTCAGCCCCCGTCCAGGTAGTTAAGCACAAAACCAAAATGATACTACCTGATAGATTTAGTGGAAGCACTGACAAGTTCCGTACTTTTCGGGAGTCTTGCTATTTGTATTTTCGTTTTAACCCTTTTGTTTCTGATGCCGAAAGGGTAGCACTAATTGTTTCTCTCCTTCAAGGGCCTCCTCAGGACTGGGCCTTAGCCCTTCCCTCTGATGCGCCAGAGTGGAATTCGGTGGAAACGTTCTTTTCCTCCCTGGGCCAAATCTATGACGATCCCAACCGTGCTGCAGTAGCAGAGTCCCACCTATTGTCCATCCAGCAAGGCCGCCGCACTGCGGAAGAGTACTGCTCGGAGTTCCGCCAGTGGTGCGCCCTGACTGGATGGCAGGATTCCCCCCTGAAAACCCTGTTCCGACAGGGTCTCACAGATTCCATCAAGGATGCTATGGTCAGTCATCCCACCCCTGATTCTCTTAGCGCCTATATGACCTTGGCTATTAGCATTGACCGGAGACTCAGGGAACGAAAACGGGAAAAGATGGGGGTGACTACAGTACAGTCAAGAGTCAGTCAGCTCCCTAAACCGTTCCCCAAGGTGACAGAGTCGCTTCCCTCTCCTACGAGTTCTGACGAGCCTATGATCCTGGGAAGTGCCTCAGCACGAAGAAAATTCCGTATGGAACATTCTCTCTGCCTTTACTGCGGAAAGCCAGGGCACTATCTGAAGGACTGTCCCACCAAGCCTTCCCGGAAGCCGGAAAACTTCAGTGCCTGAGTGATAATCCGGAGGGTCACTCAGGCACACAGGTACCTCCTAAACAGATTGATAATTTTTGTTTACCGGTTACCCTGGTGTGGAAAAATACAGTAATTTCATGTTCTGCCATGGTTGATTCAGGTGCCGCCCTGAATTTCGTCCGTACCTCTGTTATGGACTCATTAGGATTAACATTGATATCTCTCAGTTCTCCGTTTACAGTGGCAGGTGTGGACTCCGCCCCTCTGAGAGGCGGTTCAGTGAGATTTCGGTCTCCAGAGATATCAATGCAAGTTGGGTGTCTTCATCGCGAAGAAATATCATTTTTTGTGTTGGATGAGTTGGCCGCCGATATTATACTGGGTCTGCCTTGGTTGCGTCAGCACAATCCGGTATTTGATTGGCCGTCTGCGGAGCTGGTGCGGTGGGGTGGCTCCTGCGACGCCCATTTGCTACAGGTTAAACCTGTAATATGTACAGTGATTGAGTCACCTATTCCTGATTTTATTTCAGATTTTTTTGAGGTATTTGATGAGGCCATTGCCGACGCCTTACCTCCTCATCGTCCGTACGACTGTGCCATCGATCTCGTGCCCGGGGCCAGGTTTCCTAAGGGCCGCATTTTTAACCTGTCTCCTCCGGAGCGAGAGTCGATGCGCCAGTACGTTCAGGATAGCCTGAGGAAGGGTCATATTCGACCTTCAGTATCCCCTATGGGGGCAGGGTTCTTTTTTGTAGGGAAAAAAGACGGTGGTCTGCGTCCCTGTATCGACTACAGGGAACTCAATAAAATCACCATCAGGGATCAACATCCCCTTCCCCTGATCCCGGATCTTTTGAACCAGGTGGTAGGGGCCCACTGGTTTTCTAAAATTGACCTGCGGGGCGCCTACAATTTGATTCGGATCAGAGAAGGGGATGAGTGGAAGACGGCTTTTAACACGCCTGAGGGGCATTTTGAGTACTTAGTAATGCCCTTCGGGTTAAGCAATGCCCCAGCCGTCTTCCA
Organism: Dendropsophus ebraccatus; assembly: GCF_027789765.1. NCBI lineage: Eukaryota > Metazoa > Chordata > Amphibia > Anura > Hylidae > Dendropsophus > Dendropsophus ebraccatus. The sequence goes on from NC_091465.1 coordinate 36,084,861, forward strand.
AAGGTTTGTTAACGATCTCTTTCGGGATCTATTTGGTCAATTCGTAGTTATTTATCTCGATGACATACTGATTTATTCTTCTGACTGGGAATCCCACGTTCAACATGTGCGTGAGGTTCTATCTAGACTTCGAAAGAATGCCCTATGTGCCAAATTATCTAAATGCCTGTTCGGGGTTAAGGAGGTTGGATTCCTAGGATACATTTTAACTCCTGAGTCTGTACAGATGGATCCCCAGAAGGTGGCAGCAGTACTCAACTGGGCAAAACCCACCACCTTGAAAGAAATTCAAAGATTCTTGGGTTTTGCTAACTTCTACAGAAAATTTATCCGTAATTTCTCGCTTATTGTCAAGCCTTTAACAGAATTAACAAAGAAAGGTGCGAATCCAACCTCCTGGCCTCCAGAGGCTGACCTAGCTTTCACCCAGCTTAAGTATAGTTTTTCGTCCGCACCGGTACTGGTGCACCCTGACTTAGATTCACCATTCGTGGTAGAAGTAGATGCATCAGAGTTTGGGGTCGGAGCAGTGTTGTCCCAAGGAAGGGAACCTTATACTAATCTTAGACCCGTGGCATATTTCTCCAGGAAATTCTCCTCCTCCGAAGTCAATTATGACGTTGGTAATAGGGAACTGTTGGCCATCAAATGGGCTTTTGAGGAGTGGAGACATTTTTTGGAGGGTGCCAAACACCAGATTACGGTTCTTACGGATCATAAGAACCTATTATATCTGGATAAGGCCAAGAGATTGAACCCACGCCAAGCACGTTGGGCCTTGTTCTTCACCAGGTTCAATTTTTTGGTAACATATCGCCCAGGGGCCAAAAATGTAAAGGCTGACGCCCTATCTCGGAGCTTTGGGCATAAGGATATGCCTGAGGAGGAACCCAAAAATATCCTAAACCCAGGTATTGTAATTGCTAGTGTATCCATGGATTTAAAACAAAAAATTTTGAGATCTCAAAATGATGCGCCTGCTAATGTACCTCCTGATAAGTTGTTCGTCCCTGTACACCTAAGGTTAGCAGTTTTGAATGAGGTTCATGCGTCTACACTCGCCGGACACCCTGGTATTGCCGGTACTACTTACCTCCTATCTCGTTCCTGCTGGTGGCCCTCATGGCAGCGGGACGTAAGGGAATATGTCAAATCTTGTGAAACGTGTGCCCGAGCTAAAACCCCAAGGTCACTGCCTGAAGGCTTACTCCAACCACTACCGTTACCTGGTCGTCCTTGGTCTCACCTATCCATGGATTTTATTACTGATCTTCCTCCCTCTCTAGGGAAGACAGTAATCTGGGTGGTGGTTGATAGGTTCAGCAAAATGTGCCATTTTTCTGCTTTAAAAAAACTTCCCAACGCCAGGTCTCTCGCCAAGTTGTTTGTCAAACATATCCTTCGTCTGCATGGTATACCTACCAACATAGTCTCAGACCGAGGAGTACAATTCGTTTCTAAATTCTGGAGAGCCTTTTGTAAACTGTTAAATATATCACTGTCTTTTTCCTCAGCATTTCACCCCGAAACCAACGGTCAGACGGAACGGACCAATCAATCCCTGGAGCAATATCTTAGGTGTTTCGTTTCAGATAATCAGTCTACATGGTCAGAATACTTACCTATGGCGGAATTCGCCTTGAACAATCATGTAAATGCTTCCACGCAGGTTACTCCGTTCTATTGCAATTATGGCTATCATCCCAGATTCTCTGCTGTTCCAGGTCAGGAAACACACTTCTCTTCTGCCAAAGAACTCACCAAGAAACTGTGCACAGTTTGGGCGGAGAGTCTAGCGACTCTAACCGTTTCCCAAGAAAAACAAATCCTATATGCGAATCGGAAACGCCGCCCCGGTCCCCAGTATGTGGTAGGCGAGAAAGTATGGCTGTCTACAAGAAACTTACGCCTCCGAGTTCCTTCGTATAAACTCGCCCCGAAATATATTGGTCCGTTTCCTATAGTAGACATTATAAGTCCAGTGTCTTTTAGATTACAATTGCCTCAAGCTTTGAAAGTCCATCCGGTGTTTCATAAATGCCTACTTAAGAGATATGTACCTCCAACCAATACTAGTTCCCCTCCACTCCCGTTAGTGGTTCAAGGCGAACTAGAATATGAGATTGAAAGAATTTTGGATTCTAGGAGAATCCGCAGAACAATACAATATCTCGTACATTGGAAGTGATACGGACCGGAGGAGCGCACATGGGTCACTTCTCAGGATCTTCATGCCCCTCTGTTGATTAAAAAATTTCATGAAGAACACCCTACCAAACCTGGAGGTTCCCGTGAGGGTCCGGAGGCCCCTCCTCAAGGGGGGGGTTCTGTCAGGGTCCGGGCCGTGCGCTCGGCTCCTGGCTCTGCCGAGGCGCGCGGCCGGACTCTGAACAGAGCCGCCGGCGTCCCTAGTAACGTGCGGGGCCGGTTGCTGGGGGCGCGCCGCCGGCGTCCCTAGCAGCCGGCTCACTGCAGCATGATTACAGCCGGCCGCGCTCCCGGCTCTCGCTCTGCGGGGCGCGCGGCCAGGCTCAGGAGACGCCGACGGCGTCCTTAGTGCCGGGCTGGTTGCTAGGGGTGCGTCGATAGCGTCCCTGGCAGTCAGCCCGACGTTACATTCACCTGGCTAGCCGCGGCCGGGCTGAATTCATCAGCTGAGCGGCGTTAGAGATGGATGGCTGTCAGCAGGGTGCTCCAGTCAATCCATCTCTCTGGGTCACATGGAGTCTCGGCTCCAATTACGTTTAGAGGGCTGGACTCCAGGCTGTATATATTCCTCTCCCTGTGTCTTAGCCCCTGCCTGTGATAGAGCCTAGTTTACCTAGTGTATCTTGACCTAGCATTCATTCTGACCTTGCTTTTCCCGTTGTCTGACCTTTTGGCTTGCCTTTCTGACTACTCTTTTGGACTCGTGTTTTGTACTTCGCTGCCCGTTAGTTATTGACCCGGTATCCTGACCCTTCTCTTGTTGTGTTTGTCTGTCTCGTTTGTTTTGTGTGGCACTTTAGCTAGTGCAGGGACTGCCGCCCAGTTGCCCGTTTGCCATCTAGGGCATCTGAGGCAAGTAGGTAGTATCAGCAGGGTGGGTGCCAGTGTTAGGGTTCACCTGTCCTCGTTCCGTCTTGTCCGTCCCTGACAAATGCACTGATCTTTATATAACAGATGGCAAAAAAATGGATTGCAAAAGGGCAGTGTAAACCCAGCCTAAGGCTATGTTCACATGACATTTTTTACTATTTTTTTAAATTTTTAAATTACGTCTATCATTTTGCCTTTTGGGCTCCCGGCTTTACAAAAATGTCTGTTAGCGAATAATTGTTATGAACATTACTCTGATGTCCGAGCGAAAAAGTGTGTTATCTAATACATTTTTTGCTTTGGGCGGCCATCATTCCATTGACTTTAAAACATTCCATTGATGTCAATTAAAATGCAGTAATAATGGACATTATTTTGAAAAGAAAAAGCAGACACATTTTCTCTCTTTCTCTCTTTTTTTTTTTAACATAGTCCATGAATGGAATAAATATTTAACAGTGACTGTTGAATGAAAATCTAGTGCATTTTAAGACTACCTTGTATAAGTTTGAACAGAAAAGCCATGCCCCTTGTATTGAAGTTACATCCAATGTCTATTAAGCCACGCCCCCTTGTCAAACATAGTGCAAAAGTGTCTAAAATACATTAAAAAGTTGCTGCAAAGAGTTTTGATGATGTCCTCCACTATGTGTAGACAGACCTTATTGCTAAGATTAATGTTTTAAATGTATTTGCACTAGTAGAGGTTTCAATAGGATTTGATGTGTATAAGATTAGGATATCTGTAATGACAATAAATTATATTCATAATGTAAATTTACTATTTCTGTTTTTGCTTTCTTATACTACACAGTCCTGGGTTGATGAGTTTCTTACTTGGGATCCAGAGGAATTCGATAATATAACAAAAGTTTCAATTCCTGCTCAATGGATATGGCGACCAGATATAACGGTGGTTCAGTTGTAAGTATACATTAATCACTAGAGATGAGCGAACCTGGAGCATGCTCGAGGCGATCCAAACTCGAACTTTCAGCATTTGATTAGCGGTGGCTGCTGAACTTGGATAAAGCCCTAAGGCTATGTGGAAAACATGGATATAGTCATTGGCTGTATCCATGTTTTCCAGACAACCTTAGAGCTTTATCCAAGTTCAGCAGCCCCAGCTAATCAAATTCCGAACGTTTGGGTTTGGATGGACTCGAACCCGAAACCGGTTCGATCATCTCTAATAATCACCTTTAGGCTGGTTATTCACACAACGTATATTTCAGTCAGTATTGTGGTCCTCATATTGCAACCAAAACCAGGAGTGGATTAAAAACACACAAAGGATCTGTTCACACAATGTTGAAATTGAGTGAATGGCCGCCATATAACAATAAATAACTGCCATTATTTTAATATAACAGCCGTTGTTCTAAAATAACAGCAAATATTTGCCATTAAATGGCGGCCATCCACTCAATTTCAACATTGTGTGAACAGATCCTTTCTGTGTTTTTTATCCACTCCTGGTTTTGGTTGCAATACTGACTGAAATATACTGACTGAAATATACATATACTGACTGAAATATACGTAGTGTGAACGCAGCCTAAATCTTTCCTTTTACTTAAAATGCAGTAAACTCAAAGATAACATTACAAAAGTTGAATTTACAAAGTGAGGTGCATATATTAAAGGGGTACTCTGGTCAAAAAAAAAATCAACTGGCACCAAAAAATTATACAGATTTGTAAAATTTTTCTATTGAAAAATCTCAAGTTTTACAGTACTTAGCAGCTGCTGTTTGTTCCGCAGAAAGCAGTGTAATTTTTCCAGAGTAACAAAGTGCTCTTTGCTGCTTGCATTTCCATGCAAGGAATTGTCCAAAGCAGGGGAAGATTTGCTACTGCAATACACAGTTCTTGTCATGGACAGAGGTGGCAGGTGGCAGACTGTAAAAAATACACAACTTCCTGCAGGGCATGCAGTAACTAATAAGTACTGGAAGACTTGAGTTGAGACACCAGCTGATTTGTAAACTATTCTTTTTTTCCACTGGACTACCCCTTTAAGTGGCTTGTAACATTTAGGCCCAGAGTTATGAAACTGTGTAGAATAGAAACTGGTGTAAACTGCCCACAGCAGCCAATCACAGCTCCGCTAAAATGAAAGCTGAGCTGTGATTGGTTGCTGTGGGCAGTTTACACCAGGTTCTGTTTTACACAGTTTGATCATTTTGGGCTCTTGGTAAAAAGTCTTGGTCTACACAGTGAAAACAACTTTGTTTAATTTCTAGATTGGAAGCCGGGAAAACTGTAGAAGTCTCTTATGTCTATGTTAATAATGAGGGCAGAGTCTATAACAACATACCCTTTCAGATAAAATCTTCCTGCAAATTCGACATCCACTATTTTCCATTCGATCATCACAACTGCACCATTACGTTCACTAGCTGGACCCATACAAGTATGTGTTGTCTTTTTCTTCTTACTCTTGTGCCACGGTATAGTCAGATATCAGTTGCTTATGTTAAATACAGGTCTGGTACATGGGAGGAAGAGATGTTATAAATGGCGTGAAACCAATTTTTTTTTATTTGTGCCTACTACTACAAAAATATATACCCTTTTATAATTTTCTCATTTCTTAGCACAAGATATTAATGTATCTTTTTGGAGAACTGAGAAGAAGATGCTCACAAGTATATTTGTGAAAAATGGCGAATGGGATATTCTGGATATAGTTCCTGTCTACGAGATGTTTACTGACTTGCAGAATCGTACCTATGGGGAGACTATCTTCAATGTGAGTTTGTTTTTTAACCAGTTTATTTTCAGCTGAATTTAAAATAATTGCACAGTGTCCTCATGGGGAGTAACCAATTCCCAAGGTGCTCTATATCATTTAGTATATCATTGTACATAGCTATGATGTCGGTTATGTTCCTTTATCTTGCCTCATATGAGTCTTATGAAACTTCATGCAAAACTCTACTCCACTAAGAAAAGAACATGAATGGGGATTATATGCCAAACTATCATCTTTTCGGAAGAGTAAGTTACCCATCTGTAGACAGCGGTCTTTGGTTTCTTGCCCCTCATCAGTACAGAACAGGGCGCTGGCGGGCTAGTAAGAAGCTTTAAATGTTAGACTGGGGGGATAGCATGATTCTTTGAGAAGACCCCCAAACTGGTGAATGGAGTTTTTCAAGCAATGTTATACTCTACGGTAAAAATTAACAAAAAGTTTTACTTGAGTGATAAGGTTGTAAATCATATTAGTTTCCTGTCATGGAAGCCCGCTGCCGAATCAGTGGAGACTTTCTCTCTTAAAGCGAATGGACCATCAGGTTCATCGCTGCTATTTTTTTCACCTTAATCAATCAGTGCCAGCGCAGGGATCGTGGTGGCGTGCTCTTTTTTTTTTATTACTGCCCAGTTCCCATGCTCAGTGCCGGTCTTTTCCCGAGCACTGGCCAATTCCGGATCTCTGGGGGCAGGCTTGCCCCCCCTTTGTGGCAATATCCCCTCCCCTCTTTGATGCAGCTCCATTGATTCTAATGGAGCCATGTTACAGAGGGGAGGGGGTTTCATTACACTGGAGGCTGGCGGACCTGCCCCCAGTGCTCGTGGGTGGGCGGGTGCTCGGGAGAAGACCAGAGGTAGGTCAAGAAAAGGAGATCTACGTTCTGGCACCGATCAATTATGATTAAAAAATAGCAGCAATGTATCTAATGGTACATTTGCTTTAAACCAAATGTTCGGGTGTACATGTCTACAAACATGCCATGTTCGCATTATGATCTCATTGCTTGTTCATAGACATGGAGAGCCAAACTTCAGGAGAGGAAATCTCTGCTGATTCGTGACATGTATACTCCAAGGCCCTATTCCCACTTTCCGTTCATGGTCTAGTCAATACACTAGAGCAAACAGTCAAACAGTTTAAAAAGTTTTGTAGCTCCTGGCATCATAATGACACATGATGCCGGGAACTCCGAACTTATTTACGGACTGTGCACAGAATGTGGCAATAAGGCCCAAAACTACATAAAAAGGATACATTTACTGTGGAATTAGAACATGTTATTTTTTACCTTTATATTCACGAGCATATGTTTGCTGATTTATTTTTAGATAATGATAAAAAGAAATCCTATGTTTTACATTGTCAATTTGATTCTGCCAAGTGTGCTGCTAATGGTCATCAATATCGCTGCATTTTTCCTTCCTCCGGAAAGTGGGGAGAGGACAACTTTCAAGATGACCCTCCTGCTAGGATATTCTGTCTTCCTTCTCATTGTGTCTGAAGAATCCCCTGCCTCTGGGACACCACTAATAGGTGATTTTTCATTTTTTTTTTTTTTTTAAATCCAAAAGTATTCCTGCATAAAAAATACATTATAAAATGCAAAAATACATAAACTAAATAATGCAATACGTAAATCACACAATCCATTCTGCAGAGATCTTATCATAGAGTCATAATTTACTACATGTATAAATATGTAAACACAAATAGTATATTGGATGGATGAATTTATACATGATCATCAGAAAATTGAAAGAAATTAACTATGCAAAGCACAATCTGCAAATATGACATAGGCTATGTTCACACAACGTCAAAAATAGAGAAAAGGCAGCCGCTTTTGCTGTTTAAAAAAACATCCGTTTTAGCCTCAATTTAACTGACTGCAATGGCATTGCATTGAAGTCAATGGGAAGACGGACGTCCAATGCACACAATGTATTGAATAACGGACGTTTTTACTGTGGACGTCAAAATAATGAACATGATCATTATTTTCGGACGTCTTTTGCAAACAGCGGACGTTTTTTATTAGTTGTTTACACAATTTTTTTCTTTTGTCACCGTTCTTTCTCCATTTTTACTATTAAATTCAATGGACTTTTCAATTAAGACACACCCAAAGGCCAATTAGTAACCAAACTAGAATAATGTACAAACACCAGTCATTGTACTAAGGGGAGGCCAGGCTGCTAAATGACGTCCGTTATTTTAGACTCAAAATGACGGACGACAAACGTTGTGTGAGCCATAGTCTAGCACACAAGACACATCTGGAAGACTCTCCATGCAGAAAATTCGAATCACAGTGTCACCTGCCAAAGTAAGTCACCTATACAGTACCTTACTATAGAAATATCTATTGAGATACAACATGTAGCAATATACGTTCCCTGTATAACCCAAGGACAAAATGCTCAGAAACTTGTGACGAAGCTGTCACCGATATACCGCTCAAAACATAATGGAAAATAAAACACCACCAGCAGTAATCACAGAAAATAATACGTAAATGATTAAGGCCCCATTCACACTGCGCAGAACCCTAAATCCTGCCCTCTATCACTTTGAATGGAAGGGCTTGCGCCCGTAGTGTGGACAGGGCCTAAAGGTTTTACTTCCCATTTTACACATAGGCTGAACTATCTGTGCTCCTTCTCTGTAGGTACACACTTTGTTATGTGCATGGTACTACTTGTGATCAGTGTGATGGAGAGCATTTTCATAGTCAATATAGTACACCAACAGAATCTCCATCGAGCCGTGCCTAAGTGGGTCAAGACTTTAGTCCTGGAGAAGATGACTAGCTGGCTCTGCATAAACGATGAGGATCATTTTATTACATCACGTAATGTTATATCAGATACACCAGAGGAAAAAGAAAGCAGCAGCACTGGTAAGTGACGGCCTGAAAAAGGCTCCCTTATAAGTCTATGGGAATGCTAGAGAGTGTGACCAACTCATGGTCAGGGGTGACTCTTCAGTATACCCCTAGCTGCATCTAATGGATCTCTGTGCCCAACTACCACCATGCTTGGTACTGGTAAGAGGCAAGAACCCTGATACAGCCGTCTAACGATTGATGACTACTTTATTTGCTCTGGCTTGCAAAGTTTTGTATTTTTTTTATTAAGTATTATTATTTATTTATTTATTTTTATTTATAACATGGGAAAAGGGGGGTGATTCAAACTTTTATTAGGGGAGGGGATTTTTTTAACTAATATTAACACTCTTTTACACTTATACTAGAAGCCCCCCTAGGGGACTTCAAGTATAAGCACACTGATCTCTCATTGAGATCTATGCTGCATATAGTAATACAGCATAAATCGATGAGATAGGCACTCGATTGTTTTCAGCTGCAGCCGGAAGCAACCGAGTGCCGATCCGGGATCAGCACCATTACGGCGCAGACCCCGGTCGGCAGCAGACACGGAGATCACTCCTATGGGACAATGTCCCGGGGGGAAGGATCTCTGCCACTAGACCACCAGTGATCGGGCTGCATAAGTAATCAGATGCAGCTGTCAACTTTAACTGCTGCATCTGATTACTTTATTAGCAGGCACGGCGATCGGACTATCCGAACTTCCCGAGGCGACCACAGGGCGTAAATATACGCCTTGTGTCGTTAAGGGGTTAAAGGGGTTATCCAGGTTTTAAAAATTGATAGCCTATTCTCAGGATATTGTACCAGAGGACATCTAACTCAGATGCCAAGGACCAGAGCCCAACCAATCTAACACCCGGTTCAGAGTACTTGCAGTCTCTACTGATACAGTATGTCTAGTCTGCTGACTGAAGTTAGAAGTATCGGTTCAACATTATGTACACATTACATGGTGCTTAGTGAAGGGGGTTATCCAGCGAAAATCATTTTCTTTCAAATGAATTGGTGTCAGAAAGTTATATATATTTGTCACTTACTTCTATTTAAAAATCTTACGTCTTCCCATACTTATCAGCTGCGGTATGTCCTGCCAGGAAGTAATGTTTTCCTTTCAGTCTGACACAGTGCTCTCTGCTGCCACCTCCGAGACAGGAACTGTCCAGAGCAGCAGCAAATTCTTGACATTGACATTTTTAAATAGAAGTAAATTACCAATCTATCTAACTTTCTGACACCAGTTCATTTGAAAGGATGTTCGCTTGAGTACCCCTTTAATTTTCGATCTAAGGTTAATGTTCAGTTAATAAGCACAATGCATATCCGTATTTGTAGTCATTATATATTCATACAGAAAACAAAAACCAATGGACTTATACTAACCTTCAGACTATTTTCTATGTACAGAGAAACTGGCTACCTACAACGATGAAAATATAAAGTGCTATGATAGGCAAATGTCAACCACACAGGACTCGGAAGTGCTGCTCAGACTTCTACAAGAAATCCTACAGAGCCAGAGGAAGACTACTGATCAACCTGAGTGGTTCCATATAGGATACATCGTTGACGTGTTCCTTTTTCGTTTATATGTTATACTTGTACTTGTGTACATGGTTTCCATGGCAGCTATATGGGCTCAATGGTCCCATTCTTAAGGGGTACCCAGCCATTTCCTGAAGACAAACAATGAGCGGTGCTTTTTTATATTCAGCTGACCAAAGATCATTGTTGTATGTGGATGGAGTGTGTGTAAAGGTGTTATGTACTAATTAAATTATAAGCAGATGAGGACATCATGGTGGTATTCATATATCTGTTCTGTGCACTGAATATGTATATAGAGGATGCATCAATGCGAAAACAACAGTTTGAGAAATAAGACGCACAATATACAATTATTTGACAGAGGAGGGGGTGAATTCCTTAAGGGGTGTCCTTTCAAAAATGGGCTGACTTTTGGGGGGGTTCTATTCTGCAGAAATTAGAGGGGCACTGCAAACGCACCTGGCGCTCAGAAACTTCTTCAGAAAAATCATGCACTGAAAATGCTAATTGGTGCTCCCTTCCTTCTGAGACCTGCTGTGTGCCCATGCAGTGGTTTATGCCCACGTATGGGGTACCATTGTACTCAGGAGAACCTGTGTTACATATATTGGGGTGAGTTTTCTCCCCTGTTCCTCATGAAATTGAGAAATTTCAAACTAAACAAACATGTTATTTGAAAAATTAAATTTTTTCATTTTTACTGTCTTCTTTTGAATACTTTCCTCCAATACTTGTGGGGTCAAAATGGTCACCACACCCCAAGATGTATTCTTTGAGGGGTGTACTTTCCAAAATGGGGTGACTTTTGGGGGGGTTCTATTCTGAACAGGTACTAAAGAGAAAATGAAGCTGCGGCAACTCACCAGTCTGCAGAAAAACTTTTCTTCTTTATTGTAGGTACATAATAGTACAAGAAGACATCACAGAGGGGGGGGGGGGATGGTGGGAGGACGGTCACACAGGCATGTGTAAGGTAGCGACGATCGTTTCGTGTGAGCTAGTCACACTTCATCTGGCTAACACAGCCAGCTCTGCACTGACCCTCCATACTAGTAGGCGTGTTGGTCAGGTGGCTGGCTGGTCACATGGTACAAAAACACACAGGTGAATTAAAACCTTGTTAAAAACAAAAACAATTCATGCAAAATTTAGAGAAAAGCGTGAAATTCATTGTGGTCATTGAGACCAAGAGGACCTGTGGCAGAGAAATAAGAAATTAAAGCAGACTCTCGTTGTAATAATAATGTATGCCGGTCGCCCCCATCTTTCAAAGGATTAACTATTTGCAATCCAGCAAATTTTAACACATTTGGATTGCTATTATGTATCTCTCTTATGTGGCTTATCAGCCTAGGGGCTCCACGGGGGTTCTATTCTGCTGACACTACAGGGGCTCTGCAAACGCACCTGGGGCTCAGAAACTTCTTCAGCAAAATCTGAACTGGAAATGCTAATAGGCGCTCCTTCCCTTCTGAGCCCCGCTGTGCGCCCATACAGTGGTTTACGCCCACATATGGGGTACCATTGTACTCAGGAGAACCTGCGTTACAAAATTTGGGGTGCATTTTCTCTCATGTTTATTATAAAAATGAGATACTTTAATCATAACAAATATATTATTGGAAAATTTCTTTTTTCCATTTTTTTCCAGCCTAATTGTGAATACTTTCCTCCAGCCCCTGTAGGGTTAAAATGCTCATTATACCCCTAGATTAATTCTTTAAGGTGTCTAGTTTCCAAAATGGGGTCATTTATGGGGGTTTCCAGTATACAAGCCTCCTAAATCAACTTAAAAAAAGAACTGGTCCCTAAAAAAAAATCAGTTTTGGAAATTTCATGAAAATTTGATAATTTGCTGATACATTTCTAGGCCCTGTAACACCCTAAAAAAGTGAAATATGTTTACGAAATAAAGCCAGAATAAAGGACATATTGATAATGTGACTTACTAACTAATTTTTGTCATGTGACTTTCTTTTTTAAGAAGCAAAGAATTTCAAAGTTCGTAAAAGTGCAAATTTTTGACAGTGACAGTGACCAAATTTTGCCACTAACATAAAGTACCATATGTTATGAAAAAGCATCACTGAGCTATAAGCGCATAAAGTGAGACAGGTCAGATTTTGAAAAATTAGCCTGGTCATTAAGTCCCAAATAGGCTTGGTCCCTAAGGGGTTAAAAGGCCACAGCACTTGGATTTTTTTTACCTAGAAACCCCCATGAGCACTTATTTTTTTGTGCCACTAATTGTACTTTGCAATGACTGGCTTAATTTTTGCATAAAGTATGCTGCGAAACCAGAAAAACATTAAATGTGTGGTGAAATTGAGGTTTCATGTTTACGGAGTTTACCCTTGGGTAAAACTGACTTGTTATACATGTTCCTCAAGTTGTTACAAATAAAAAAATAAAAAAAATGTAACTTGCATGACTTTTATTTTATTTGATGGCTTTTAAAAAATTAAAATCTAAAATTAAAAAATAAATGTTCCATAAAATTGCTCCATTCCCAGGCTTATAGCGCTTTAATCCTCTTGTCTATGGGGCTGTGTGAGGTGTCATTTTTTTGTGCCATGATCTGTACTTTCTATTGGTACCTTGATTGCGCATATGCAATTTTTTGATCACTTTTTATTAAATTTTTTCTGGATATGATGCGACAGAAAATGTGCAATTTTGCATTTTGAAAATCTTTTTTCGTTTATGCCGCTTACCGTGAGAGATCAGAAATCCAATAAATTAATAGTTCGGACAATTTAGCACGTGGTGATACCAAATATGTTTATTTATTAATTTTTATTTATAAAATTGGAAAGGGGGTGATTCAAACTTATATTAGGGTAGGGGATTTTTTACACACATACTAGAAGTCCTCCTGGGGGACTTCTAGTATCACTGCTATGATCTCTTATTGACATCTATGCAGTATAGATATACTGCATAGATCAATGAGATAAGTGTTCTATTGCTCTCGGCTGCTGCAGCCGAGAGCAATGGAATGCCGAGTCGGGATCAGCGCCATTACGGCGCAGACCCCGGACAGGTACAAATGCAGGAATCGCTCCTCCGTGACCATGTAGTGGGGGGGTGATCCCCCCCACTAGGCCACCATGCATGGGAAAATAAGCATTTTAAATGCAGCTGCATTTAAAAGGTTAATTAGTGGGCATGGCGATCGGACCGTGCCCGCTAATTGCCGCAGTCCTGGGCTGCAGATAGCACTTGGGATTGCGGCCCCCCCTCTGAACTCCCTTAACAACACCAGGGCGTACATTTATGCCCTGTGTCATTAATGGGTTAAAGCGAATGAGAACTCCGTTTCACTTACAACAATGTTCACACAACATTTTTTTCTCTCTGTTAAAATGGGATCCGTCATTTTGAGGCTAAAATGACACTCGTCATTTCGCTCTGGCCACCTGTCAATGACGGCTGTTGGTACATTATTCTAGTTCAGGTGGACTAATTGGCCTTTGGATTTGTCTTTAATTGAAAAGTCAATTGACCGTTATACTAAAAATGGTGAAAGGACGGTGGAAAAAGAAAAACTGTGAGTGAACAACCAAAAAATAACGTCCTCTGTTTGCAACATACGTCCGAAAATAATTGTCATGATTATTATTTTGAGGTTCGTGCAGACAACCTCTATCATTTTATATACTGTGTGCATTGGAAGGCCGTCATCGCATTGATATCAATGCATTGCCTTGCAGTCAATTACACTGCGGTAATAACAGATGTTTTTTTAAATAGAAAAATCGGCCGCCTTTTCTCTTTTTTTGACGTTCTGTGAACATAGCCTATATGTGCCTCATTTTCTTGTTTAATAAAGTTTACCAAAAAGTTAATTAAAGGTGGAGAACCCTTTAAATGTGTTAAAGGGGTACTCCGGGCTGGGGTTATTTTTATTGTATGGCTGGGAAAGGGGTGGATATAGATTCCGCCGGTTACTTACCTCCCCGGTTCAAGCGCCGGGTCCCAAAACGCACCACCCTGTTTTCCCGTCCCGCTGCCACTTCCTGGTCTGAGCTGTAGCTTGAGACGTGACGTTTCAAAGCAGCTTAGCCATTCAGCAGTCATAGCGGGGTCCCGCCTCAGCCATGGCTGAATGGCTGAGCTGCCTTGAGACATCACGTCTCAAGCCACAGCTCAGACCAGGAAGCGGCTACGAGATTTGAGAATGGGGTGAACCGGGACCCGTTGCTGGAATCGGGGAGGTAAGTGACCGGCGGCCTCTATATCTACCCCTTCCCCCGCCATATAGTAGAAATACCTACCCCCCCCCCCCCCCCCCGGAGTTCTTCAACCAATCAGATTCCACTTTTCATTTCTTACAGACTCTTTGGAAAATGAAAGGTGGAATCTGATTTGTTGCTAGGGGCAACTGAGTCAGTTTCACTTTACACCATAGTTTATACATCTCATACATTTTTCAATAAAATTGTCACTAAAAAAATTTGATGTGACAGGGACATGTGAAAAGTTCTGATTACTGATATCCATGGTATCAGGGCCACCCCACCCATTAGGAGAATGTAGGTCTGTATTATTATAATCATACAACTAATTTCCTCTAAAGCAAACGGTTTTGGTTATGTGGTTACTTAATGTTTATTAGACCACATTCACACAACTTAAGTTTTCATTAAACAACAGCGGTTGTTGCAGGTTTGCAACAACAGCCGATATTTAAAAGGGTTGTCCAGTGTGGGGGCAATTTTTTGGGGGGACCGGGGAGGAGGTGGCTGAAATAAAAGACGTTCACTCACCTCCCCGGTTCCAGTGGCGGCTCACTCATCGTGGCACTCCGGTCCCCGATTTCCGGCCGCTTCCGGGTGTCTGACGCCGCCCGAGACGCTACGTCTCAGGGTCGCTCAGCCACTCAGTGAAAGAGGCGGGATCCGTGTGAAGTCCGCTCGGATCTCGCCTCCTTCACTGAGTAGCTGAGCGGCCCTGAGACGTAGTGTCTCGGGCGGCGTCAGACACCCGGAAGCGGCCGGGAACCGGGGACCGGAGCGCCGCGATGAGTGAGCCGCCGCTGGAACCGGGGAGGTGAGTGAACGTCTTTTATTTCAGCCACCTCCTCCCCGGTCCCCCCAAAAAAGTGCCCCCACACTGGACAACCCCTTTAATGACAGCGGCCGATCGCATTGAATTCTATGGAATCCCTGCCAGAGTGTATACACACTGTATTCCCATCAGCCGGGATTCCATGCCGCTGCACAAAAAAACTGACATGTCAATTTTGTGCGGCTGCTATTCATTGAAGTTGACTGTGTGGACAATGTTATGTGTTGCTCCGGCATTTTGGTTAATTGAAACATGGGCACACCTGAACGTGCCTGCATTCCAATTCAAAAGAATTGAAAATCATTCAGCCGCAGAACAGCCGCTGTCTTACAGCGTGTGAACCCGGCTTTAATAAGTAACTATAATGGAGTAAAAATAGATCTAGGACTAAGGCCAGGTTCACACTATGTAAAAACAATGATAGTATTTCGTAACAACGGCTATTGTTGTGCAAGCAAAGCCCTTATTTATGAAATAATGGCCGCTGTTTGCACAACAACTACTGTTGTTATCAAACACGTTCGTTGTTTTAACATAGTGTAAACCTAGCCTAAGAATGTTTGTAAAACGTTGACCCAAGAGCCATTTCAATATTCTGCATTGGCTGTCTTATATGGAGAATATCCAATTAGTAAATAATTATGCAATGCTTTGAAGTTGTTGTCACTTTCATTAGCAAGTCGGATGTATGAAGTGGTTGCTAAACTATCGAGGCGCCCACGGATCCCCAAAACCTAGTAATATATGAGCAATAGGAATGATGGTTACTTCCCACAAAGGAAAAACTCATCCATTAAGAAAATACCCGCTTAAATCACATTCTAGATGTTAAGGGGTTAAATGTGTTAGCAGTAAAAAAGCAAGAGGCATAGCATACAGTTTACCAAGGATTCGGGCACTCATTCTCAGGACATCTCAGTCATTTGTTAAAATTTTGTTACATGTTTGAGAGATCCTTAGCAATTGGACAAGAACTTTCCTAATTGGTGAAAGGGAGGTGACGTCAGGTGATATCACCTACAATAAGAGAGGAGTTTCCTTTAGATCCACCTTATATATGGAAGATAGTTCAGAAAGAGAGTAGACAAGAGGGGAAATGGAGTTGAAAAGGTTTTATCTTAAATACATATGTTTGTAGGACCATAAGTACAGAAAAACCCAGCCTGAAGAGGTGGCAACTTATTCTGGATCTACATATCTAAGATCAGCAGCAAGAATGGCACCAACCAACCTTTTTTCTAACACCCTTTTCATTGTTCTGCTTATTGTTTGCACAGGTAAGTTAGCAATTTTTTTTCCTTCATATGCATGCAAAAATAGAAATGTGGCCCCATAAACTAACACAGAGATACAGAATAAATTGGTATAACATAGAAGTGTATTTTGATTTTTGGCATTGGTAAGTTATCATCTCCTAGAGTCAGAGAGTTCCACTTGTTTTAGCCTCACCAAGAAAATCTCAATACAATACTAGACTTTATATTTTAGTGTTTAGTATCTTACCAGCTGTGTAAAACAAGACGTTCAACCTGTTCAATCTAATGTTTGTTTGTTTTTTTCAAACATGATTGTCAAAAACTGGATGATGCTTACAAAAATAATCAGATCCATTATCACTTATTGTAACACTTTATTATTCTGTTACCTACACCTTGCTGTTACCATATGAGTGAGGTCTTTGCTAGTGGCAACATAGATATGTTCTTTTCCAGTTCAAACCCTGACATTTTCAGAAAAATCAGGCACCATATAAATTGTGCCTTAGGCTATGTTCCCACGATGTACTAAAGATCGCAAAGAACACGTTCAAGAACATTATTTCCGGCCGTTCTTCTTTGCGATATTTAGTAGGTGGTGGGGACGTAGCTTTTAGGCTGGGTTCACACTATGTATATTTCAGGCTGTATTTGGTCCTCATGTCAGGTCCTCATAGCAACCAAAACCAGGAGTGGATTGAAAACCCAGAAAGGATCTGTTCACACAATGTTGAAATTGAGTGGATGGCCGCCATATAACGGTAAATAACTTCCATTATTTCAATATAACAGCCGTTGTTTTAAAATAACAGCAAATATTTGCCATTAAATGACGGCCATCCACTCAATTACAACATTATGTGAACAGAGCCTTTCTGTGTTTTCAATCGACTCCTTGTTTTGGTTGCTATACAGCCTCAAACATACAGCCTCAAATATACGTAGTGTGAACCCAGCCTTAGACTGTAATCTGAAGAAGATCAGGATTAATATTGAGCTAATGACTCAACGTTTGAAAATGTTGAAAAACGTTGAAAATGTTTGTTACACTATTTACTTGCTCCAAATTTTATAGGAGGGACATATATATTGTTTATTGTCTCAAAAACATTTCTGCCAACATAAATACTGTATTTTCTAAACAGTTAATTGGGTTAGAATAGAAAAGTCAAAATTATGTCAAATGGCAAACTATACAGCACTTAGATAAGAAAAAAAAATGTCAAATGGTAAATATGCAGTGGTAGTGGCATAAAACTTTTAGATGTATAGCAGACCTCAGCATCCTGATAAACAATAACATACAGCACCCAAAGTTTTTTTTTTTTAATAGAACGGACACTGATTGCAATGAAGTCAGCGTCCGTTCTTTCCTGTAGGGGCAGCATTGCATTGAATTCAACGCAATGCTGTTCGACTGGAAACAATAGCTGTTCATACAATGTAGACTATGGCCGGGCGGCCGATCTTTACACTGTCACCAATGGTTAATTAAATTGTGGGCACACCCAATTGTGCCAGCAATTCAATTGTAAAAAGATAATGTTACTGCAGCCGATACAGAGGTATTAGCTGCAGGAACGTGCCGAGTGCCGCCCAGCGTTATACAAGGTTTGAGCATAGCCAGATCCTGATCCACCATGACAATGCCACATACTATCCATGTAATACTTGCAACACCCAAATAATAAAATCAGGGTACAGATAAACCATGCACATAACATCCTAATGAACTTTACCAACATCTAGATACATAAATAAGGCAACAAATAGCTGAAGCTATGGCTGTATCCATGATTTTTAGGACTCCCTAAGGCTGGATCCAACTTCTCCAGCCACCAGGAGTCAGGTTCTCCTGGTCATACTCCCCCCCCCCCCCCCCCCCCCCCCCGATCATACAGGACCAGAGAAGCTGTTTCAAAATATATAGAATAAACGTATATTCCTGCCTCTGGGGAAACCTGTGGATTGGCAGAAAAAATTGCGTATGACTGAGTGCAGTTGTTATATGTGCCCGTAGTTATGAGCCACAGATATAAGAAATCTTTTTTTTTTTTTTTAACTAATAAAGAATAAAACATTATATAAAATTGCATAAAAAGACACGGACAATGCATTTGAACACTTCACCTCGTGTATTGTCAAGTGACTTGTTAGCGTCTCGGCAAAAGGGTATGCTGACTTACTGTATACTGTAGTGGAGTATTGTCAAGAGGTTGTAATGCTCTCTAGAGAAATGCACAACCATCTGTTCATCAGTCTGTGGCTCGTACTGAAGCTCAACTACCTACAATACCACCATATACACTTTATTCTGTTGATTTGTCAGGTCCCAGATGTCGAATATCTATCAAATATTGATGCCTTATCTTTATGTTGGCTATAAACATTGAAGTTGGCGTAACCCTCAAGCCATATAATGGAGCACCCTGAAATTTCCCTGCTATCTTCCATGAGTGAAGGTTTGGGCAGGTTAGATTAAAAGATGCTCAGTCTATTTGTTCTCAGGAGGATAGGCCGCCACCACCAGCAGTCTGGCAGAAGCCTTCTTCCATTTCTTTCTGCATGCTCAGCCAAGGGCGGACCAGAAGACCTAAAGCCATCTAAAATGTTTGACCATTAATAAATGATTAAATACAAATAAACAAGTAAAATAAATATAAATACTGTGCATAAAATGAATTGCATGTAATATAATATTAAATATTATTAGTAAAAAGTATAAAAGTTTCTTTTACTTGAGATTTTTATTTTTTATTTTAAAGCCCAAAATACTAATCGTTCAAAATCCTTTAAGCCAACTCTTGTAAGGCTTAATGAATATTTGCTGGAGGGATACAAGAAAGGAATGAGACCAGTACATGACTGGAAGACAGCTACAGTAGTGCACTTAGATATGGTCATATACGCTATCCTGGGTGTGGTAAGTTACTCATTTCCAAATCCTCCTTGTATTTTTTTTACTTCTCTATATCACTGTTTTTAAGAAAGGACCCTACTATCTACTAATCCATGCCATATGTTCTTCTACAAATTTATATAATACAGTAGGTTATTCTAAATTCTAAAATCACAGGGGCGTATCGCACTTCTAAAACATCACATTTATTCATTCGGCTAAAATGTTAAAAACGCCACAAAAACAGATATTCACCAAATCTGCACCTTTTGCAACCATAAATATGAAGTGCAGGCTAGATATACTGTAGGTCACCCAGATCATCCGATCCTGATTGTAGGACGACAAGACCCAAATTCACTATTAACTAATATTCAAAATAATTTTAATTAACGTGACAGTCACAAATCATAAAGTTAACTGACGTTACAAAACATAAAGCATAAATAACCCAACGCGTTTCCCTGTGGTGTTTGGCCACGGATCATCAGGGGTTAAAGTACACAGGTACTAGGAAATGTACCAAAGTCACAGATAACAAACAGGCATATTAGTGATAAATAGATTAGTACAGTCCTCCTTCGTAGTTGTGACGTGTGTACACTGTATATACTCTGTATCGCCCAATCAGCAACAGAGAAACAGAGAAAGAAAGCCACTAACGGCTATAACTAAGGAGACAGTTTGATAAATAAAAGATGGATCAGCCGAGCCTCTTACTCCTTCCCCTTAGACCATGGTATCCGGCCTCCATTCGGGCTGCAGTCATATACCACCGGGTGTTAGAGATATCTCTACCCGGAACCAGGGAGAAGAGGACACCCATCGGGGTCCAGGAGCTCTGTGATGCGGCCGCAGCGCAGGCTCAGGGATCTAGTATATTTGCCTTTTCAATGTCCCCCCACTCCCTGCCTATTGTGATTTTTAACCCCCACCGGACTTCCTCTTTAACTCTTACCATAGCTGTTTCTGCTTAATTTTGCTGTGGCTTCTTCTACTAATTCTAGCATATTCTGTTACAGTACATTTACCACTAACTTTTACCTCAGCTTATTCTACCAACTCATGCAATAGCCTCTTTTACCACCTAATACTTACTCCCACCATAGTGTATCCCAGTGACTCCCACTGTACTAAATACAACCATAGCTTATCCTACTATTTCTTAAAGGGGAACTTTTAAATCTAACCTGCTGATAGTTTCCTATTGTGCATGGGGTGCTGAGGATGAAGGTATTTCTTACAGTAGTGTCTTATCCTGACTGACAATAGTTCTTTATACCTTTTGCAATATCTTATGCTTCTATCTCTTACTTTAAATAGTGTTGTATTCTAACTCATGCCATAGTTTTTCTACTACCATAGCTCTTTACCTCCTTTGTATTTTTCTTGCATTTAACCATTGATGATGTATTTTCCAAAGGTTTTACATGCTATTGTTGTATTCTGTCCATAGGTAGACAACTTAAGCAAATGATACTTACAATACATTACCTCAATCCTGATTCTTGAAATAATATTCAAAGCTCCAGGAAATTAATCCCAAGCCATTCATGAGATAAACCAATTAAATAAACCACAAATCTTCCCCACAACTCACCAGACATTATTCAAATCTACAAGATATACAAATAACGTTAAGTGTCCATTGCAGTTTGGGTACTGATGATTTCTTTTGCAAAATAGATTTGTCCTCCAGGCCTAGTGGAGCATGTGGAGTGGATGTACAATCCAGTGTTCCATCTCCATTGACTAAAATTAATACAACAGGAAGGACATATACAGTATAAAGTACATGTAGTCCATTTATTTCTCCCTAGTTATTATACAAGTTCCTAGAAATTTCTGTATATTGATTGACTATACAGTCAATTGACTATAGATAGGTTCTGTATGTATATTGTATACTGTATGTATGTCTGTTTGGGGATATATCACATTTCTTCGGTTTGGCATTCCTACAAAAGTAGTTTTA
Source organism: Dendropsophus ebraccatus (assembly GCF_027789765.1). Classification (NCBI taxonomy): domain Eukaryota; kingdom Metazoa; phylum Chordata; class Amphibia; order Anura; family Hylidae; genus Dendropsophus; species Dendropsophus ebraccatus. The sequence continues at coordinate 36,106,337 of NC_091465.1, forward strand.
CACAATAAAATTATAGTGACACGATGCAACTAAAAATACATGCATATAAGGCTACTTTTTAACCTAGGAAAATCTCCTCAAAAGTCAGGAGTCGTCTTTTACGCCGGGTGTGGTCTTATAGGGCGGGTGGTGGAAAAACTTTGGAACCAGACTGGAGAATCTGTGGTCACCGCATACGGTGGGGGAGCTAAAAAAACGGCTGCATCCCCGTCATGTGCGGTGACCGTATGAAGGGGAGAGCAAGCTGCAGGCGTCCAGTTTACGGAAAAAAAGAGATACGGTGGTGTTGTGGTGCTGTGCCCAGAAAAACATAGCTCTTTTAGCCATCTGGCCACCCTTGTATCCTACCGATATTACTGTACCTCCTTCCCTGCCTCTCAGATCTCACTGCTGTCTAATATTTTTTATAAATTTTTATTTGGAGTGCGTTGGAAGAGGGATAGTCTTATACAACCAGTATATCCCAAACTCTTTATTTTAACTGGAAAAGTTGGGGGTCATCTTATACGCTCAGTCTTTTTTCCCGAATGGCATTTTTTAACTTCACAGTGGCATTATGGGTTATAATTTTTCAAGAACCAAGATGGATATGATGGATATGATTCAAGATTTAATTGATGTCAGTAGGGGCCATGATCCATCTACAAAGAAAATCTGCATGCTTACAAGTGTAGCATGATAGCGCTTAATCCCATCAGTGCACTACAGCTCTCAGCAGATCCTTGTCTATTGTATACATCACCTCTTACATCTATTGTACTGTGTAATATGCATAACCGATCCCAAAGTTCAGCACATGAAGAGTACTTTACTGTACTGTTGAAGTGTAGCAAGATTCAAGGACCTTCAGCACAATGACAATGTGTAGTGCACCACTCCAACTGCATAGCACACTGCTATACACATTGTTCTGCTATAAAACACTCCCATCATCTGTGGAGCTCAGTATTGTTAGCTCCATTGACCCTATGACCTGTAAATGATGGCTGGGTACAGATATGAAATGCAAGGCAGTCAGAAACAGGAGGTCAGTAAATGTTTGGTAACTATTTAAATATTATATAGAGGTATACAGTACACTTTACTGGCACTGTTATACAATTCAGATATTCTGCATGCATTTCCCATAGATTTTTAATAGGAGGGCACAATTTTAGTTTATACCTCAGGTAGCAGAAAAACTAAAATCAGCTCTGGTGAGATGCCCTCTTCTCTGGACTATAGACCAGTGCCAGCAATTGGTGGAGATATATTGGTGGCTTCTATATCGGGGATGGGGAACCTTTGGCCCTCCAGCTGTTGCAAAACGACTTTTCCCATCATGCTTGGACAACCAAAGTTTTGCAAGAGCTGGGGGGCCGAAGGTTCCCCAACCCTGTTCTTTATGATTTCTCTCTAGGAGTAATAAGCATGTGGAAAGTTCTAAGTGACACCACATTAATAAAACTTTTATTATATGGTTGTTTAGTTCTTTGTTTCTTCTTTTTCAGAATGAAAAGGACCAATTATTAAGAAGTTACATGTGGCTTAAACAGGTGATCCCGGGCAAATAAATAAATCATAGGGGGACCTGTTTTCTGACAAATGTACTAGTTCAGATTCAAAGTGTGTTGACTTTTAAGCACCAAAATCTTTACACTTTACCACCTTTATGGCTACAGTATGTTCACACAACGTTTTAAAACGATACTGTCTGGCTGCCCATCAGTGCAGTGATCGCTGTTGGTTCAATATTCTAGTTTAGGTGGACTTATTGGCCTATGGATGTGTCTTTAATTGAAAAGTCCAGTAAAAGGAGGGTGAAAAAAGAAAAACTGTGTGTGAACAACTAAAAAAATACCATTCGCTGTTTGAAATAGACGTCCAAAAATAATTGTCATGATTATTATTTTGACGTCCACGCAAACAACGTCCGTCATTTTATACACTGTGTGCATTGGACGTCTGCCGTTCCATTGACTTCAAAGCATTGTATTTAAGTCAATCACATTGCGGCAATAACGGACATCTTTTTAAATAGAAAAGATGCCCACCTTTTCTCTTTTTTTTTGGACGTTGTGTGAATATAGCCCATGAGTCAGAATACGTTCTTTGAATGCAAAGCCATCTGTTTCCTCCTCAAGGACAGATATGAAAAAGTTTTTGTATGTTTTTAATCCTTATGAAGTAATTGCCTTTTTCTTCAGTAGAAGGACTGTCTAAGGCTAGAACCTAGAACTAGAACCTCAGTAGAGATAACCCCATTTTAAAGAATGTCTATAAGGAGATCTCCAGCCTCAGATACAAAGTACAAACATACTTTGTAAGGCTATGTTCACACAACGTAAGTTCCGTACTAATCACTGCCATTGTTGCAACAGCCGTGATTAGTATGGAACCTACCTTGTGCTGAGAGCTGAGGGAATCCGGCCGGAGCATATATACATAGTATACACTCCGGCCGGGATCCCTAGCCGGGATCCCTGTCAGTTTTCTGCAGCCGCTATTCATTGAATAGCAGCTGCAGAAAACGATGTCAGCTCACACAATGGAGCTTGCGGAATTCAGCGGCCGTAAAGATCATCTGGCCAGTACTGCAGTACCGGCCAGGATGATCTTTTCTGAGACTGGCTGTTTCATGACCCGGCCGGGTCACGGAACAGCCGGTCTCATACAAAGTGTGAACATAGCCTAAGGCTGAGAAAGGACATGTGTCTATCCAGTTCAGACTATTATCCTATTGTGTAGATTTAGACAAAAGAAAAACATTTTTTCTTTATTTAGAAATAAAAATGGGAGATCTTTCTATAGGCCCCATCATATATTAATACATTAAAGGGCACCAATCAGGCCAATTGGGCTGGTATGGTTCCCTAAACCGCTGTATACAGCTTCTGAGCAGCCCGTGGCACGTACCAGCCATGGCTGCAGCTGAAGCTGTATACCCAAAAAAAAGCAGTTTAATCACCTGGGCGCGTGACAGGCAGAGACGGGGAGGTAGTCATCTGGGCCAGTAACGGACCTCTCTGCCTTTCAATCATCCCTCTGAGCGCGCTGACAGGCAGAGCACGGTGACTAGACACTGGTGGGGAGCCGCCCAGATGACTACCTCCCCGCCTGTGCCTGTCACCCACCCGGGGGATTAAACTGGTTTTTTTCCAGGTATAGGGCTGATTGGTTCCCTTTAAGTTATAAAAGGGGTTGGTCACTGTACAGTACAATTGCTCAGTGTACAGTATACTGTAGTCACTGCATTAACTGATGGCAGCTCCATGTGTACCCTATAGAGCTGTGCTGTCCTGCTCTGTGGCGATTCTGTCCCTAAGATGGACAAGCATGGAGGAGCATTTGACTATGCTTCTCCCCCTGTGTCCTCCATAGGCCTCTACAGGCTCAGTGGTGGGCTCTGGGGGTGGGGTATGGTCACATGCTCCTCCATGCTCGGCCATCTTAACGACAGACTCACCACAGAGCAGGGCAGCCTGGAGGAGGAGAGTCTGATTTAAGCTCTATGAGGTACACAGAGAGTTGCTGTCAGTAAGTGCTGTGAGTACAATTACTAATACTGTACATTCAACTTGTATTTGACTTAAAGTTGACCAACCCCTTTAAGCTGTTATAAATTCAATCCTTACAGGACACTTATTCATGTCAGTATTATTTTGTTACCTGTCTGATGTACTCTGCTCTTTTGTCTGTACTTCTTGATCCTGTTGCTTTTTTTCTTCACTTTTTCTTAGTCTTGGGTGGATGAATTTCTCACATGGGACCCAAAGGATTTTGACAACGTAACTCAAATTTCCATTCCTGCCCAGCTTATCTGGAATCCAGACATAATTGTTTTAGAGTTGTAAGTACCAATCTAATACCAACACCTATTGTCCACAAGCAACATATATACAGTGGGATATACAGCCATTTACATACCCAATGCAGTAAGAAGTCAAGTAACAACAGTTAGAATTGTAAGTTCTAGTTTGGAATTATTGGAACCGAACATAGATTTTTACCCTCTATTCTGGGGTTTAGGAATTAAATCTTATTTGGTAATGTTTAATTTTCTCTACATTAGACAGCAGATAACAGAATATTCGGGCTACTCTGTTGTGCCATTAAGGTCTGTTGTCTGTTAAGGTGGCCATACACGTTCAATAAATGACTGCCAAACAATCTCCCAGCCTTAAGTTATGTCTCCTTCCCACCACTTGTCCTCTACACGCACAGGAACATCCGGCACGGCTGGCACAAGAAAGGGATCAGCTGTAATTTTCCATCATGGCCGACCCCTACCATCATCTGCCTGTGGTTATTCGGGATGGCCCATACACCTTGCATTGACAGCCATCTAAAGTCTTAGATATAAGTCTTGTATATGGACATTTACTTCTCCATGAAATATGTGAATAAACTGATAACTGGTCATCACCATTCCCTTTGTCTTAGGTTGCGTCCCTACCCAATTTCTCATTGATTAGACAGTGTCAGGCTATGGTTACACACCATTTTTAATGTGAAAGCATTTTTTGACAATACCAGCCGCAAAAAATGACATGACCATTGTTTACGGCGGTCCTTATCAAATAATGGCTATTATAAAGAATGCCTGTTTTTTCACTTTAAGAAAATGGTGTGTGAACATAGCCTCAAACCCATTAGCAAAGAAAAATAGTAGCTTCCAGGCTTTCATTTCCTCACACATTTTCACAGGCCCTCTGCATACCTGTATTTTTATGTGCATAAATTATTGTAAGTGTATATAATTCCTTAACTAATTCACTAAGTCATAAAATATCAATAAAATCTAATTCCTATATGAAAAGAATAAATTATTTAAAGTCAATTATTAAAAGCAATTTATATAATCGATATAGCTGGACAAAGTGCACGGCAGCTACACCACTCCCAGGGTGGGCACCTGGCTGATTACAGACTATAATGGAGCCAGACTCCGGTAATCAGTAGGTATGGGCTTTATCACCCAAGCCTGGAGCCAGCCGTGCCTTCTGTACAGTACCCTAGCTAAAGTAATATGGAGTAAATGCTGGATATCTTTTTTTTTTTTTTTTAGTGTGGAATCTACAAGATCCCCAGAAGTTCCATATGTGTATTTGCTCAGTAATGGAAGAGTCATGACCATGAAACCACTACTTATGACAACTGCCTGCAGCCTTAACGTCTACTACTTCCCATATGATACACAAAGTTGTTCCGTCTCCTTCACTAGTTGGCTTCACAATAGTATGTAGAATTTTCGTTTAAGGGGCTATAGTTGGCCATACACAGAAGTAGAGAGGAGCTAATGGATTTTTCATTCAGTGAAACGTAATCTTTTAAGATCAGTTTTATAATGGTAGATGCTACTACCAGGCCTCCAATGTTACACCCTTCCCGCCTTGTTCATCATTAGTGGAGGAGTAAACTTGCTGAAAGTTTCACATTTGGCATTTGACTCCCAGCGGCTGAAGAAGTTGGATGCAGTCCTAGGGCTGCCAGGAAAACATGGATCTAGCCTATGGCCATGTTCACATGGCATAAAACACCAGCCGTTCCATTACCTGACCGGGTCAGAGAAGATCATCCCGGCTGGTACTGCAGTACCGGTCGGATGATCTTCACTCCTGCTAGATTCAGATGCAGGCGCATCAGTGCACCCCCACATCCAAATTCCCCGCTGCACACAATGGAGTATGCGGCTGGAGCCGCATGCTCCATTGTGTGAACTGACAGGTTCTCTGCGGTTACTATTCAGTGAATGTCATGTCAGTTTTTTGCGACACCTCTAGGGATCCCGGCCGGAGTGTATACTATGTGTACACAGATAGCAGCACTATGTAAGTTCCATAGTAATCCCGGCCTTTGTTGAAAATCGGCAACAACAGCTGTGATTATTATGAAACTTACGTAGTGTGAACATATGGCCTATGGCAAATGTATGCTCATAGTAATAAGGGGGTTAATTCATGTCAGCCATTGTAAGGAAAACATGCAATCTAGGCCTCACAAATGCCATAAAAATATTTATTGCATTTATGATGATCTTTATTGCATGCGGGATGATCTTCTCTGACCCGGTGGGGTCATGGAATGGCTGGTGTCTTACGCCATGTGAACATGGCCATAGGCTAGATCCATGTTTTCCTGGCAGCCCTAGGACTGCATCCAACTTCTTCAGCCGCCGGGAGTCAAATGTATGCACATAGTAATAAGGGGGTTAATTCATGTCAACCATTGTAAGAAAAACATGCAATCTAGGCCTCACAAATGCAATAAAAATATTTAAATTACATTCACTAACACGTCAACTATTGCCATGGCTTTTTAATCCTTGTATTTGGAAGCTTTATAACCTGAATGACTCGGAATCACCCACTTAAAAGATGAATAAAAAATAAGAAATAGATAGGTTTCTTTCCCTTGCAGATTCTGATCAACTTAGAATAAATTAAAACTAAACTGTACACATTTCCTTGCAAAGGTCCAGATCAAGACCTATTCATCATATTCCATAAAGTATTGCTGCTGCATTTCTTGCTTCAGCCTTTATTTGGTATATTATACTGTATTGTTCTTAGGAAACCCTACTGTTAACAAAATAAGTATAAAAAAGTTGAGACCTTAGAGTCAGTATTCCAGATTTAACAGCAAGTCATAGTTAGTAGGCTGGGTTGTTAACAAGAGTAATCATAATGGTACCAGGAAAGAAGCAGAGTTGTAGTCTAAACAAGCGGACGGTCAAGGAAGATGGACGGTTCTGATGCAGGTGAAACAGTCCAGATTGGCAATGGAGGAGGCTAATAGTACAGAAGGGGGTCAGACAGGCAAGTATAGTCCGAGAGCTAGACATGGACAAAGAAAAAGAACTGTAGATAATGCCAAACACCTTCACTAGGAACATGGTGAACCAACAACGCACATTCAAGATGGCACACAGCCTTAACTATGAAAGGGTAAGTCAGGATACGTGATGAATAGAGATGAGCGAACCGGGTTTGGGTTCGAGTCCATCCGAACCCGAACGTTCAGCATTTGATTAGCTGGGGCTGCTGAACTTGGATAAAGCTCTAAGGTTGTCTGGAAAACATGGATACAGCCAATGACTATATCCATGTTTTCCACATAGCCTTAGTGCTTTATCCAACTTTAGCAGCCACCGCTAATCAAATGCTGAACGTTCGGGTTCGGATGGACTCGAACCTGAACCCGGTTCGCTCATCTCTAAAGATGAAAGAATAAGGAGAGACACACTGGCCTTTTAAATCCAAGAAAGTGGCTGTGTGCAGCCAAGTAAACAGAGTTGAAAATGCAGTTTTGGCAAGAATCAGAGCACGGGCTCGGAGAAGCAAAGAAGCCGACAGGTATCTGCTTTCATGGATCGCACAGGAACTGTCAGAAAAGAGGAGTTAACCACCAAAGGCAAGTAGCAGAGCCCAGATCAGTCAGCATTACAAGATCAGTGCTAGTTGGGCAATTTTGTTACAGTATACAAATAGGAGCCAGTCTTGATATGGACCTTTGCAAGGAAATGTGTACAGTTTAGTTTTAATTTATTCTAAGTTGATCAGAATCTGCAAGGGAAAGAAACCTATCTATTCCTTATTTTTTATTCATCTTCTAAGCGGGTGATTCCGAGTCATTCAGGTTATAAAGCTTCCAAATAGAGGGAAAAGCCATGGCAATAGTGGACGTGTTAGTAAATGTAATTTAAATATTTTTATTGCATTTGTGAGGCCTAGATTGCATGTTTTCCTTACAATGGCTGACATGAATTAACCCCCTTATTACTATGTGCATACATTATATATGGGGAGGCAGCTATCAAAACACAGCCACAAATATTGCCTTGGGAGTTCCCGTAACCTTTCATCTTGCTTAAAAATGCAACTCTCAAAGAAAGGCCCTGTTTGCCTTCAGTTTTGATGCAATAGAAAGATGTCTTTTGTTAGATGATTGTAAACCTTTAACACTGAACACTAGAACATGGTGACAGTAGTTTCTGATAAAAATGCAATCTGTAATAAAGCTTTGTGCAGGAGGAGGATTATAAGCCAAGTAAGAGGATAACAAGAGTTTAAAGAAAGAATAAAATACAACTTCTAAGACCAGTTACCAAGGGGGATTGAATAGGTCTTGAAAGGCGAGGCTTGTCAGCTTGCTGTTCCGACCTGATACGTTTACTGAGTGGGTATACTGAGACTCAACATCACAGCCCAGACCGAATGATACGTCATGGAAAGGGTATCTTTGGGCAAGCTGGGCCTTATGGTGCCAGTGCTGTCACTGTCATGGTCTCTACAGGTTTCCCTTGCTCCTGTGGGGCTGAAGAAGGGCTGCAAAGATTCAAGAGTAGTTTTGAAGCATAGTGTAGAACAGGGGTGGGGGGGCCTTCTTCCTGCCAAGGGCCATTTGGGCAATTACAAAATCATTTGAGGGCCATTTTTTGGCAGTACCTGGGGCAAAGACAAAGTATTGTGCATCCTTCTCCCGATACCCCTAGTATTGTAGTTACCCCACCAGATGCCCCTAGAATGGTAATTAAGCCAACTGCCACTAGTATTATAGTTAATCCCCAACCCGCTGAATGCACCTAGAGTTGTTATAAGGGTTATCCAGCGCTACAAAAACATGGCCACTTTTCCCCCTCTCTTGTCTTCAGGTCAGGTGTTATTTGCAATTAAGCTCCATTCACTTCAACGGAACTGAGTTTTGAAACCCCACCCAATCTGGAGACAAGAGAGTGGGAAAACTGACCATGTTTTTGTAGCGCTGGATAACCCCTTTAATAACCTACCATGCTGTTTGCATTCAGTGTCGGACTGGCCAACCAGAGGATCCTCCAGTGGGCCCCCAGCTTTAGAACTTGCAATAAAACTGACTGACATGTCTTTTCTCACTGGTTCTTCATTGATGCGCCCCCAGGATCATTTACACTGGTGGGCCCCAGATACCCCAGTCCCCAGGTGTAGTTAACCCCATGATGCTCCAAGTCCATACCAAATGCCCTCCCTCTCCCGATAACCCCAGCTTTGTAGTTAACCCCTATAATGCCCCTAGTATTGCAGTTAAACCCCACCCTGCCGGATGCCCCTAGAATTTTAATTAACCCTCCCCCCCATGCCCCTAGAATTGTAGTTAACGCCCAAAGATGCCCCTAGAATTGTAGTTAACGCCCAAAGGGGATCCTAGTATTGTAGTTAAACCTACCTTTCCGGATGCACATAGAATTGTTAATAACCCCCCATGCCCCTAGAATTGTAGTTAACCCTCTATGATGCCCCTAGTGTTATAGTAAGCCCAAATTATTCCCCTGATATTGTAGTTAACCACCATGATGACCTTGATATTGTAGTTAACCTAAATGATGCCCCTAGTCCATAACAAATGCCCCCTCTCCCGATACCCCTAATATTGTATTTACCTCCATGATGCCCCTAGTATTGTAATAAAATCCCACCAAGCTGGATGCCCCTAGAATAGTATTTAATCCCTCTATACCCTTGTAATTAACCTCCATGATGCCCCTAGCATTGTAGTTAAAGGGGTTATCCAGTGCTACAAAAACATGGCCACTTTCTTTCAGAGACAACACGACTCTCCAGGTCAGGTGCGGTGTGCAATTAAGCTCCATTGATCTCAATGGAACTGAGCAGCAAAACCCCTCCCAAGCTAGAGACAAGAGTGGGGCTATCTCTGGAAGAAAGTAGACATGTTTTTGTAGTGCTATATAACCTCTTTAACCCCAATGATGCGCCTAATATTGTAGCTAATCCCTAATGATGCCCCTAGTGTTATATTTTACCCGCCAATAATGCCCAAAGGACAAAGGACAAAGGAGAAGACATGCACTGCTGGACACAGGAGTTTGCTGTGCGTGTCCCACATGGCGCCTTCCTGTACCTGGTGGTTGCCGCGTTCAATGTTATACTGTGTAAGGCTGGGTTCACACTACGTATATTTCAGTCAGTATTGTGGTCCTCATATTGCAACCTCAACCAGGAATGGATTGAAAACACAGAAAGGCTCTGTTTACACACTGTTGAAATTGAGTGGATGGCCGCCATATAACAGTAAATAACGGCCATTATTTCAATATAACAGACGTTGTTTTAAAATAACAGCAAATATTTGCCATTAAATGGCGGCCATCCACTCAATTTCAACATTGTGTGAACAGAGCCTTTTTGTGTTTTCAATCTACTCCTGGTTGAGGTTGCAATATGAGGACCACAAAACTGACTGAAATATACTGTGTGTGAACCCAGCCTTATAACGCATCAGAAGATCTCAGGGGCCAGATTTGAGGTTGGAGCTTAGAGGTCGGAGGTTGCCCACTCCTGGTGTAGAATAAATAGCAGGATGTAGGTTAAAGGGGTATTTCAATGTGTTGCTGGAGCTGTAGTGAAACAAAACTAAAAGCTATACTCACCTACCCTGGTCCCTCCACAGCTCCCCTTCACCCCTTCTGATCTCCTGTCTTCTTGCTTCTGAGACGACAGCTTGGAGCAGGGCCTGTTCACTCAGCCGATCACTGGCCATTGAAGGTTCATCTGGCCCATTTGTAAAAAGCACTAAAAATAGTTAAATGTGGAAAATGAGGTCAATTTATAAATGGATATGCAAAAGTATAGTAAATCTGAATAGTAATATGACTAGTTAAGAAACAATGAAATATGGCAATTCCTATGTCCTGCTCCTATAATTTCACAAGAGCAACAAATAAGGATAAAATAGACTAAAATACTGTATACCTTTCTCTCTACAGCTCAGGACATAAGTGTAAGACAGATGGGAAAACACTATCGACTTAAAGATTTCAAAAGCAATTACATAAATGATGGAGAATGGGAAGTTGTCAATCTAACTTCTAAGGTTGTACTTCTTCACAGTAATGGCCTGAACCAAGGAGAAATAGAATTTGTTGTAAGTTCACATAATTTTTCTGTATCGCAGAATGTAAAGGTGTCTTTCCAATGAGAAGCTAGCCACCAAAATTAGATAAAGGTCAACTGACTTGTTTCAGTATGCCTAGCCAACCAGCTGGTGTGGGCGATGGGCTCCTGACAACCCAGTGGAGAGCACGATCAGACTATTGCAATTTAACAGCCCAACTGGGTATGGTAAACCATTGTCTTCCACGCATTCTTTAGATTTGGTGTGGAGAGGGAGAAAGATAATGAATTTATGTGTAATACTATCTTTTCTCTTTGCACATATACAGGCATATAAAAGTGTAAATTGGAAGTATATGAAGCACATATAATATGTAATGAGAATAAATTAGTAGACAGTGGTGAATACTATTAATGAGATCTCAGGAGCTGCACATATGCTTTATCCCAACGGGGTGGTGTCAAAGAGGCGGGGCCTAGTGCATTCCTGCCCTACCTATCAGATCTTCCTCCACACCCTCCTTCTCTAATGTGATGCCCCCCTGAGCAGGATCATCATCTTTGGCACCAGTAGAATACAGTGCATGCACCGTTACGCCCTGGAGTGGTGCAGGTAGCCTACAGCAAAGAAGCCAGGCCTCATCAGTGCACCCGCGCTGCTTTGGGGGGGTAACGGCACATGCGCTGGACTCTATCGGCACCAAAGATAATGATCCTGCCCAGGGGGCGTCGCTTTAAAGAGAAAGGATGGAGAGGAAGACAGCATATAGGATTGGATTTGTTATTTTTAAAAAATGGACCCAAAATGATCACCTTTGGGAGGCTGAAGGTTTCTCAGCAGCAGTACAGTATAGAATATGATGGACAGGACAGAAAATACACAGCTGTTCGGGGATAGTAGCAGCGGCACCAGGGGCAGTAACATAATGTGCACTGTAAGACCATTGTTGCTGTATAGAGCTAACAGTGGCACCATGGGTAGTAATAGCATTAACAGTAGCAACAATATAGTTTGAAACATAATAGACAATGCAGGGAATTTGTAGCTGTGTAGAGCCAATAGTAGGTATAAGGGAATAATATGAGGAATGACAAATTGACAATTTCTGTATTGTAGATTATGGTGATAAATATATATATTTTTAATCATTATTGAAATGGGCACTGTCACTTTTAAAAATAATTCACACTTTTTAAAAACCTCGGCCAAAGTATCTGTGTGTACATATATATGTGTGTGTGTGTTTTCTTTTAAATATTTCTTTAAAGTATATAATCTTTATCCTCTCTGTATAATTTTAGATAGTCATCCGCAGAAAACCACTCTTCTACTCTCTGACTCTAATTGTACCTAGTATGTTCCTTATGATTATGGACATTGCTGGATTCTATCTGCCCCCGGAGAGCGGAGAGAGGATATCATTCAAGGTCACTCTTCTTCTTGGTTACTCGGTCTTTCTTATAGTTATTTCGGATACTTTACCTGGAGTTGGAACACCATTATTAGGTAAGAAGAGAAAAGTTAAAGTGCAAGAACCTTAATTAAATAAAAAAAATAAAAATAGATTTATTAAAGAAGGGGTTATCCGGCGAAAATCTTCTTTCAAATCAACTGGTTTCAGAAAGTCACATAGATTTGTAATTTAGGTCTATTTAAAAATCTCTAATTTTCCCATATTTATCGGCTGCTGTATGTCCTGCAGGAAATGGTGTTTTCTTTTCAGTCTAAGGCTGTGTTCACACTAAGTAAAACTACGGCCGTAGTTCTCGCCGCAGAACTACGGCCGTAGTTTTTTCGGAGTTGAACATAGCCTTGTGTGCAATTGGATCCCGGCCGGAGCGTACACTCATCGTATACGCTCCGGCCGGGATCTGTGCGGCGCCGGAACAAACTGACAGGTAAGTTTTCTGCGGCCGGAAGTCACTTCACTGTGTGCTATGGGAAGCTCTGATGCGGGCGCATGCTGATGCGCCCGCATCAGAGCTCCGCGGCCGGAAAGATCACCCGGCCAGTACTTAAGAGATGATCCGGCCAGAGACCGGACGTTCCTATACGACGGCCGGTCTTATACGTAGTGTGCACATAGCCTAAGGGTGCGTGCACACTACAGAATTCCCATGTATAACCCACGGCATATTCCGTTGCTCGTACCCACATGCGGTGGCGCGCATCTCCGCCCGTGCCATAGACACTATTATATGCACAGGCGGATTCCGCATTCTGCCTAAAGAATTGTCATGTCACTTCTTTCGGCGAAATGCGGAATCCGCCCATGCATAGAATAGTGTATATGGCACGGGCGGAGATACGCGTCACCGCATGTGGGTACGAGCGACGGAATACGCTGTGGGTTATACACGGGAATTCTGTAGTGTGCAGGCACCCTGAGGCTATGTTCACACATCAAAAATGGAGAAAAAACGTCCGATTTCGCTATTTAAAAAAACATCCGTTTTTGCCGCGATTTAACTGACTGCAATGGCAATGCATTGGAGTCAATGGGAAGACGGACCTCCAATGTGCACAATGCATTGAAAAATGAACGTTTTTATAATGATAATATATAATCATATATATCATCATATATAATAAATAATGAACATGAACATTATTTTCGGACGTCTTTTGCAAACAGCGGACGTTTTTTATTAGTTGTTTACACACAGTTCTTCTTTTGTCACCGTTCTTTCTCCGTTTTTACTATTAAATTCAATGGACTTTTAAATTAAGACACACCCAAAGTCCAATTAGTAATCCCAAACTAACATAATGTGCAAACATCAGTCATTGAGGGGAGGCCAGGCTGTTAAAATAACGTCCATTATTTTAGACTCAAAATAACGGACGTCATTTTAAACGGAGCGGAAAAAACGTTGTGTGAACATAGCCTGACACAGTGCTCTCTGCTGCCCTTTAGAGAAGGTGCACGACCATACAAGCTCCAAGTAGTTCAGATCTATAATAAGGCGACTGTGTAAATCTATGAGAGCACACTGTACCCACTATTTGATACAAGGCCAGTATTTGATAATGAAGGTTGCATACAGTGGTGCATGAAATGCCAGTGGCTAAGCAATATGGAGCTGTAAGGATTCTGTTTGTTGCTGTAAAGACTCCGTGGTACATATATTTTGCATGTGAATGAGGCCTTAAAGAGACACCTAATCAGTACTAACTCAATTGGTTGCCATGTGCAAGCAACCCCCTTTATCCTCTCATTAGTCTCTCTCATCAGCTCCCCTGGTGGTCTCGCCTAGACCACTATCCTATACAAAGCATAGGAAGCAGAAGTTATAGAACTAGCAACAAGTTTCATTAATAATTACAATAGAAAACTCTTTTTTTCTTCAAAATGTAAAAAAAAAATATTAAAATAATTGTCAGTTTCCCAACTTTTATTTTATTGTTCATATAATTCCCCAGCCACTTCCTGTTTACAATCCTATTAGCTAATGTTCCCGTAGCTCTTGTGCGTCTTCGAGAATCAGTGGCCGCCCTGAACTTCTCTTTCCATACTGTTCTACTCTTTATTGTTCTATTTTAGTTAAAGAAAAAAAAAGAAAAAAAACCTGTCAGCTAATAAAACTTATTTGTCATAGTGACCTGAAGAATTGGGAAGTAAAGGGTCTAAATGCCTACTGATCTCCGAGAGGAAGGGCCAGCAGTGCTCAGTTGGGAAGCGCAGTCTTTTGCCCCTTGATTGGTGGAAGTCTCAGCAGCCAGATTAACACCTAAAAAAATTTGGAGGGAATTTCCTAGTACTGTCTAATTTTAAGAGAGTGCCAACCTAGACACAGTGGCCCATGAGGTTTTATACATCTTATACTGCCTAGTTTAAGTTTATATACAATTCTTCCACTCTAAAGTCAAAGGTCGGGTGCAGGTCAGACAGGTAGCAGATTCTTTGCCTGGTAATAGTGTTGTGTTTTATTGAAATCAATCCTTGTTTTTTTTTTTTGTTTGTTTTTTTTTTAAGCACATTAGGTTATGTCCCCTTCAGTGACAGCAGCATGCCACTTTATGGATAGGCCACACTCCTTTATCAGGCAAGAGACTAGGGGGAGATTTATTAAACATGGTGTAAAGTGAAACTGGCACAGTTGCCCCTAGCAACCAATCAGATTCCACCTTTCATTCCTCACAGACTCTTTCGAAAATGAAAGGTGGAATCTGATTGGTTGCTAGGGGCAACTGAGCCAGTTTCACTTTACACCATGTTTGATAAATCTCCCTCTTTAGGGTACAAACCCACTTGACGTATTTCCTGCGTGAATCAGTCTTAAAAATAAGCAGGCAAAATGCAGGTTGGCTTTATACAATTGTTCTGTGTTAAAATACGCAATTGCGTATTTTTGAAGCGTGAAGCTTGTTGTTAGCAAAGCATCAGTTGTTAACAACCTGTGCGAAAAACGCATGTAGCTTCACACTTCAAAAATACGCAATTGCGTATTTTAACGCAGAACAATTGTATAAAGCCAACCTGCGTTTTGCCTGCTTATTTTTAAGACTGATTCACGCAGCAAATACGTCAAGTGGGTTTGTACCCTTAAAGTGTCTAAATTTAATGGTGCACATACAATGAGAAATCTGTCCCACCGTGTTTACAACCAGTCTTCTCTGAATTGTTTCTTCATATTTTATCAGGCGTTTACTACACCATCTGCATGGGACTGCTGGTTGTCAGCCTGTTAGAAAGTATCTTTATAGTTCGGATGGTGCTTCAGCAGAATATCCATGTACAGATTCCAGGATGGATGAAGACTTTGGTCCTGGTAAAAATGGCTGCCTTACTTTGCATGAGAGACCTAGTAGTGAATTATACATCGGAATGTTTTCAGCAGAAAGAAAATGGCGGTACAGGTAAGTTTTGGCTCCACTGACTTATTCTAAACAGGTCTTACTGTACACAAACGTAGAAGTAGATATCCTTTATACATACAGCGTGTAGTAGTGTGTGTTGCAGTTACTATTCTGTTAGCTTCAGAGCTGACATCCCCAAGCATTCCTCAGGGGCTTGATATCTCTAAAGATCCTGCTATGGTGAATCTTAATATTGTACTGTACATTTACTTAAATAATCAAATCATGCCTATGCCTTTACCTGCCGGGAACATGTGGAGTTACACATGTTATACAAAAATATATTCTATTAAAATATAATAAAATATAAAATATTTTTTATAAAAGATATATATATAAAATAATATATTTAATTAAATATATATTTATAAAAAAAATACAGTATTATATTTAATACAATATAATTTACTTTATTAAAAATAATCCCTGTATATTATCCAGCATTAGAAAAACATGGCCACTTTCTTCCAGAGACAGTGCCACTCCTGTCTCCAGTTTGGAAGGGGTTTTGCAACTCAGTTCCATTGAAGTGAATGGAGCTTAAAGTGAATCTGTTCATCCATGATCACCTCTTTGACACCATTCACAGCCCAAATAAAGGTGTTTTTATTATTTTTAATACAAATGGAAACACAGACACAGGTATGTTCTGAATTCTCTCACTGATATTTATCCCGTGATGCAACCAGCTTGGTAAGCGGTTAAGAGGTTACAGATTCACTTTAAAGAAGAAGTCCGACGGGGGAAAAAAATTTCAGTTTGGGCAGAGAGTGGGAGAAATATAATTAATGAAGAACATACGTATATTTCCCACGTCACGTCCGTTCCACTCCAGGACCCCCCATCGGTATTCTCACCCTCCGTCAACATCCCAACCCAACTGATGGATGCCCCGCTACAGTCACTGATTAGCTGAGTGGACTATACTCTACCCTTTCCCGCTGAGTCTGAGAAAATGACATCCGTGAGCCTGGTGATGCGGCGCAGTGGGGGCATTTCTATATTATGTTTCCCTGACCCCCCCCCCCCCCCCCCCCTGCCAGCACTGTATTTTTGAATTTTTCCGGACTTCTCCTTTAATTACAATGCACTACAATGTCCTTATACACATTCTATGCCTAAACGCTCTCGAAAAAGTGTTATCAAAATCACATAATAATGAGTCACACTGTTCTATTCACTTCAATAACAGAAAGTTTTTGGTGTTTTATTATTTTCATATTAATTATCATACTTATTACATTTTTTTTATTATTATTATTATTATTATTATTATTATTATTATTATTATTATTATTATTGTTGTTGTTGCTTAGCCATTTCAGTTATCATTATTTATTCTTTTCATATTTATTTTTACATGTATATTATTATGCTTATTACATGTATTGTTGCTGTTAGTATATTTATTAATTAATATTAATGAATTATTTTATTAATAAATTAACAGTGGATCTCCCTAGCTGTAAAAACAACGACAGCAACAAGGAAACATCAGTGGAAGCATCACCTACAAAGGAAAATGGGAAGTTACTTTCTAATATCCTGAAAGAGATTGCTTTAATCAGACAGCATGTAAAGAAAACGTATGATGAGAATATCACCAATGAATGGCTGCTGGTTGGATACATTCTGGACATGTTCCTCCTCCGATTCTATATTTGTGTAGTCACTATATTTGCTGTTACCATGCTAATCATGTGGTGCATGCAATGACGCCATTCATAGATTCATACAAGCGGAAAATGATATAATGGTTTAATGGCAAGCTGCATACAGATGTAGCAAAGATTTTTTTATACACATGACAATAATACCCTAAGTTAAGATAAGAGAGCAGATTTACCAATATATACCAATATATTATATAGTTAATGTGTTTTATGTGTTTTTTTATTATTTTGAAATGCATAAACATAATCTCTGACAAAATATTCAGCAAACTCTGGGGTCTCAAAATATTATTAAGCCTCTCCCGCCGCCGCACTGTAAATTAACGTCGCTGCAGCCTATGACTGATGCTGCAGCAACGTTAATTTATGATCCAGGATGACACAGGCGCAGGAGCTGCGCCTGTGTCATCTGCAGCGGGTCCCGGCTATCAGTGATGGCCAGGGACCCCCGCAACTTTCAACACTGGAGCTGCACTTGGGTGCTGAGATTTAAGCCTATAGATACTGCGGTCAGCAAGACCGCAGCATCTATAGGGCTCCAGACAGAGAATTCTCACTCTACAGAGGGAGAATTCTCTATACGGTGTCCATCGGGGCTTTGCGAAGAGATCGCTACAGAGGAAACCTGGCTACAGAGGCCGGCGGGGGGTGGGAAGGCTGGGCGTGCAGGGCGAGCGCCCGTGAGCTCTGCCCCCTCCCCTCTCCCCCCTGCTGCTGTTACAAAATTGTGACAGCGGCAGGGGACAGAGGAGAGGGGGCAGACATAGGAATCATTATGAAAACTACCTGGGCATTGAGGCATCAATGACCCCAGGTCGTGAAAGGGTTAAAGGATGTATGCAGGAAAAAAGTTATATAGATTTGTAAATTAATTCGATTTAAAAGCACTTATCAACTGCTGTATGTCCTGCAGGAAGTGATGCATTCTTATACACAGTGCTCTGTGCTGCCATCTCTGTTCTTAACAGGAACTGTCCAGAGCAGGAACGAATCCTCATAGAAAGCCTCTCCGGCTCTGGATAGTTCCTGTCATGGGCAGAGGTGGCAGTAGAGAGTACTGTGTCAGATTGTAAGCTGATAAGTACTGGAAGACAAGATTTAGAAATCTGTATAACTTTCTGACACCAGTTGATTTGAAAATTATTCTTTTCAACAATGTATCCCTTTAAATATAAAGATAAGATGGGTTCATTCTGTTCTTAAACTCTTGGGTTGAAGGCTTCAGTGTCCTTCCATGCTTATATGCTTTTTACACATTGGCTATTCATAGTGCATGGCGGCAGAGGCTACAGGTGTCTGAGCGGCCCAAAGATATTAGTGTATAACATAGCACATAGTAGGTGGGGGTCTGTGGCAGATTTTTCATCGGCACCAGCTTCCCTATAAGACTGTGCTTCCCAGTGGCATCATAAGTTCAGGTATCAAATAAAGGACAATTCTCAGAATACATTTCTTCAATTGTAATTTTAATTACATTTTAAACCTTCACATTGAAATTCGAGCTTGTAAATGTTCCAAAGTGGCAGCGGATGATTAGTTTAGCAATGTATATGGCTTCTCTTAGATCACATAGCATGAAAGATAAAATTCAAATATACTCTTCTTTTAAAGCATCATTTGCATCCCATCAATTTTGCATCTCTTTCTTATTCTGCTCCAACAGGAAAGTACAAGGTTTATGAAATAGATCCAAAATGAGAGCTATAATCTCTATAATGTTTCGGAATATTTCAGTTGTATTTCCTAGGCTTTGCTCATATCTATAAAGTAACCTACAAGAAGGTATACATTGGCACATCTGTACCAGGTCCATTCATTTGCACTAGGAACCCCAAAGAATACAGAATTGTGTCATCTTATATCATAGAACCAGGGTATTCTGGTCTCTTTATCAAAGAAAAAGAATCCATTAATGCTATATGAGATACATGTCCATCTGGGGATGCCGCCCATTAGAGCAAACCCACATACATGGACGTGAATTAATTAAAGGGGTGCTCTAGCGTAAAAAAAAATGTTTTCAAATCAACTGGTGTCTGAAAGTTATACAGATTTGTAAATGATGTCTATTAAAAAATCTCAAGCCTCAAGCGAATTTGCTGAACTGTTTGGGTTCTGCCACGTTCTCTGAACCCGAAAATCCAACTTTTCCAGCCATCGGGAGTCAAGTGTTGGGCATTCGGGTTTTGGAGAAGTGCACTCAACAGTTCTTCCTATACTTAATACTTGTGCATACTCTATACTTATATGCAGAAAGTGGTATATTTTTTACAGGCTGACACGGTGCCCTTTACTGCCACCTCTGTCCACATCAGGAACTGTCCACAGCAGGAGAGGTTTGCTATGGAGATATGCTATTGCTCTGGACAGTTCCTGACAAGGACAAAGGTGGCAGCAGAGAGCACCTTGTCAGACTAGAAAGAATACACCACTTCCTGCAGGACATACAGCAGCTGATAAGTACTGGAAGACTGGAGATTTTTAAACAGAAGTAATTTACAAATCTGTATAACTTTCTGACACCAGTTGATTTTAATAAATGTTTTTCCTCCAGAGTACCCCTTTATACTGTTTAATTTATGTGATTTTTATTTAAATTTTTTTATCTGCATTTTAAAATAATCCTGAAATCTTGCAGTGTCCACGCTTCTAGGCCTTAAACTTAGCTGATACTTCCTGTTCTGTAAAGATCATTTACCAGCAGTGCCCTTCTTATCATCACAGATGAAAGTACAGTGGAAGGTGACACCAGTATATAGATAACAGAGATAAAGAATAAAGGTCTCAGCGTCCCCCATCTATAGAGGTCACTGAGGCCTTTCTCATTTATCTGAATGGGACAGGTCCTGTCCATTGTTGTGTATGTCCATAGGGCTTGGTGTAAAGCATTTCTCTAAATGCTGTTGAAATTGCTCAGGCAAGATGGCTGTCCCCATTATAATGCACAAAAAGATGGAAAGAGATTAGAAAAAAAAATCTTGTTCTGATCATTAAAAAAAAACTTTCGCTAATATATTACCTAAAATCAGTTACAGCTTCCAGGCTGTGGATTCAATCAGTATAAATATATAGTCCAACAGAATTACAATAAAAAAAAAGGTATCAGGACTAATAAACAAGAGGGAGGGGCATCTGCATCCCACAATCCTACAGTTCTAGGGTTATCCCTCTGGCCATTGGTTACCTAGATGGATCTATACAGTATATAAGGCATGAGGGATCCTTGGGGAAGGACACAAGTGCAGAAAGCAGTACTGGAACCATCGAAATAGTAGGGAAATATATCGATAATAAAAGAGAAGCCTATTCAAGAGGGAACTGGAAGAAGAACTGTGAAAAACATTGGGGAAAAAAACTGAAGATTTGGAAAAAACTGGACCAAGAACGTGTGGCTATCGGACCTGACCAGCAACTATTTGGTGATAACCGTATGCGCAGAACCTTCTCCGCCACCATGGTTCCTGTCCTTATCCTGCTTGTGCTCCTACCATATACAGGTGAGTGTATCAGGGCTTTACTGGTCATAGATAGCATGTTTGGCATCATTTTTGGGCTTGTAGTTTCACCAGGGGACTTTTCTTTTCTTTTCTTTTTCTTTTTTTTTTTTATAGTATAATGAATTGTAATACCAACATATTCCAATACACAAGTGCCCATGCCCCTCTCTGATACAGTAAAAGCACTATTCACACGAAGTGTCTTCATTCCGAATATTTACATATTTTCATATCTATCTACATAAAGGCAAAGCATAACTTATAAGAATATCAGAAGCCATGAAATAGTTCTGTGACCACACTATCACATGAGGCCAGAGACTGAGTATAGTCATTGTAGTCATTTACTTGTATTCCTTTATAAAGCACCGCCATATTTTGCAGCGTTGTACAGAGATTGTCATTCACATCCATCTGTGTGCCCAATCTAACAATCTAAGACTAACAATCCTATTGCTACTGTATGTGGTTATTCTTGATGGGATGAAACCATTGTGATCCATTTAGGGTTGTCTAGTCTGATACATTGTAGCCATGGAGGGGGAGCTTTGTGTTACTCATTTATTAAGTTCACATAGTAATTCTTATGAAATTTACAATGAAAACCAACCAGTGTACAATGTAGGGCTCTCTTAGGGCTTCAAGAAAAAGAACCCATTGATTTCAATGCGGTTATCCACACATCTGTTATGGAAATGAATCCGACTTTGGCCACTGATTCTGTCTGCTAAACAGTAGGACCTGCACTTATACAGTCCGTTTTTGTGGAACAGAGGCTCCAACATAAGACAATGGGTCCGTTTTAAAATCTCTGTGGGCTGTCTATTTATATTGAAGCATTGCTTGGCAAACCCTAGGCGGGCCCAATCCTGTGGCTATTTATTACCCTCCTGCACAAATATAAGTCAAAAATTTGTGATGTTGAATATTATGGAGACATGTTTAGCAGTCAATGATCCTTCATCAAGAGGTACACTACCCACAAGTAGCGTCTGAGAGATTTTTAAAGAGCAGTGAGGGAAACACTTTTACGCCCTCTTGTGGCAAGTCCAAGTGTCTATCTAGACCACAAATCATAATTATTTACATGCCTTACTGAGACATAATTGAATGCTGAGTTTTTCAGCAATCCAGATCTGGAATTTCTTTCTGGGTGCAATAATATACAGTATATGGCTATGTTCACACTACGTATATTTCCGCTCGTAGTGCGAACCGCGAATATACGTACGAAGTTTTGAGGTTGATGCGTTTGCTTGAAAGTATATGATATACGGCCGCACGATGCACACTACGTATGAACTTACGATCGCATTGTATACGCCGCCGGGAAAAATGAACAAGACCATTGTTTGAAGACGGAAATGTTCCAACTCACGGCCGTGGATTTCCATGTGGTCCCGTACAAAGTACTTATTTCAGCCAAATTGAACTTGATTTTTCGATCCAAAAGGTTCTGTGTGTTTTATTGGGCTGGGCGAAGATTTCCAAGTAAATAACCTGTTACAGATCGCTTCGAAACAAGCTAGGGAAGCATAACTGTACTACGTGCGTATGTTCGCGGTTCGTACGCATCCGGCCGCATGTCAATTTTTCGCACACCCGTAGTTTCAGCCGCACATGTATGGCGGCGTAAGAACTGCGTACGGATTTGTACGCAGTGTGAACATAGCCCTAATGTGTGTTTTTATTTTCCTACTGAACCAGAGCCTCATGTATTGAAACCCAATACTTCAGCATTAGTGGAACTCTCAGACTACTTGATGAATGGATACCATAAAGGTGTGAGACCTGTAAAGAACTGGAGAAGAACCACCACAGTATATATAGAGATAGCCATAAATACAATCCTTGAAG
Source organism: Dendropsophus ebraccatus (assembly GCF_027789765.1). Classification (NCBI taxonomy): domain Eukaryota; kingdom Metazoa; phylum Chordata; class Amphibia; order Anura; family Hylidae; genus Dendropsophus; species Dendropsophus ebraccatus. The sequence continues at coordinate 36,129,090 of NC_091465.1, forward strand.
TGGTAAGCTTTTTTTCTTTCTATATATATATATATATATATATATATATTTTTTTTTTTTTTTTTTTTCCCATGCACAATATTGATTTGAGTGGTGCAATGCTTTCATTCCCCTGTGGTGGCTCTGCAGATATATACTGGACACTACTGTCTGGTTTGCCAGTTAGTTGCTGGGAGTCCCAGAGGGTGGATATTTGCTATTCACTTATAGTCAAGGGACTATCAAAACCAGGGAACTCTTTTGAACCCTGTAAAATTCTTCATACGTAACACTCTTAGGAACCTACATAGTAAAACATCCATTTAAATAGAAAATGTGCTAATTCATCATCTCCAAGTCATGATATGTTAACTATTAGGTAAAACAGCTGTACACAAGTGTATCTAAAATCTAGGAAACAACCGTTTGTTTTGCTAATTGCACTTTATACCACTTGTCTCAATAGGAAAAGAAAATTAGTATCTATGAATTTTAATAGAGAAAACATTTGGCAGATTGAATCATTTACTGAAAATAAAATGTTGATGGAGAATTCAGACTTTCAGGCTATAGTTTCCACTAAACCTATGAAATAAGCCTAATATCACGCAGAAAGGAATCCTTAAAGGGATATACACCTCTGCAACCATGTTCTAGGAATTCTTGGTCCAGTTAAAGGAGAAATCCGGCAAAAATTTTATTAAAGTATTGTATTGCCCCCCCCTCCCCCCCCCCAAAAAAAAATTATACAAATCCCCAATTTACACTTATTACGGGAAATGCTTATAAAGTGCCTTTTCCCTGCACTTACTACTGCATCAAGGCTTCACTTCCTGGATAACATGGTGATGTCACTTCCTGGATAACATGGTGATGTCATGACCGGACTCCCAGAGCTGTGCGGGCTGTGGCTGCTAGAGAGGATGATGGCAGGGGGTGCTTAGTGTCCCTCCAGTGCCCCGTGTCCCTCAGTGTCCATCTGCCATCATCTTCTCCAGCAGCCACAGCCCGCACAGCACTAGGAGTCGGGTCGTGACATCAACATGTTATAAGGAAGTGACATCACCATGTTATCCAGGAAGTGAAGCCTTGATGCAGTAGTAAGTGCAGGGAAAAAAGCAGTTTATAAGCATTTCCCGTGATAAGTGTATATTGGTCATTTGTATAACTTTTTTTTTGGGGGGGGGAGGGCAATACAATACTTTAATAAAAAAAAATTGCCAGACTTCTTCTTTAAGGGTTTGTTCAAACTACAAAATCAGTGTGAAATTTCAAGCAGAATCCGGGCCGTGAACTTAACTTGAAGTTCCGTCTGTTTCGTTGATTCAATAGGATGTCTTGCGCACTCCACCATCTGCCCAAAGAATTGACTTGTCAATTCTTTTCTTCTTTCTTTTAACAGGAGGAGAAAAACCAAATTGTGAAAAGCTATATATCGTACAACCAGGTAGGTAGTGTTACAAATGTTTAGATTTTCTTCATAAATATATAAAGTACTAGTTTTTTTCTCTATGTATTACTAACTTGATCACAATATTCCTGGAGTGTCATCTGTTTCTTCCCAGCTCAGCTACATCTAGTTCTTTCAATACTGCAGCTGGGTGATGTGACCACCAGTCTGACAACCAGAAAATTACAACATCTACTGTTTAAACAAGAAGTCAGTCTGTCCTTTCATACAGAGCTCCTGACTTATTTTAAAACATCATCACCTCCTTAGACGATCAGCTCCACCCCCCTTGTTTATGTCCCATGCCGATGCTGTTCTATTGATATGCTACACTTAAAGCGAATATACCTAATGGTACATTGGCTTAAAAAATATGTTAACAATTTAAACATTTGGTTTCTAACAAAACTGTATTTTTTTACCTTATACAGTCATGGGTGGATGATTTTCTTACATGGGATCCAACCCAATTTGACAACATCACATACATCTACCTTCCCACGAATTCAATATGGCTACCAGACATTATGATTGAAGAAGTGTAAGTCCAAGTCTAAATCCTCATGGGTTATAAACATTATATATGACCCAATACAATATTTTAAAGGGGCTGTCCATGGAAATTTTCTTATTTTTAGCTGCCTTCCTGCCCCATGTGGCCTTCTAAACATTCAGTGCACACTGTATATATATATATATATATATATACTAGAAAATGTACCCGGCGCTGCCCGGGTATAAAGTGTCAGTGTGTTAATTAGATTTGTTCTAAGGTGCCCAGGTGGCCAAGCTAAAGGTATTGTTTCATCAGTGAAATTAGTGTATACCTGTAGTGCATAGTTGGAGGGGTTCTGTATACCCACAATGTATAGTTTTTAGGGGTCTCGCATATCTGTAGTGCATAGTTGGGGGGGGTTGTATACCTATAGTGTATAGTTGGGGGGGTCCTGTATACCTGTAATGTGTAGTTGGGGGGGGCTGTATACCTGTAGTGTATAGTTGAGGGAGGTCCTGTATACCTGCAGTGTACAGTTGGTGAAGGTCCTGTATACCTGTACTGTATAGTTCGGGGGTCCTGTATACCTGTAGTATATAGTTGGTGCTGTATACCTGTAATGTATAGTTGCTGGAGGTCTTGTATACCTGTAATTTATAGTTTGAGGGTCCTGGATACCTGAAGTGTATAATTGGTGGAGGTCTTGCATACCTGTAGTATATAGTTCGGGGGTGCTGTATACCTGTAGTGCATAGTTTGAAGGTCCTGTATAACTGTAGTATAGAGTTGGTGGAGGTCCTGTATACCTGAAGTGTATAGTTTGGGGTCCTATATACCTGTAGTATATAGTTGGTGCAGTTCCTGTATACCTGTAGTATATAGCTTTGGGGTCCTGTATACCTGTAGTTTAGAGTTCGTGAAGGTGCTGTATACCTGTAGTATATAGTTGGTGGAGTTCCTGTATACCTGTAGGGTATAGTTTTGGGGTCCTGTATACCTGTAGTGTATAGTTTGGGGTCCTGTATACCTGTAGTATATAGTTGGTGGAGGTCCTGTATACCTGAAGTATATAGTTTGTGGAGGTCCTGTATGCCTGTAGTGTATAGTTTTGGGGTCCTGTATACCTGTAGTGTAAAGTTTGGGGTCCTGTATACCTGTAGTATATAGTTGGTGGAGGTCCCGTGCACCTGTAGTGTATAGTTTTGGGGTCCTGTATACCTGTAGTGTCCTGTATACCTGCAGGGTCGTATTTACCATTAGGCACCCATGGTCTGGTGCGTAGGGTAGCACCTTGCAGAGGGGCAGTACCCTCCCGTTCAGACTTGCCAGAAAATCTGGTGTCTTTTCGGGTTGGGTATGGCGGTATTGGTCAGGTCTGGTATAGCGGTGTTATCCAGTCACAGTATGGCGGTATTGGTCAGGTCTGGTATGGCAGTGTTATTTAGTCACAGTGTGTCGGTATTGGTCATGTCTGGTATGGCAGTGTTATCCAGTCACAGTATGGCGGTATTGGTCAGGTGTGGTATGACAGTGTTACCCAGTCACAGTATGGAGGTATTGGTCAGGTCTGGTGTGGCGGTGTTATCCAGTCATGGTATGGCGGTATTGGTCAGGTCTGGTGTATCAGTGTTACCCAGTCACAGTTTGGTATACCTGTAGTGCCCTGTATATACATGTACTGTATAGATGGAGTAGGGGGTCCTGTATACCTGTAGTGCCCTGTATATATATGTACTGTATAGATGGAGTAGGGGGTCATGTATATACATGTACTGTATAGATGGAGTAGGGGGTCTACCAGTTATTACTGTGGATGTTGTGAGGCAGCTTCCCTAGCAACCATTACTCCCTGTGAAAAGGAAAGCAGTAATCCTATTGGTTGCTAAGGCTCCAACTGCCGTGTCTGCTGCAGCTAATTATATCACCTGTGTTTGCAGTGAGGAGATTTTCCCATTCATCTCTATGGGGCGCCGCTCTTTCCCCTCCCCCTCACCTCCTGTACATCTGGCGGGGATGGGACCTTCGCTAAAACCTTCCCGGGCACCCAATGTATCTGTGTGCCAAATTTGGGGTCAAACGGTTCAGGTGTTTGGAAGTCTATAGAGGACAGACAGACAGACAGACAGACAGACAGACTTTGATTTTTATGATATATATATATATATATATATATATATATATATATATATATATATATCTACATTGATGAATGGCTGCATTTGACAACCATTGATGATTGTTCTTTGTCTTCAGTGTTGGCACTGTAGAGTCTAAAGATATCCCTTACACCTATGTGAACAGTCGAGGCATAGTATTCAAGAGCAATCCCCTACACATCACAACTTCCTGCAACCTTCACATCTACTATTTCCCTTTTGATCTCCTGAACTGCTCCATCTCATTCAGAAGCTGGCTGCACTCAAGTAAGATGATCCGAATGTTCTTTTATATGATATTTTCGCCTTCGTGTATTTTTATTTTAGCATCCTTTCCGTAGATGTATTTCATGCTGCATGGTCTGCATCTCATATGGTTCACATCTTCAAAATATATCTTTCAGCTCATGATATAAATCTATCGTCTTGGAGAACGGCAAAGGATATTATACGTCTCCCAGCTGAGAACGAAGGACAATGGGATCTTGTAGATGTGGTGCCCCGTTACCACTTACTGACTGATCATAACCTCCAGTTTGGGCAAATAAAATTCTATGTAAGTTACTGTTGTGTCTAACAATGGTTTTAGGGTATAGTATCAGCATATGTAGATACTAGCTGTATCCACATTCTAAATAAAAATTCTAAAGTACTGTTAAATAGGCCCTGTTCACTTCAAAGTACTGTATGGCCTTCCATCAGTGGACTCCTGATGTATAACTCTAACACAAGGCTACACCGTATCCCACTGTAATGGAGTCCAGTAAGATACCTTACCAGCTCCCAGTAGGAATCCCTAGGGAGGCTCAAGTGATGTAACTGCCTATATATGGACAGTTGCCATATATGGATAAAATAGTTTCTTCTCCTCCTCCTGACAACCACCCAACACAATAGCACCACTCTGCCGATAGCTGAGCAGGAGGAGAGGAGGGGGTCCCTGCATTTCTTCCTAAAGGATCTTCTATGAATGGACAGTGATGTCATTGGGGATGGGATACCCTACTTGGGTATTCTGTCACCCATTCACAAACAGATTTTTTTATTTTAGTATGCATAGCATAGTCTATTACTATATTCCATACTTAACTTTTAGGGTGCGTTCACACTGACGAAAACAGGCGGAAATTCCCTGCCACGGACTCAGCTCGAAATCCGGCCTGCCTCACTTTCTCAGTGTTATGTATAGGGCGCCTCTGCTCAAAGAAATGACACGTCAGTTGGAATTTCTGCCTGTTTTCCTCAGTGTGAACACACCCTTAGTGGAATACTAACATATACCAATCAGAGGCCAAAAGGACACTGGAACCCTAAGGACAATAGGGAGAGAGATTTATCAAAGGGTGAAAATATACACTAGTGTAAACTGCCCATAGCAACCAATCAAAGCTCAGCTTTCAGCTTTGTTAAAATGAAAGAAAGGCTGTGATTGGATGTTGTGGGCAATTTACAGCAGTGCATATTTTACATCCTTAAGCTATGTTCACACAACATATCGGCAACAACGGCCATACTTTTTACGAAAAGATACGTTGCCTTGTCTTCTATGGAATCCAAACAGTATACACTCTGGCCGGGATCTCTCGTGGCGCCGCAGAAAACTGACATGTCAGTTTTCTGCAGCCGCTATTATCTAAGTGTGCAGTGGGGAGTTCTTATGCGGGCTGCAAAGATCAGTACCGGCCGGGATGATCTTTTTAGAGACCGGCCATTCCGGGTCACAGAACGGCCGGTCTCTTAGACAGTCTGAACATAGTCATAGATAAATCTGGGCCTAGAAGTGTATAAGTAGCCATTTTGACATGCAGACTACACATGGGGCAAGCATGATTTTAATGCCCCTTACAGGCAAAGGGGCGTTTCTCATTTTGTTAGCTGTGGTAAAAATAGCCCCTTTCCATAAGCCATATTAAGGTATATAAAGTCCTCTACTAATGGTGTCTTATAGTACTATATTTCCATTGCGGTATGAAGGATCAAGACAGTAGTTTCCAAACAGAACCACAGATTCCCACTTGGAAACAAGATGAGTTTAAAAGTGTCAAGCATTTGAATGTGTGTATATAGTTTTAACTAGGTATACATCTATTTCTAGTACAAGGTCCTTCAATGTACTTCATATCCATTGTAATAGTTTATTACACCTGAACCAAGCCTTGTATTCTCTCTTTCCTACATTTGTCCCCATAGTTAGGTCTCAGGAGAAGACCCCTCTTCTATGTTGTGAATCTGATTCTTCCCAGCATTATCCTCATGGTATTGGATATTATTGGGTTTTATATACCACCGGAGAGTGGAGAAAGAATATCATTCAAGATTACTCTTCTTCTGGGTTACTCTGTATTTCTCCTCATTGTATATAATGCATTACCTGCAACCGGAGCTCCGTTAATAGGTGAGAGCAGAGCAATACACAAGCAGACATATAAGAATCAAAACTTACAAAAACTATGTGAAATGCTATTTATTAGGAAAGCATTGTGCACGAGCGCAGTGCCTCCTCCCTTTCTTTTCTTATGGCTCAATATCTTAATATGAGATTACCACCATAAAAAAACAAGGTAACATAATTTCACATTACTCTGTCGGAAGATGTATGTACCATATGTGTCTATTTATCACCACCTAGTGGTTGTGTTTTGAATTGCCATCTGTTAAGGGGCATAAATGTGTTTGATAGCAGCTAAAGATGAGAGAATCTTGAGCAATGCATGCGGCATTTGATCACCTGTGGCTGTAGAGGTTGAATGCTGCCATACAGCTGCCTTAAACACATGAATACAGTCTTAGGCCACGGGCTGTATCCATGTTTTCCAGAACTCCCTAGGGCTTCATCCAACTCACAGCATGAAATCTGATGCAGATACGGTATGTGTGTTTCTACCCTAAGGAGGAATACAAACAGTGCACTGGTCTAACTTGTACCCATTCCCAGTACAGCATGGAACAGAACCATTGTTGTGAGCGGGTTGCTTCCATACTTGTTATTATCTATTCAGTGTCATTCCCCAGTCATCAATTGCTGCTTTCTGCTGAAGACACAAGGATCTGTGTGTGAGCCGTTCACTCTGTCTCCCCCTCCTCCCCCCTCCCTTTTGAGACAACTGATGTAAACAGGTGCTTGACTGGCTTCATCCACAACATTTTATCTTCTTTGTAATGCTGGGAGGGTTATTCTGAAGACAAGTTGCTGATGAACTCACTGTAATCGTCCCGGCATTACAAAGAAGCTACAATGTTGCAGATACAATTACACACACTGGTTTGTGATAGAGATGAGAGATGATCTTAAAAAATAGAGGATGTAGTACCTGCCTACACCACTAGATGTCACTCTATCAATTAGAACTTACCCACAAATAAAATTGTATACGAATAGAAAAACACAATGGGCTTAATTCATAAAAATATATAAAGAATTTTTATTGTATATAATAGGTACCAATACACAAACAATTGTAACCGATATAAAATGAAGTTATTTTAAAAATTTTTGACCCTAATAAAAATACATATAAGAATGGTGTCAGCAATGCGGTATTATACCCATAACAATTTTCTAAAATGGGAATATAGCTATAAAGTGCATAAAATCATATACTGTTCTAGTACTGACCCAATATCATTCCACATATAAACAAAGACAGCCAAGTGGCCACTATAGCATTTAGAAAATATTGCACATACCCATATTGTCTGACACCGCACAAGCCGTTCCTACGTACGTTTCGCTGTTGCACGCTTCCTCGGGGAACTGCCTACTTCTGATCTTACCCCCCTTAAATATGCTTCAATACTAATTGATAGCCATGCTCCTTCCGGGACTGCGGCGCGCTGGACCGGAAGCGGAGGCCGCGTCACATCCGGTCCGGCAGCTCACCCCAAGTGCGCATGTCCGCAACAGGAGACGTCACGGACATGCGCACATCAGGTACTGAGGCCGGCAGGATGCGACGACGGCGTCAGCAACCGCTCCAGTGCGCACGCCCGGGAATGTTAGGTCACATGGCTCTGTTTAACCAATCATGGATTCGCTTTTCATGATGCTGAGGAACATTATCAAAGGACACTCTCTAAATACGAAGCCCTCGCTCTCACAATAACATTGTGTATACATGATTATAACAATTACCAGGGTAATCATTGCCTTTAGAGAGAATATAATATATATATAAATATACAAAAGCGTGAAAATCGTGAGACATAATTATGAATATATATAATAATAAAGAAAATATGTTTTATAATACAATAATAAGAAAAATGTGAATATAGATCATATAAAGTGATATAATGGACAATAGTGAAACATGATTATATCAAAAATCATGATTATAAGTGATTAATTATAATAAAGTACATTTAAAGTGCAGCACAAAAAAACGCAAAAAACACTAAAAACAAAAATACCTAATGTGAATAGTGATAAGGGTTATATCCCAAAAATTGTAAAAACAAACACATATTGTGTAATAGCTATAATATCTACATATATATACATACACATATACCTAAATATACACATATATAAGATAAAATACATATATATATACACCCATAAATCCAAAAGAATTTTTTTAAGGCAATAATTTATTCGTTGTATACAAAGGAGAGAATAGCATTTCCCATGTAGAGAGATATCTCTCAAAGCATCATAAACCTCATTCCTCCAACACGAAGGAAGTTCCACAGATGTCCACCAGATGAAATCTTCTCCAAAGTCTCAGTAATATACAGTAAGAAAAAATAAAAAAACCTAAAATAGTAGGAAAACCTGCAGGAATATAATTCCGCAGAAAAAGAAGCACAGAAAGAAAAAGAAGACAGAAGAAAGGATAAAAAACAAGATATTAATACATGGATTTACAAAAATGAAACAAAACTACAATTCTCATTCATGCCCATAGGGGCCAGGGTACCTAAAATAGTGATCCAACGACATTCCTTTTGAGCTAAAATCTTCCGCACATTGCCCCCTCTGATTCCAACCTTGACTTTCTCGATCCCTCTCACCAGAAAACTTTTTGGGTCACTGTCATGATAAAGTTTAAAATGTTTGGGTATTGTTTTTAAGGTTTCTATTTCATCGATATTTTTTGCCGCCACAATTCCCCTTACGTGTTCCCTCACTCTGATCTTTAATTCTCGAGAGGTGAGTCCCACATATATCTTGCCACACCCACACGTGGCATAATACACCACGTGTGTGCTGCTGCAAGACACATAGTCCCTAATTTTGAATTCCCGTTCTCCATCAGCCGAGGAGAAAGAGTTTGTTCTCAATATATTGGGGCAGGCTACACAGTTACCACAGGGGTAACATCCGGTTCTCACAAAAATTCTTTTGGATTTATGGGTGTATATATATATGTATTTTATCTTATATATGTGTATATTTAGGTATATGTGTATGTATATATATGTAGATAATATAGCTATTACACAATATGTGTTTGTTTTTACAATTTTTGGGATATAACCCTTATCACTATTCACATTAGGTATTTTTGTTTTTAGTGTTTTTTGCGTTTTTTTGTGCTGCACTTTAAATGTACTTTATTATAATTAATCACTTATAATCATGATTTTTGATATAATCATGTTTCACTATTGTCCATTATATCACTTTATATGATCTATATTCACATTTTTCTTATTATTGTATTATAAAACATATTTTCTTTATTATTATATATATTCATAATTATGTCTCACGATTTTCACGCTTTTGTATATTTATATATATATTATATTCTCTCTAAAGGCAATGATTACCCTGGTAATTGTTATAATCATGTATACACAATGTTATTGTGAGAGCGAGGGCTTCGTATTTAGAGAGTGTCCTTTGATAATGTTCCTCAGCATCATGAAAAGCGAATCCATGATTGGTTAAACAGAGCCATGTGACCTAACATTCCCGGGCGTGCGCACTGGAGCGGTTGCTGACGCCGTCGTCGCATCCTGCCGGCCTCAGTACCTGATGTGCGCATGTCCGTGACGTCTCCTGTTGCGGACATGCGCACTTGGGGTGAGCTGCCGGACCGGATGTGACGCGGCCTCCGCTTCCGGTCCAGCGCGCCGCAGTCCCGGAAGGAGCATGGCTATCAATTAGTATTGAAGCATATTTAAGGGGGGTAAGATCAGAAGTAGGCAGTTCCCCGAGGAAGCGTGCAACAGCGAAACGTACGTAGGAACGGCTTGTGCGGTGTCAGACAATATGGGTATGTGCAATATTTTCTAAATGCTATAGTGGCCACTTGGCTGTCTTTGTTTATATGTGGAATGATATTGGGTCAGTACTAGAACAGTATATGATTTTATGCACTTTATAGCTATATTCCCATTTTAGAAAATTGTTATGGGTATAATACCGCATTGCTGACACCATTCTTATATGTATTTTTATTAGGGTCAAAAAATTTTTAAATAACTTCATTTTATATCGGTTACAATTGTTTGTGTATTGGTACCTATTATATACAATAAAAATTCTTTATATATTTTTATGAATTAAGCCCATTGTGTTTTTCTATTCGTATACAATGTTGCAGATACAGCCTGCCAGGGACTTGTTTACATCAGCCGTCTCAGAAGGGAGGGGGGAGACAGAGAGAAAGGCTCACACAGAGATTTTTGTGTTTTCGGCAGAAAACAGCTGCTTCTAACTGGGGGAAGAAGACAGAATAGATAATAATAAGTATAGAAGGAATTGTTAGCCTCACCATGGCTAGCAACATATCAAAAGTTATATTTGAGTAAAATACCCTTTTAAAACAACATCTTGGGGGCATTTTAGATTGTTAAACCTGAGAAAACATAGTGTGCACATAACCATTATGTTTCCTTATTACAGCCATGTCACATACTGAAACATAGGGACACAGATGCAAAGTGCCATGACATGTGTCCTGTACTATATATACGAGGGGAGGGGGGTGCTTTTCTTTGTAGCTAATTGATGTCATTACATTTAACGTCCACAATGACATTCCTGTGTGTGTCGATGTTTATTTCCTCTCTTTTTCTATCGTAAATAATGGCTTATTCCTCAGCAATCAGACAATACAATTATACATAAAATGATTAAGTTGTCTGGAAACATTAAAATGAGGAGCAGCAAAATATATCAATATTTTTCTAGTAATAAAACAATAAAAAAATGAGGAAAACAAGCGTAAATCATGGAGTAAACAGGAAACTGGTAAATTTATTATGGCATGTACGCCAGTTTTCTCAGTTTTATACTTTCACCACTTTTTGAAAGTGAGCAGGGTTAGCGGAAAAGGCATAATCTCTCACAGCCACGTGGATTGCCTACCATTCGTGCCAGACATTAGCCTCATCCACACATCTGGGCATGACACCAGGATGTTCAGCATTTGATTCCCAGTGGCTGGAGAAGTTGGATGCAGCCCTAGGCAGTCCCGGAAAACATGGATACAACCATAGGCTATATACATCTTTTCTTGGCAGTCCTAGTGCTGCATTCAACGTCCCAAGCCTCCAAAAGTCAAATGCCTAGCATTCAGGTTCGGCCGAACCCGATGGGGAAGTTTGCTCATCACTAGGCTCATCAAATAGGCTGTGTGGTACTATTCCTAGTGCAGTTCATCTATCAACATCCATTTTCATCAGCTACCTTAAAGTGTACCTGTCATTATAACTATAAAAATCTAGATGTAGATGTGAAATGAAGCAAGTTTGCAATTTACATTCATTATTTTTGTTGTTGTTGTTTGTTGTTGTTGTTGTTGTTGTTGTAAAACAAAGCTAAACTTACCAGAAATCCAGGTCCAGTCTCCTGAATGCAGATTTTCTGACTTGTGCTGGCTGAAAAAACAGACTTAGGGTACGTTCACACTTACCGGATCCGCAGCATATTTAAATAACTAAACACAGCATCAAATCTGCACCATCAAATCTGCTGCGGATCCTGTAGGTGTGAACGCACGATTTGATGGTGCAGATTTGATGCTGTGTTCAGTTATTTAAACGAAATCTGCTGCGGATCTGCTGCGGATCCGCAGCAGAAAATCAGCAATTCCGGCCAGTACAGAGAGTCACAGCTCAATGTGTCCATCAGTCACATGACTGCCTTCTCTCCGTGAGCGCTCAGATGGCCTGGGATACACGGGACTTCCTGTTTTTTGACTCTTTGAGAAAAAAAGAGTCAGAAAACAGGGAGTCCTGTTTTTTCCATGATAACCAAAAAAAAAAATGAATGTAAATTGCAAACAAACTTGCTTTATATCACATCTACTGATGAGTTAGATTTTGAAAGTTATAATGACAGGTACACTTTAATGATTGATCATACATAGAGCCATACAATAAAAAGGGATTAAAGCATACCTGTCATGGTATACATCGCCCCGATCGGCAAGCAATCCATTATGGAAATTTTTGGTATCCATGGATATGACCACACCAATTCATTATTGTGCACAAGCCCCATCCGTCTCCAATTAGGCTTGTGCACGGTAATGAATCAGTGTGGACCTATCCATGGATACCCAAAAGTCCGACAGCAGAATGGATTGCACGCCAATCAGGGTAGCGTACGTCATGACAGGTACACTTTAAAATACAAGTACAGCAGAATTTGTCATGTAAGTTCCTATATTTAGGCTATGTTCACACTACGTACTGAAGTACCGGACGGATGATATTTCTGGCCGCAGGGTTCTGAAGCGGGCGCATCAGCGCGTGCCCGCATCAGAACCTCCCACAGCACACAGTGAAGCAAGCGGCCGGATCCGCTCGCTTTATTGTGTGAACTGACAGGGTTTCCTACGGCCACAATTCATTGAACCGGGACGGGATCCCAGCCAGAGCATATACGATGTGTATACGCTCCGGCCGGGATCCCATAGAAATGTAGGCAATGTTCCACACTGCATAAAGTACGGCCGTTGTTGCCAATGGCAACAACAGCCCTACTTTTACGTAGTGTGAACATAGCCTAACATTCTTTAAAGGGGATTTCCAGGAAACACATGGATGCTTTGTGCCTGAAACTGCATCATACCAGTGAAAATTAGCTGGAAAACTATACACAAACAGTTGTGGTGCTGTTTCTGGAAGAAATCATCCATGTTTTTCTAATCCTGAACAGTCTCTTTAAAGTTTTAAACATTTTTGTATTTGTAATACAACAGTATACGATTATAACATGCCTAGCTGCTCTCCTATAGCTGTACATGTAACATGAAGTGTTTCTCTATACTGTGACATCAGTGATTATTTTGTTCCCTTTCTTCCTAGGTATATACTTTGCACTATGCATGATTCTCCTTCTGATAAGTCTAACACAAAGCATCCTGATAGTCCGATCATTCCATCAGCAGAATCTCAGACCTGAGGTTCCCAAGTGGTTAAAAACATTAGTCCTAGAGAAGATGACACTTTTTATCTCCATAAAGGACCGGGAAAAATCTGATGCATCGAATTCTGGATCTTGTTCTCATAATGAAAATGTCAGCAGCGGTGAGTGTTAGAAACGCGGGGAATCCGTAAGAGCATTAAACAGCGCGGCACGTGGGGGTCATGTGAGCCAGTATTACTAGTGAAGGAGGGCTGCAGGCCTGTAATGGGGAACATTCCTCTTAGTCTTATTTAGGAAACTAAAAACTACATCACTAGATCCATAAAATCTAGTCTCTTAGGTGGAGAGAACTGGCCTCTAAAAATCTTATAGTCAGGGCCGGCTCCAGGTTTTTGCGGGCCCTTCGGCGGCAGAGTCTCAGCGGGCCCCTGATCCAATCATTTGAGACACCACTAACATACACAAACACACACTTACTGACTGACACACACAAACACACACACACATTACTAAATGACACATACACAGTATTGACTGACGCACACACACACACACATTACTAAAAAATACATACGCATTACTGACTGACACACACACAGCACTTACAGCTCAGACTTCTCCCTCTTCCTCTCTGCTGGGCCGATCTCCACACTGTAGTTTTGAGGACCTTCTGGTCATGTGATCAGGTCCTTCATCCTTCTCTTCTCTGCAGGAGGCTCAGAGGCCCTGCTCTTTCTCTGTGGTCTGATGTTCAGCGCTCACCCTGCACAACAGTCAGGGGGATGAACATGAGAACACCTGGCCCCTGGAGGCGACTTGGCCACTTTCTTCCAGAGACAGCACCACTCTTGTTTCCAGTTCAGGTGTGGTTTGCAATTAAGCTTCATTCTCTTCAATGGAACTGAGCTGCAAAACCTGCACCCAAACTGGAGACAAGAGTGGTGCTGTCACTGAAAGAAAGTGGCTATGTTTTTTAATGCTGGATAACCCCTTTAATGCTGCTGCAGAGTTGCTTTTTGCTTTTCTGTAGGAATTAGAGCTGCAGTGGCTTTATATATACACTGCCATATGCACTGCACATTACTGTATGTAATTATTTACTGAAGTCAGGGTGATTTTCGGGGTGACGGATTTGGGTCTTTTTAGGGCTCTTTCAAATAAGGGACCTGCTGCGGGATCTTAACTCCTACAGTAGCAGGTCCTATCCCATCATACTTATATGACCCAATGGCCTAATTATTGACTGATGGTAGCTTATCTTAAAGATACACAATATAATTTGAAACATAACATAAAGAGATAAGCCACCTCCTTGTACCAGGGACATCCTTGTTCCATCCAAGCCTTGTAGGCCAGGAGAACATGGGCTTGGGAACCCCCATCCTCAAGGATCTAATGCCCCTCCATATTGATGCCCCCCTACAGGGACCAGCTGGGAGACTCCTCATGTTGGCTCATCGAGGTACGAGCACCCAGACCCCAACCGATCAAAACTTTTGAAATGTCTCTGTGAATGTTTCCTTTTATCTAATCATAATGTATATTACTGTCCAGCATCTTAAAGACATGTTTGTATTGTCATGTTTCCAGAAACACCCCCTATCTACAACAATGAAACAGAAGGGGGATGCTATGTGCCAGCACAACTGAAAATGGTGTATGCAAAATACTTGGAAGTTCTCAATCACATTGTGGATGAGATCACTTGTATCCGGGTTCACCTGCAGAGCACTAAGGAGCAGGATAAGGACTGGCGCCACGTGGCTTATGTGTTGGATACATTCCTCTTTAGAGTGTATCTTGTTCTCCTTATTACATATACTGTATCTATTGTATGCCTGTGGTCTAGATAATCACCCACCCAAAGCCAAAGTTACATACAGAGTTGTGGTGCGTTTACACAGACAGATTATCTGACAGATTTTTGAGGCCAAAGCCAGGAATGGATTTGAAAAGAGGAGAAATCTCCTTTCTTCACACACTGTGTTTTCTCCCATTTTGACTTAGGTTTATAAAATAAAATATATATTCTAACAATTGGCATTTACAATTCAGATATGATTGTTGCATGATGTATAATAAACTCTATGTAATCAAGGCATACAATGTTTATTTATTATTTTTTTTTTTTATTACTAGTGACTTATCTGCTAGTAATTTATAATTATCATGCCAGTGTCCTAATGGTAACAAGCCGTTGCTATTGAGCTTGTGGTGGGCTTCTCTAAAATATGTAGTGGTAGTGTAATGCATGGGGGACAGAGTATAGCATAAGGCTATGTTCACATTCTGTAAAAACAGCGGCCGTTGTTTGGCACAGCCGTGTCAAACAATGGCCACTGTCTTACATGTTCACCCAGCCAATACTGAACTATTGGACGGATGAACATCACTTCATTTTGGCAATCCAATTGACCATTGACGACAATGTGAAGTATGGCCGGGAGCCGTACTTTACACTGTGAGCACAGACTATTTTCTATGGTCGTTGTTCATCAAAATGCGGCCATAGAAAATAGACCTGTCAATTATTTTCTGTGGCCGCAGTGAACAACAGCCGTAGTGTATACAGTGTGCACACTACAGCTGTTGTCCCATTTACTGCCATTCAATTAAGCAGTGTTATTAAACAACGGCCATTGCAACCTCCAACAGCGGTCGTTTTACCAACAACTACAGTGTATGAACTTGGCCTAAAACTTGAGATGATCTCTTTCATGGTGTTAAAAATCTTTTTAGCATTTCTTAGTTATATGGTGTGTAAGTTTTTTTGCCTTATGGTTATTTATTACACTTTACAGTTTATATTAATCAAAAGATGACTCTTAGGTTAGAATTACAATGCTGGCGCATATCCCGGCCTGCCCACGGCTCCACCGACCTGATATAACTGCAGCAGTAATGCTAATCAATAATGTGGCCTCAGTCCAAATGTCCACTCATTTAAAAAGTAATATTCCTTAATCAATCTAGAAATATTGCATTACAATAAGGACTTATATACAAAATAGATGATAGAATTATAGATATTATTGCATCCAGCCTTAGGCTATGTTCCCACACAGTATTTTTACTCAGTATTTTCCTATGTGGGAACATAGCCTTAGACATTGTTTTCACAATTGTAGTTTTGTTGCGTTTCTTTATATATAATTACAGTCTGATTGATCATGCGGGCTCTGCAATTTTGTCTACATTTAGGCTATGTTCACACATAGGGCCACATGTATCATCTGGCGAACGGATGATTTTCGGCGGAAAGTGCCGATTTGCGTATTTTTTTTCCGCAAATGGCCGATTTGCGAATAAAATATTCGCAAATCGGCACTTTCCGCCGAGTATGCCAGGGGGGCGGAAAGGGGGCGTGTAGTGGGCGGAACAGAGGGCGCGGACTCAGAGTCCGCGCGATTTACCATCCGTTCCGCCCAAATGTACGCTGAAAACCTACTCCAGTCCTCAGCTGGCGTAGGTTTTCGGCGGTGCGCACCAGCACGCACAGGATTTATGTAGAGGCAGTCCGCCTCTACATAAATCTCCGTAGCGCCGAAGCTGCGGGGGCATTTATAAGTCCGGCGTAAAAAACGCCGGACTTAATAAATGCCCCCCATAGTGTATAAGTAGTGTTAACTAGCACTATTTTGCCGCAAATTGCTCAATGTGCAGTAAAATAGCAATATTTTTGATGCAGTTCTGTCAAAGTCGCAGCAAAAACTGTACTACTTCACCACGAGTTGCAACGGTCGCTGCAAAATAGCGCTTATTAACGCTAATTAAAGGCTATGTGTGAACATAGCCTAACTGTCTGGACTTTGCCAGGAATAGGCTGAGTTCATACACAGCAGTTTCTAAGCAGTACTGTTGTGCTGCTGCCGCATTACTGCATCATTTCCATTAAAGTGCTGCAGTACCGCAACAATACTGCAATAAAAATGTGTAAACGCAGCCTTACCAGGCTTCATCAGATTGTTCATGGAAAGAATAAAACCCCTCTGATGAAGCCTGGTAGTGCTAATGAAATGACTGAGGCTTGAAAGTTTTACCCCTACCACCAGTTGTGTATTCCCCAGTACTTGTCTCTATGGTGTTCGGGTTTTTTTTTTCACTCTTAAAGGGGTAGTTCAACAAAAAATGTTTTCTTTCAATTCAACTGGTGCCAGAAAGTGCCAGAGATTTGTAATTTGCAGTACTTATCAGTTGCTGTATGTCATGCAGAAAGTGGTGTATTCTTTCCAGTCTGGGGAGCAGTAGAGGTTTTCTATGGGGATATCTCTCTGCTCTGGAAAGTTCCTATCACAGACAGAGGTGGCAGCAGAGAGCACTGTTTCAAACTGGAAAGAATACACCACTTCCCGCAGGATATACAGAAGCTGATAAGTACTGGAGTACTTGAGATTTTTTAATAGAAGTAAATTACAAATCTGTGGGATCAGTTGACTTGAAAGAAACCATTATTTGGTGAACTTACCCCTTTAAGAGTGAAAACACCGAAGACCATAGAGACAAGTACTGGAGGATACACAGTTGGTGGTAGGGCTAAAACCTTCAAGCCTCAATCAATTCATAGGGCAATGGTCAGAACCAAATATATGGACCTTGTAGCATTGAGATTGGGGTATATGAGCTATAGTAGTGCTGAGAGGATTGAGCTCTGAGCAGGTGCGGAGAGGTGATGTTTAGCATCTGTTCTTCACTTAATGTGCTGATCATCCCTAAGTAACCATCTATTGATGAGGTGTCCAGACTGGGAGTTAGTAAGACAGTAAATCAGCCCATTGATCCCTGTTAAATCAATTGAGTTACAGAGCTGATCAGCACAATGGGCAATTAACAACCTCTCCAATCGGTTACGTTCATGTAACATCAAACGCCTGGCTGGACAAATCCAATAGGTAGATTGATCTACGCCGTCTTCTTCTGTATACACCATATAAATGTACATAAACCAGGAAAAGGAACAGCGCTCGTGGTTGGATTTATAAGCGTCATGATAAACACAAGCTCTAGGAAGTTTTATTCTTTGCCAATACCACATTAATTCTTTGGACTTGTGAATGTGTCTGAGTAAGAAGGAAAAAAAAAAAACCTCAAACACCCAGAACTTTGGATAAAGCGGTAGCAAACAAGCCCTATGGGGAGGGAAGGTTAGTCTGTGTCTCTTCACCTGTTGGGGGTTGTAGTCTTTCAACATCCAACTTTGGATGTCAAGGCACAAAAGGAATTATAATTCAACAGCTGGAGAGTCACAGGTTGGGAAACACTGATCTAAAGCAATAGTATCCACTTCAGTACTGTCCAGAAGACTGCCAGGGCATGCTGGGAGTTGTAGTTTTGCAACAGCTGGAGAGTCACAGGTTGGGAAACACTGATCTAAAGCAACCGTGTCCACTTCAGTACTGTCCAAAAGACTGCCAGGGCATGCTGGGAGTTGTAGTTTTGCAACAGCTGGAAAGCCACAGGTTGGAGTTTATGGATTTAAAGCAGGGATGGGGAACCTTCGGCCCTCCAGTTGATGCAAAACCACAATTCCCATCATGCCTGGGCAGCTAAAGCTTTTGCAACAGCTGGAGGGCCAAAAGTTCTCCATTCCTGATCTAAAGTTCATTGCTTTCCTGAAGGCTGTCAGACCATGATGGGAGTTGTAGTTGTACAACAGCTGGAGAGCCACAGGTCAGGGGACAGCAGGGTCGGCTCCAGGTTTTTGTGGGCTCTTGGGCGACAGAGCCTCAGCGGGCCCTTCATCTATCTACTATGTACCCGTTATCCGCACACTATGCACAATCACTTGAGATACCACTAACATACACAAACACACATTATTTACACAGACACTGACTGACTGACACTGAATGACACAGACACTGACATAATGACACTGATGCACTCTGACACTGACAGACAGCACTTACAGCTCAGTCTTCTCCCTCTTCCTCTCTGTCATGCTGTTCTTCATGCTGTGAGGTTGAGGACCTTCCGGTCATGTGATCAGGTCCTTCACACTTTTTTTTTCTGTCTGTGCAGGTCCTTCTCCTGTGTCTTCTGATGTTCAGCCCCCTCACCCTGCACTACATTGAGCAGACTGAACATTAGCACACCGAGCCCCTCTCCCTCTCTGGGCCCCTAGAGGCACTGTGGGCCCCGGAACTTGCCCAGGTAAGCGCTGTGCTGACGCCGGCCCTGGGGGACAGTAATCTAAAGCAAAAGTATCTAAAACATTGCTTTTCAGAAGGCTGTCGTGGCATGATGGGAGTTGTAGTTTTTTAACAGCTGGAGGGCTAAAGGTTGGAGAACAATGCTGCACAGTGAACTATGGGGGATGGACCAAGCAGCTGAAATGGACCCGTTAAACTAGAGACTGGTGCCCCCAGTAAATGATGGGGAGGAGCTGTGTGCTCATATATATATATATATATATATATAAAAGCCTCTGTTCCCCTGAACACCTTCTTCTTGTACCTTTTAAATGAGACTGCTAATAACAGATCACCTTAGAGCAATAGGTAAAATCTTGGTGAAATCCTTAGGCTAGTCATTAACCTATAGCAGCATCTTATAGTTAATATTCTGGCTAAAACTCCGAATATGTAATATATAATAGCAACTATGCTGCCTGCTATGACTGCAAACAACCGTCACCTGCTTATTGTGTTTATTACTCCAGTACATTGTGTTCCTGGGTACGGCAGATAGAACATTGCTGTTATAATTATAATGTGAATAATGATATTTAGTGGGAGGGCCCCAATAATGTAGGACAGCGAGGAGGAAGGGTGAGCTACGTACAACCTGTCTTATACCTCTGTGCCAGGTGCACATTATGGGCGTGGAATGAATATTGCACAGAAGATGATATCAATTAACATGACACTATTAGTTTACCTGTATAGTACATTTCCCCTGCAGACTGTGAATTACAATTGTGCATGCTATAGGTGCTATAGGCATAGTCATGCGATGTGTACTATAGGTCCCAGCATGCCAAGCCAACTTTTTTTTACTGCTTGGAGGCCGGATTGGGATCAAAAAGTCAACGATTGCTTTAACTGTTGCTACCTTGAAGTTACAGGAAACACATATATATATATTATGGATAAAACAGATACATGTCGCAAATGCAATTGTGCTTTCAATGTTATACGTTTGGGCAAAAAAGAGCTAAAGTTAATTTCACCATAGTGTTTCACCAGAAGTGTTTGTATTGCACAAAACTCTCTGCCTCATTTAACATAAACAGCGAATAATAAAACACGTTTTGCAATAAATACATCAGTGGTTAAATCATTGCAATATCTCCTTCCAGGTCACATCAGTCTAGTCGCCTCCTGAAGCTGCAGAATCCATGGCTGCCACTAGATGTCAGTAGTGTTCTCCAGTTATGTGCCTTTCCAGCCTCCCTAGGGAGGTTCTACTCTACCAATAAAATCTTCTCACATAACACATCTTCCAGCAATCAATATGCCCAACAGGTCCTTCAACAAGTATCAGTCTGCGAGAGATGTAATGGAAGCAAAGGTCTTACTAACACCAGTCTGCAAGACATCAGGACACATTTTGTTAACATTCTTTTGTATTACATAGGTTAAAAGGACTCACAAACCTGTATTACACTGTTGTTTTTCTAGGGCAATTTATTGGTAACGTACAAGAATAGGATATACATTGTTATTTTAAGCATTTATGCCTATTAGCCTAAATAATGTCCAATAAATTGCATTCTTCTGTTAGAGAATAGAGAATTCTGTAGCAATCTGGGAAGGATGGAGTTAATATTTCACCGTTAAAAATGTTTTGTTTATAAATAACATAATGATACATTTAATTTAAAATAAAATAAATAAATAAATAAATAAATAAATAAATAATAGTTGTAATTTCACAATAGCCACACATTAGAAATCACTACAATAATTTTCTCTGGAAAATCAACACATATAAGCAAATATAGGGAGGTTAAAATGATCTGTAACAGGCCAGATTATATTTTTTGGATCTGTATTATAGCCAAAGTCCTGGCTTGTCAACTATCAACTGGTTCATCAGAAATGTAGTCGGGCCAGGGCTTGCAACAGTAACACGAATGCAAAAATAAATTCGCATTTGAACCTCCTCCCGCTGCTGGGCAGTAAATTAACGTCACTGCAGCGTATACCTGATGCTGCAGTGATGTTAATTAATGATTCAGGATGACACAGGCGCAGAAGATGCGCCTGTGTCATCTGCAGCTGGTCCCGGCTATCATTGATAGCTGGGGACCCGCCACAACTCTCAGCACCGGAGCACGACTGCAGCATCTATAGGGCTCCATCTATAGGGCTCCAGACAGAGAATTCTCCCTCTACAGAGGGAGAATTCTCTGTCCACTGTCCATCGGGGCTCTGCGAAGTGATGGCAGAGCCCCAATGGTAGCCATGGGAACCGGAAGCCTCAGGCTTCCGGTTTCCTGGCTATGGAAGCTGGCGGGGGGAGGGAAGGCTGGGCATGCTGGGCGTGTGGGGCGCGTGCCCGTGAGCTCTGCCCCCTCCCCTCTCTCCCCTGCTGCTACTACAAGATAGTAACAGTGGCAGGGGACAGCAGAGAGGGGGCAGACACCGGGACATCAGCTTATGTGATCATTATGATCCCATAAGCTGATGTCCTAAAACGACCTGGGCATTGAGGAATCAATTACTCCAGGTCATGAAAGGGTTAACATCAATAGATGTACTCTACTGTGTTATTTAAAGCTAATTTGCCATCATAGGGAATGTGCACACTACGGAATTCTTGCGGATAACATCCTGCAGCTTGCTCCCGCACACTCCTGCATTACTCTCCATCTGTCCTATAGACTCCATTCTATGTTCAGGCAGATTCCGTCATCCACCCAAAGAATCGACATGTCATGTAATATAAAGCCTCCTCTGACTATAAAGCTTCTCCAAAAGTAAGACCTAGCAAAATTCTTGTTTGGAAGCATGCCCGCTGAACAGAACACCAGGGCATGCCGCTGTGATTCTTTTTAGCCAACCACCGTTGCCCCCTATCTTCACGGTTTGTTGCAGAGCAGCTGCATGCAGGACATGAAGGCCGTCAACTGCTGCCAACCCCAAAGTTCTCTTCCGCGACCATCACTTGTAAATGTGCAGGCAAGGCATCAAGAGGCCCATCATCCCCATTGTCCCGTAACTCCAGATGCAGAGCTGCACACAGTCTACCATTAACCCAACGCCTGCTGCTATACCGTACGTTATCCCTGCTGTGCTGTATGAGAGTGCTGTGGTGAACTCCCCCTGGTGGCCGGAAGTCACCATACCGTGCGCTCTGTCCCTGCTGTGTATGTGACATGTGATTTCTTTTTCGTGGAAAAATAAGACATCCCCTGAAAATAAAATAACCACATCTATGAGAGCACAAAGTAATATAAGAGGCTGCGCTTACCTGAAGGTGGTACAGATGTAGCAGTGGCAATAGTCACAGACTTGTGTTAACGCATCCACTTATTGCACTTTGGTTCTGACTGTTAACTGTTTACTTCCCTTGGGGCACCCGGTGTGTGTCCTAGCTGATGGTGTGTTAGGGTGCCTCTTGGTGGTTGTATGCAAAAATAATAACTAGACACATGTGTAAATGAAAAAAAACCTCAAATGTTAATTTACTGAAGCTCAGCCAAGATGGAGGTGATCCAAAAAGATCAGGATTAGTTGCAGTGGAGCAGGGTTACCCAAGGTGTAGATGTCTTTCTAAGGTGCCAGTAGCTGGGATGTCTTTAGCCTTTGGCACTAGTCCTATAATGTCCTCTCTGAGACATGCTGCAGTAGTTGAAACTGAATGATAGGGCTCACTGGTGGGAAGACATCCTCTTGTCTCATCAGTACTGCATTTACCAGTGTTGGGGTGCATAGGGTGAAGACACATTGCACTAGATCTGGCTGGAAGGCCACTTTGGTCCAAGCGTAGGTGCAGTGAGGCACAAGGTTAAGTTGACCTGACTAATAAGTAAACTATCCCTTCTGGACAAACACTTGGTCTCAGATTTCTCTTCCTTCTACACTCACATTAGGACTGGCTTAGGGTAGAGCCCTGAATTTAATTCTTATCAGAAGCTAGTATTACCCCAAGCTGTACTGGACTACTCTACTCTGACAACCCTTCAGCAGAGGGCTGCTATAGACTTCCTCTTCTTGGATAGGCTGGTCTATAACGTCTCTTTCTTCTTCGCAGTAGAGAGGCTGGACAGCACGCTCCTCACTTCTCCACGCTCCCTAGATGTGTGTTAGAGGGGTAGTTTGGCAAAGGTAAAAAAAAAAAAAAAAAAAACAGGGAGTGCAGGAGGTGGTGGGAACATAATAATGAAGTGATATTTACCCACCATGGTGCCCCCGTAGCTGCAGTGCCACCCCTGTCGCTTTCCAATCACCAGTATCTCCTAGATTTCTGTGTTCTCCCAACACCACAGGATCAACCTGCTCAGCCAGTCAGTGACTGCAGGATCAGGAGATACAGGAGACCAGTGGATGACTGTAAGCAGTGTTGCTGCACTTCACTGCAGGGGCACCACTCTCCTGCCCTCCCTGGAGTACCCCTTTAACCCTTACAGCTCTCGACCTTGTCTAATACTTCCCATTTACAACAGTTTGAACTATACAGAACATTCTAAAATAGTACAAATTAGTATAAAACTATATGACTGGAATATAACACCCAACCCTATCCCCACACCAGTCCCAAAACAAAGACTCCAATTGGCACACCGTATTGTATCCTCTGTAGTGAGATATTTATGGACATGAGTCATAGATCTCAAGGTCTTCATATCACCCCCCTTGTTTTCTAAAGGATTTGCCAATCTTTAGATCTTGCAGAACCAGTTCAAAAGTCCAGTACTAGTGAAATGACCAGTGGTCACATGATCTGTTATGAACACATTCCCTGCAATTTTAATAGTTCTACAAACACTCTTTTATTCCCCTTCACCCCACCAACCCCCACAACAAAATACAGAAAGAACAATAGACATTGAGTCCTGACAAACTCATGTACTAATCCATGTGCAAACACAGCCAATATTAGATCTAAGTAAAACATCAGTCCCTGAAGTGTAAAGTGCACCCACATGACAGCTACTCAGTGAACATTACACACAGTATAAAGGGCAGACAAATGAGTATACAAGGGACAAATATTATTCACATACATTTTATCACAAGGTTTCTGACCAAATCCAGCATTCCAAGACCATAAGGAGTACATAATAATGTTTATATAAAAAGGGCTAACAAATTCTGCAGAACCTTACAATTCTGAGGGTACATCAACAATAGTATCATTGCCACAGTGTCTGAATAAAACCATCAAGAAAACAATATTTCAAGAACAATATTACCAATAATACAGTTGTACCAGGGACAAATAATACTGGCACTTCATGAAACTACGGGCCTGTAAGTCTACCATATATCATGGGTAAAATATTTGGGGGTTTTGTAAGAGATGCTATACTGGAGTATCTAAAAATAATCTTATAACACAGCACCATCATGAGTATATCAGGGATCAACCCTGCCAGACTAATCTGATCAGCTTCTAGGAGGCTGTGGACTTTTCAAAGGCATTTGATACTGTGCCGCATGGAAGGTTGGTCTTGGGGAAAATATACGTAAATGGGTAAGTATAGAGAAAAGTGATAGAAATAAGAGGGTGGTCATTGATGTAACATACTCAGATTGGGTCACAGTTACTAGTGGGGCACCACAGGGGTCAGTATTGGATCCACTTTTTATTATGTTTTTTAATGACCTTGTAGAGGGGCTACTAAGTAGAATCTCCATTTTTGCAGCTAACAAAAAACTGGGTATAGTAATCACCACAGAGAAGGATAATATAATATTACAGAGGGATTTTGGGAAGCTGGAGGCTTGGGCAGATAAATGGCAAATGATGTTTAAAGGGGTTATTCCCCCCCCCCCCCCAAAAAAAAAAAAAATTCAAATCAATTGGTGCCAGAAAGTACCAGAGATTTGTAATTTATGTCTATTCAAAAATCTCAAGTCTTCTAGTACTTATCAGGAAGTGCTGTATTCTCTATAGACTAACATAGTGCTCTTGCTACCACCCATGTTCATGTTAGGAACTGTCCAGAGCAGCAGCAAATTCCCTTAGAAAACCTCTCCTGCTCTCCAAACTGGAAAGAATACATCACTTCCTGCAGGAAATAAAAAAGCTGATAAGTACTGAAGGACTTGAGCCGGTGCGACTAAGGTCATTATGAAAATGGGGGTGTTACAGTACCAAGAAAGCTTGTCAAGCTTGGGGGTTATTTACGCTAGAAAAAAGACGTCTTAGGGGCGATCTGATTACAATGTACAAATATATGAATGGACAGTACAGAGATCTTGCAGTGATCTTTTTACTCCTAGGTCTGTAACCATGACAAGGGGGCATCCTCTACATCTAGAAGTTTCACCACCAGCTCAGACGCGGATTATTTACTGTAAGAGCAGTGAGACTATGGAACTCTCTGCCACGTATTGTCATGGCTGATTCATTGTTCAAGGGAGGCCTGGATGCTTTTCATAAAAAAATTTATATTTCACATTATGGGCATTAGATTTCATGTGATGGGACGCTGATGGGATTTTTTCTGATACCTACCTGACTACAGTCCGGTTATAGAATTGAATAGGGTCCATGTAAGGGTGACAATGTATTCGTGCCTCAGAAGGCACAATCGTGATGTAAAGGCACACTAACAATTGCCTTTATACTGTTACAGAACAAAACACCCTATACTATACATAGACCAATATCACCTCATACAGTGCCCATTTAGTAGTACAGGGGTGTCAAACTCAAATACACAGCGGGCAGACGTTGACAATTATTGAAAAGCACATGAGGCGGTCCTGGCACTGTCAGTGGTGTGCGTCTTCCACATGTAGTAGCCTACTCAACCAAAAATGCCCCACATATTAGCCAGCCCTTATAATAATGCCCAAATAGTAGCCAGCCCTACTATTTGGTCCCATATAGTAGCCATCCCTACCCGATAGTCTCATATAGTAGCCAGCCCTCCCCAGCAGTCTCATATAGTATTCAGCCCTCCCCCGTAGTCTTATATAGTAGCCAGCCCTCCCACATAGTGTCTTATTTAGTAGCCAGCCCTCCTCTGTAGTCTCATATAGTAGCCAGCCCTCCCCTGTAGTCTCATATAGTAGTCAGCACTCCCCAATAGTATCATATAGTAGCCAGCCCTCCCCATAGTCTCATATAGTAGCCAGCCTCCCCCTGTAGTCTCATATAGTAGCCAGCCCTCCCCCATAGTCTCTTATATAGTAGTCAGCCCCTAGAACAGTTGTTAAAGGGAACCTGTGACCCCTGGATGGCCCCCTGATACCACCCTACCCCTGGATACAGCCCCCATACTCCTGTCCTGACGGTCTAGCCCTTGATGACGGTCCTGCCGGAGATACAGATGCCCAATAATCTTTTCATGTAAGTATGGGGGGTCATATCCAGGGGTAGGGTGGGTTTTGGTGGCCGTAAAGGGGTGACACATTGTCCCAATAGCTTGGACCCACCCTTTTCTGCTGCCACAGGGGCTGCGGGAGGCACCCAGCATAGGACATGTGTGATGACGTCACTGTGCTGCAGCGTCGGGACACAGCTCACATACTTCTAGGCCGCAGGCTAAAAATTGCCTGTGGCCTACAAGATTATATTATGGGCGGTCCAAGCAGCTGTCCTGATCACCCATATTATGATCTAATGTTGGTGGGCCAGATGCAGTTCAAATTGTGAATTGCCTGGTGGGCCAAAAATGATGGCACCGCGGGCCAGAGTTTGACATGACTGTAGTAGTAGATACACAGATAAATACACAGATATAGGTATACAGAGACTCTAGGTGATGTCTTCTCTGACTGTAGAAGTTCTCTTTTGTTTTCCTCTCTATTAGGCTCATACTTTCTGTCCATGACTTCTCATCACAGAAAAAGTGTTAGAAAAACATCTTAAGGCCCTTTTACACAGGTTTATTGTTAGGTGACTAAGCATTTATAGAAACACTTTTTCTTGACAATCGGTGTGTGTGTAAGAGGGCCAGCAATCAGCCAACAAATGAGGGAATGTTACTTTGATACCTCATAGAATTTTTTCTGCAGCCAATAAAATCATCATTATTGGCCTAACTTCCCCTGCCTGCCAGCAGCACCCTGTCCCTACGTTAGTCTCGGCCAAAATGGCAGCAGGACCTGTGACCTAGCTCAGCTCTTATACAGCAGGGTCACAAGTCCCATCTGGCCAATCACAGAAATGGCCATACTGGGCATGGCTGTGATGGCTGTGGAAATGCCCACAACCCTAAAGCTTTTCAACACGCCTTATTTAGTAGCCAAACACTAAACCCGAACACAGACTTCCGTGATGAAGTCTGCATTCTGGTCTGGTTACCCAAATACACAGATTTGAACGCAAACCCCGACTTTGCAGTGATGTTTGGCCAAGTGGGGCTTATCCCAGCACTGTGATCAATTACTGGCAGAAGGACATGTCAGCTGGACAATGCACCATACCATATGGGTTGTATAATCAGGGGTTGGGTCTAGAAGCATAATTGTGAGTTTCCATGCCTACCTTGCCTTCAGAATCCTAGGATCTTCAGAGCTCGCTTGCACCTCGTTCCCCACTCGCTGCTAGCACTATTACATGCATCGGCAGTGAGTGGTTAAGAACCGGGGGAGGGGTGTGGGGAGCTGCCCGGGTGATTGCTGGATTGTGTCGGCAGCCCATAGAAGATAGCGTCAGTCTGCTGCTGCCGCAGCTCCTATTCCGCGAAGTGACGGCAGCAGATTGTTGCTATCTTAGTCGTTTGTCTTTCAACACGTTGAAAGACAACAACAGATGATTATCCATCGTTCATGTCAGCTGATCGTTGTCTTCTATTACATGAGACGATTATCGTCCCTACCCTACGGCTGATAATCATTTTGTGTTATAGGGTCTTTTATCTCTAGGATGAATTGGAACAGATTGCACCTGCCAATGTCACCCTCTAATTTGGGGCATCTGCATAACATGATCCAGTCCACATGGGCCAATATTCTTGCACAATGATTCCAAAACCTAGTGGACTCTATGTGGTTGTTCTGAAGGACAAAAAACTATTCACATTAGAGCTGCTAAATCCCTGAGGACACTTTTACAACTGGCCCACTTGGCAGCTCTTGAACTTTCAACATAATATAAGTAGGGATGGTCCAAACCCTCTGGCGCCAGATTCCCGCTGTCTGCCCGCTCCGTGCAGCGGGCAGATCCAGCGGGAAGACCGCCTGGAAAACTGGGATACAGCCTATGGCTATGGCTGTATCCTAGTTTTCCAGGCGGTCCTCTGCTGGATCCGCCCGCTGCACGGAGCGGGCAGACAGCGGGAATCATTACCGAGAGTTCGGGTTCGTACGAATATTTATTTTTACTTTATATTTTTTTTAAGGAATAAAGTTCAACTAAAACCCATATCAGCTACTGTATATATACAAGAAACTGCTCCCTTAAAACATATATAGTGTTTGCCCCACCTTTAGCGGCAGTAGTTTGAACCCAGCACTTCTCCTTTGCTACTTTTTTATTAATTGGAATGTGTTTGGCCATCAACTTCTTTCAGTTTCTGTCCACACCACTTTTATTGGGTTCAACTCAGGATGCTCTAGGATGCTCCCCAGCTATAAAGGCCATGGGCACCTATAAATGCATGCTTTTATTATTGCACTGCACTTATCATGATTAAAAAAAAAATAACTGAAAGGTCATTGTTAAAAATATTGCTCAAGTTTGCTATTGCTAACTCTCCTGCGGCCCGAATGTTAACCCACATAGTACATGCTGCTTTGTCTCCGCATAAAATCCATCAGAGGAGTAGCTAAAAGACCTAGTCTCCAGACACTCTTTCTTCTGTCCTGCACAAATGGGAACAAATTTCGCCCATATACTGCAGTAATGTTCCATGCTGATATTAACCTGTAGTGTGTAAATTTATGTTGTGGAAACATCAGGGACTTGTTGAAGATTCTAGTAGCACACTGGACCTCACTTGGTCTTCAGACTTCAGAAATAGGTTCCCCTAGGTGATAAAATTATTCTGCTGCAATGTTGGTCCATTTGGACAGGATCGCTTCTTGCAGTTGCTGCAAATTGCCACAACGGCTGTGATTTATGCAAAACATACGTTGCATTTCAATTAATGGAATCCCAGCCGAAGCGTATACA
Source organism: Dendropsophus ebraccatus (assembly GCF_027789765.1). NCBI lineage: Eukaryota > Metazoa > Chordata > Amphibia > Anura > Hylidae > Dendropsophus > Dendropsophus ebraccatus. The sequence goes on from NC_091465.1 coordinate 36,158,735, forward strand.
CATAGTATACGCTCCAGCCGGGATTCCATCCGGCCGCATGAAAAACTGACATGTCAGTTTTCTGCGGCCGCTATTCATTGAATAGCGGCCGCACAAGACTTGTCAGTTCACACAATGGAGCGTACGGATCTGGCTACCGCTTCCAAATTCCCCAGAAATGAAGATCATCTGGCAGCACTGCGGTGACCTAGATGGGTCACAGAACGGCCGGTGTTTACCACCATGTGAACATGGCCTCACTCTGAACAGCCCGTTCTACCTCATCCCAGAGATGAAGATATAAGGCCATGAGAGCCATGGAACCAAGAAAAACACACTCCTGGAACAATCCATGTCTATACAAACCTTTGACATGAGGGAACATTGTCCTCCTGTCCCTCTGACATAGGGTAAACAGCTGCCATAAATAGAAGAACTTGGCCGGTCACATTCCCAACACCATTACACCATCTCCACCATCCTTAACTATTGACAACTAACAGAATGGGGTCATCAATTCATGCTGCTTGCTCCAGACTCTGACCCTCCTATCACCATGGTGCAATAGAAATTAAGTTTTGTTTTTTCCCCCCATTGAATAGTGATGTGATTTTCCCACTGAAATCTTGCTCCTAGTTTTCCTGGAACTGGTCATCTGCTATAATTGACCACAATTTGTGATTTTGGACATATTGGAGCATTGTATTTGGTTGCAACTTTCTTGACCGTGCACCACTGCTTCTTGACATCGTCTACTGAAAAATTTTGTTGACTAGTTGGTTACATCCACATGATCCCATTTCTCTAGATACCTTATGTCTATCAGACTGCTCTCCGTATACACTCCACACCATTGCACGAGGGAACCTCATACCATTATGGCAACATTTGCAGTTCGGCATCAGCTAGTGTAGCACCAGTGACTGCACCATGTTCAACCTTCCTCTGATCACTCGACTTTCCATTCTAATGTGGGGAAAACAGATCCACAGAAAACTTGCTAACTTGATTCTATGATGCACATATCTGGGTCACAACATATCTAATTTCCATACAAGAAAGCTCCAATCATGAAAGTGCCGGTGTACACTTTGCTTCAATGTAAAAGACTGCTATCAAATCATATGAAGAGTGTGATTGTAATTATTTTATCTGGTAATATACAGCAGCCAGTTACTCTTTGCGGAGATGATATTTGTATTGAACGCTGTTGTTTCTTAAATAAAAGCATTACTAATTGTAAAAGCCGTCTCACACGGTTAATCAGGTTCTCTTTGTCTAATGTTACATTTAATTGAATGAAGAAAAACAATTGTGAAAAATATGTAATTATGCAGTTAAAGGGGCACATACTTATTCGTAACACTGTATGTCAGGTCTGCATTGCAAATACAGTAAAACTGTATCTGTATCTGTAACTGAATCTATCTATCTATCTATCTATCTATCTTAAACACAGTGGCTTTCACTGGCTATTTTGTTACATTACAACCTGCATTTAATTATTTTTTTTTTATTAGAAGTGTGTGTGGTGCACCTGCACAAAAAAGTCAATGATGTAAAAAGTTTTGTTAAAAAAAAAAAAAAAACTAAAAATTGACCCTTCCACTATGAATCCTCTAAAAAGTTTGGGTACAACCAATTCTCTTTGGAAGTAACTTGAGATGTGGTTGGGTATGGAGCTATACAGGTTCCATGTGATATCCTGTGGCATATTTAGCCGCTTATATTACAGATGGGCCTGTATATCCTGCACTTTGGATGTTGCTGAAGCTGGCACCCTAGCTGGCCCTATAAATCGTAATACATCTGAAGAGCAGGCAGGCCAAGGAAGTGCTGCAATCTGGAGTAGACTTTCCTAGAAAAACCCTAGTTGTGTGTGGGCGAGCATTGTCCTGCAGAAAAATCTGGAATCTGTGAAGGATGAAAAGTGGAATCTGATTGGTTGCTAGGGGCAACTGAGCCAGTTCTCCTTTATGCATTCACACCTACAGGATCTGCAGCTGATTTTCTGCAGCAGATTTCATTTAAATAACTGAACACAGCATCAAATCTGCTGCAGATCTGCTGCAGATCCTGTAGGTGTGAACGCACCCTTACACTCCCCCATTGTGGTTCCAGTCTATACCAGTCTGGATTTTTTGCTCACAACACCACTGCAAATGAGGTTGACACAGAGATGCAGCACCCCCTGTATATAACGGCAAACAGCAGTTGTGGATAAAAATGGCTGCCGTGGGAAATATCGGTGGTTGGCAATAACAATAAATGTAAGGCTTGAACTTTCACATTCCTGCACCAATCAAAAGATGGCAGCCCATAAAGCCTGTTCTCACATAACAGCTTCCCTTTCTGCTCTTGTCCGAAGGACCAATCCTCTGGAGACTCCCCAATATTTTCTACCTAGAAACAACATCATCCCAATGTCTCCAATCATCTGCCCGGAGACGGATTCTTTTAGATTGGTGAGTCCACTTATAACAGAATTATGTGCAACCCCCACCCCTTTTATTAAGGGGGACCTGTCAAATGACCATCCTGCTTCCTCTCAAAGTTGGTCAACTAGAGCATAGAGGCATGTTTAGCAGTCAACAATCTCTCACTTGGGTACACTACCTAAAAGTAGCCTCCGAGAGCCCTTTTTTTATAGGGCAGTGGGAGAAACACGTTTACACCCTCTTGTGGCAATACCCAGCGTCTAATGACACCAAACCTATACTCATTTACAGTACATATACAGTATGCCTGAGACTTAAATGCATGCTGAGTTTTGTAGCAGTCTAAAATTTCTTCCTATCAATTAACTATTATTAAAGGGGTTGTCCAGCGAAAAAAAATTTTCTTTCAAATCAACTGGTTTCAGAAAGTTAAACAGATTTGTAATTTACTTCTATTTAAAAATCTCAAGTCTTTCCATACTTATTAGCTACTATATATCCTGCATGAAGTGTTGTTTGTTTACATTCAGAAACATTGCTCTCTACTGACATCTCTGGCGGAGTCAGGAACTGTCCAGAGCAGCAGCAAGTCCCCATAGAAAACCTCTCCTGCTCAGGACAGTTCCTGACTCTGCCAGAGATGTCAGCAGAGAGCACTGTTTCTGAATGTAAACAAACAACACTTCCTGCAGGATATATAGTAGTTTATAAGTATGGGAAGACTTGAGATTTTTAAATAGAAGTAAATTACAAATCTATTTAACTTTCTGATACCAGTTGATTTCAAAGAAAACATTTTTTCGCTGGACAACCCCTTTAAGCTTTATTTTTTAGATGATATCAATGTATCTAATATCATGTATCTATTTTATAGAATTATCTATCAATCTATAACTCTCTGATATCAATGTATACATAGACTCGTTGATATCTATCTCATTTTATCTCTAATGGTGCGTTTACACGAAACGATAATTGGCCCGATCGTACGATTAACGATGTCAGAGTAACGATTTTTTTTTCATAACGATCAGCGTTTATACGGTACGATATATCGTACGGAAAACTGGTTTTGCGATCGTTTCGCGAACGCTTAAGCCTATCTCACACATTGGTTAAATCGGCGAACGACTGTTCACGCGGAACGATTTGCGAATTTTTTGCGAACGACGATTTGATAACACGTTGAAAGATCAAAATGAGCGATGTATCGTTCGTCGTTTGATCGTTCGCTGCGTTTACACGTACGATTATCGTTCGAATTCGATCGTTATCGCGCAAATTCGCACGATAATCGTTACGTGTAAACGCACCATAACCAATCTCAATGTCATCTATATTTCTCAATGTATCTGGTATTGATGTAGCGGATATCTATTCATCTCATATCTATCTTTGAAACCAACCCCAATATAAGGACTGTGCGTAACAATCTACAAAAGCCCGATCCTACACGCTTTTGTCCGTGCTCTTCTCTAAAAGCCACATTTCTTTTCTATCCAAGAGGAACCAAAAGAGCGAGCAGAAAATAAGCCTGATATAAAGCCCCTCATTTGAATGCTAGAAATATACAGTCTCATTGTTCGGCATTATTGTAAAACGCATGATGTTTATTTTCAGGGGGTGTGGGTGAAATAAGAGCTCCGCAGTGCCATATCAGAATCCTGTTAACTCACACGTGCCACTTTAACTGTCTAACTCTTTGCCAACTCACACCAAGCAGCAACATGAGCTGAACCAGTGCCAGGCCTGCAATTAGGCAGCATTGAGAAGGTCCCGTTCTGCTGACGTGGAGCAGCACAAAGTGAGGATGATCCAGCATCAGACCATAATCTGGAGGAAACTTAATTACACCACTCTCATCACAGCTTAATTAGTGCCACTTAATATGAAGCGTTAAACTATGTTTTAATATAATGCCAAGCTCTGTGGGAGGGCAGCGCTGGGGTGAAGAAGGAGGGCTATGTATATTTTTATCTATACACTGTTGTATTTCTTTTTTCTTTTGACATTGGGTGTTCTGTTGGCAAAGCAGGGGTGGTACAGATTAACCCTTCTCAGGTCAGAAGCAAAGCGTACTAGCAGAGTAGACACTGACTGGGGGAAACAAAACTATTCTGTTTGATGTTCATCCCAACACTAAATTTATCTATAATGTTCAAAGCCCTATTTTAAGACCCGGACTAGTTCAGTGTCTCGACTGCAACTGGATTATAAAAAAAATATATGTTCTTATACCTAAAACGAGCACCAATATTATATGGAATGGGGCATGCGAAGAGACTGCACTACTTGATGCCACCCATGTATAAGCGTGGCATGGTTTCTGTTAGAATCTGTTCATTTAACAGAAACCATGCCATGCTAATCTGTTGTTTTGATTCAGGACAATGCCTTTAAAGCAAAGTTATATTTAACCCCTTTATGATGCAGTTTTAATTCTTGTATTTTTAATTTAATCTACAGAGCTTGTTTTTTTTTTTTTTTTTTTTTTGCCATACTGATTCTACCCTTTATTTGTTTACAAAAACAAGATTTTTAGACTTTTGGTAATTTCCCTCTCTTAAGCAAAGCACTGTATGGTAAATCTGTAAAGACGTCAGAAGAGAAGGATTTAGGGGTAGTGATTTCTGACAGCCTTAAAATGCACCAGTCACTAGTGCAATTTTTTTTAGTATGTTGAGTAGATTATTTAAACTAAGAGTATATGCACACAGAGTAATTCTTGCAAAAAACTCTGTGCGTGCGGAATCCGCCACTCCCACTTCCCTCTCCTTCCATAGACTCCATTTTATGCTTGGGCAGATTCCAGTGTCCGCCCAAAGAATTGACATGTAATTTCTTTGGGCGGACGACAAATCTGCCCAAGCATATAATGGAGCCTATGTGATGGGCGTAACTTCAAGTGGGAGCTTGGAGGAGCGAGCAACGGATTCCGCACTTTTTCCGTGAGAATTACTCCGTATGTATATTCCCTAACAGTACTTACAATCCCTATTGGGCCAGGAATGTATGACCTTAAAGAGGATGTACCATCAGGTACATCCTCTTTAACCTGACACAGGGATAGAACAGAGCGGTCACAGGGAAGACGGGCCCGCGGTCCGTTTTTTTAACCGCGGTCCGGTTCCCGTTTTCAGCGCCGTTCTATCCACGGTTACCGGACGGTGCTCAAGCACTGGAGGCGGTCCGGCCCGCCCCCAATGGGAGGGACCCCCTGCCCCTCTATGACGTGGCTACGTTAGAATCAATAGAGCCGCGTCATAGAGGGGAGAGAATTACCTCCCACTGGGGGCGGGCCGGCTGGCCTCCAGTGCTTGAGCACCGGACGGTAACCATGGATAGGACGGCGCCGTACATGGGAACTGGGCCGTGGATCGAAAAACGGACCGCACTACCAGCTTTCCTGTGACGGTGCCGTTCTATCCCTGTGTCAGGTTAAAGAGGATGTACCTGATGGTACATCCTCTTTAAAGGGGCTCAAAATGCCACTTGTATAAACTTGCAATTTGATATACTTCCTAGAACTCTTTAATAAAAGTGAATAGATATATACCAATACCCAGTCCCTAAACAGGGCCATAGACTTCTTATAAATAGAAACAGATTTTTTTTTTTCCAGTAAAAGGTCAGTAAGGTAACTCCCCCAATCACACACTTAAATATCATGAAGTGTGGCAAAGGCAGATGAGAGCAATGGAGGCTCTCCGCTTAATGTAGTCAGTAAATAAATAACGGAAGCCCTAAACTTAGTGTACTGCAATCAGCTGGAACTATGGCATAATTAACACAGCGGGGGGCCAGAGTGCCAGAGTACGCAGGTTTAAATGAACTAGATGTCTGTGAATGGAATAGTTGTTCATGCAGTTTCCCTGGGGGGCATTGCAAGTCCAGAACTTAAGCATTCCCCGTGTCCAGCAAGAACATGATTACAATATCACAATTGAAATAAAAGCAACCATATTCACTGTAAGGTGAACCGTAACAAAGGCATTGGGTGCATTACCTTGAAAAAAGTATTTACCCTCTTCTGAGGTTTCGTGTTTTCCTCTACTATTGAATGATAAGTGGTTTAATTTGGCATTTTACATTGATCAACAGGAAAACGAGTCTTTAAAGTCGGGTCTCTACATAGTGATCGGCATTCATTACAATCGCTATACACAAAATAATTGAATGCAAAACTATTCATCCCCTTCAAGTCAGGACGCAGCAAAGATAACATTGGCGCTATCTTTTTTTTTTTGCAATATTGTTCAAGGTCTGTTAATTTGCAAGGGGGACTGTGAGTAAATAGCTTTTATCAAATCCAGCAACAAAGTCTCCGTAAAGGGCCATTTACACTGGTCAATTATGATGGTGAAATGCTTATTCCTAGCGGCCATAACAATAAACGTCTTATGTGAATGGAGCAACAATAAACCATATAAATTAGTAGCATGGTAAATTTGAAGGATACTGTATGTAGTAAGTGACATTTCAAATTATACTGTCTGGCTGTTATTGCTTCACTGGTATAACCAGTACACTTTAGGTCAGGGTAAAATGTCATTTTCCTTCATGTGTACCCAAGTACTGTGGTTATAGATCACTATTTTCTGTTACAAGGCCACCGCTAGGCTGGGCCCTTCACGGAGGGATATCTGACTAGTCCTGTGTATTGAGACTCTTAAGGCTCCATGGACTCTCTTTTTTGAATACTCGCAACTGAGTTAGACATTGACGCAAAAGGGGCCACCCTGGTATTTCCCTATTTGTGTCCCAATACTCACAACCGAAAGGGACTTAAGGGGCTACATATCAGGGTGGTTTGGTGATACAGGTTCTCCTTCCCTAGAGAGATGTCTAGCTATTCCCATGTTTTGAGACTCACAATTTTTTTTTTTAGCATGGTACCAGGCAGATCAAATAAGCTCTAGTTATCAGTGGTGCAGTTAGTGCGTGTTGGTGGACACCAAGTAGGGAAGTCTGTGATCAAAGTTGCTTATTGTTTTGTAATTTTTGTCTACAACTCAACAAAGTTCCATTATGTCCTTTGTATTGAGCTTCATCTCCAGTGGGTACTTTGTTATCCATGGCATGCAGTAGAGTGTCTGCCTCCTTTACCACTGAATATACAGAGACCAATGGTACCAACTCACCTGAGTATACACATAATTTCCAATTTTACCAGGTGGCATTGGCCAAATCAGAACTAAAACATTGAGGTGCTCTGCGATCATAAGAAGGCGGCCAACTGAAGGCCCATCCTCCTCATATGTTATTTTCTGGTGCGGCACATTAGAGATCATTACAGAGTATTTTGTATACGTCTAGAAACAATGGTGAAGTCCTAGTTGTCCCAGAGATTACAGAAGTTCTCAATGGTCACTGGGAATACTAAGATAGCAGACCTATTTTGTGCCACTCTTTGTAGAGTGCCTATCATGCAATCTCATTCTAATGGCTGAAACTATATTAATAAAAATATTGCAAGGCTCAAATAACATACAACACGTCAAAGCATGTGCTCCTCGAAGCTTCTAGTTATGGACATCCCCTTAGCTTTAGTATACTTCTACAAGAAATGTACATTTTGCAGAATTTACATTATTCTTTTTTTTTTTCTTTGAATTCTTGCCATGAAAGCCAAGGCAGTGTGGGAAAAACTGACAAACAAGAGCCCTGACTACAGTGACGGGACCCCTATGATGATTACGTGTTACTTTCACCTCCCATTGTTCCACTACTGGCAGTCTTGTAGCTACTTTGTCTTCAATTGCTGTAGTCAACAAGTAGCCACAAAGCTTTAGGTTTATCTTCACCTACGGATAGCTACTGATTCCTAGCGCTGGTAATTCCATAACCTATGTATCAAAATGTGTACATAATGTTATCAAGTCTCAATAGCAATTAGGACATTTTACAAGGTACTAAGCCCTACTTAACAAGTTAGGAATGGACAAAGTTTCATTGGCTGTGTTCTTTTATGGTGTAAGGATGATGTCGTAGAACCCTTTAAAAAATTTTAATTTTTTTTTTTATTGTTTGCTATGTTCAACCCAAAACAAATACACTTCATCGAAAAGGTTGCTTGTTTCCACATTGGGTTTAGAAGACTATGCAGTGCCCAACCCCCTCTGTATTCCATGCTGTCTAAATACAGCATAATGAAGGCCACTGAGGCTTTGTTTTGCTTTGAAAACTTCTCTGCAAGGAGAGCCCTTCCCATCCAGAAGATTATATCTGGGTCAGAGAGCAAGCACAGATACAAACCCCTGGACTCCATGACAAAAGCTTTTCAAACATTAGCAGGTCATCCCCCCATCACGACCTTCTTAGCCCTTCAAAACATTTTTCTTTCATGGCCATCCAGTGGCAAAACCTCTCACACATCTTTGGTGAAAGACTCTGATCTCACTCACATCTATGAACACCCTACCTGAAATAGCTAATGGGTTCTAATCGGGACAACAGAAAAGGGAAAAGAGGTATCCTTGTTGATCCTTGACTTCTCTGGGGTTGAAAGACTTCATTTGTCAAAGAGCTACTTTAACTTTATTATAATCTTAACATAACCATAACTATCCAAAGATGTCATAATGACCCATGGATTAATGCGCCTATTGTCACACAAAAATGATCCAATCCCGAAAGGTCATGTAATGTTTTAGGGAAAGGGAAGCCTAGAATAGGGACGAGGCAGATTATTTTGCTTCCGTATTGGGAACCTGAGCTTCACAGTTGGTTCAAGCGTCAGATCTCTAAGACTTCCCATGTCGGTTTTATAACAAATAAGTCATGAACTTTCATAAAAAAAAAACTATATTTACATGCGTCATGGGTGCATGTTCCTCTGCTCAAGGTCAGCTTTTCAATGACAGCTGTAAAGCGGTAAACCCTTGGCTGTGTTTATACTAGAAGACAATTGTGAAAACATTGGAAGTAATAGGTATGAGACTTAAATAGAGGTGGTGGCCCTCAGGTTTAGGTTGCCACTCATCCGTTTTAAATGGGCAATGTATTGCCAGAAACCAGCCCAATGCTCAAAACAACGTTGTCTCCCTTAGCATGTTAAAGAACCACCTATTTTTGGCCTTGAGGATGCAGTAATTTGTTTGTTTTTTCATTAAATTCTAAGGGTCATAAGCATTTCATTTTTCAATTAACATTGCTATATGAATAGTGATAAGCAAACATCCCGATGTTCGGTTCGGATCGCAAACACGAACATAAAAAAAATTGTCATCGGTTCGTGTTTGCCGAATATTTGAACAAATAACGAACATACAGTAGAAGGTTACATTTCGTTTACGCACATGCATACAGATTATTAAGTGCAGAGCTTAAATTACGCAGTTGTGTACGTTCACAGGTTCCATTATGTTCGAAAATGTTGGTTATAACCATGTTGGTTATAACTATTCCAATCATAGCAGAAATTGTGCGCAATCGGCGAACATGAACAATTAGCGTCATGTTCATACTAACATACAAACATTTATAAATGAATACCAATTTTTATTTTTTTATTTTTTCAAATACTTTTAAATGGCCCCATTTTGGGGTACATGTTATTTATTCTTTAGCTTTTTAGCTTTTTAATTATTTATTAAATATTTTTAAAATGCAAAAAGAAAACAAAACAATTCTGCCCATTTTTTGTCATTTACAATTAAATAAAAATGATATCAAATATTTTGAATTGTGGTTTTTGTTGGCACTATTTTTGGGATACCTAAAAAATAATGTTTATTTTTTTATGGCATTCACAAAGCAATTTCAATAGCAGTTTAATTATATTTATCAGCAATGCCATATGTGTTTTTTTTTTCCTTTTCAAAAATGTTATTTTACTTTACTTAATTTTTTTAGTCCCTCTAGGCAATGTCACAATTTGATCTTCTGATTGCTTATATAATGCGTTAGTATACTCCATATACCAAATTATTATCGCCTATCAGTGTAATGCTGGCAGGTAATCCATAAGGCCATGCCTCTAGCACAGCTAATAGGCATATAGCTTATTGATAGGTCCCAAGCTGCTATGACAACTGTTGACACTTGTGACCGCAGGGTGCTGATGAGTGACAGAGGGGGCCCTCTCCTTCTGCCAAATCACTTACATGCGACAGTTGCTATTGACTATGGTGTTTATAAAGTGTAAACTGTTGGGATTCTAGTCATCTCTGATCCCGGTAGTTGCAGCAGCATTCTGGCTGTATAGTACAGCAGTGGTCCTGTGGATCAAAGTCTGGGCAAGCCGACAGTGATTCTGCAATCAGAAAGCTAGTAGTCCCGTGAGTAATTGTGGATTCACAATTACACACATAACCATTCGCACTTGCACTGATCCACTGATTGAAATGGTTGATCTGTGCCACAACTACAGACTGTACAGTGACTTGTTTGTTTTTGCAGCTCAGATCACCTCTATCTCCCGATCGGTATAGGTCTGAGCACTCAGACCAGAACCGATCAAAACTTTTGAAACTTCAAAAGTTTTTTTTATAACGACAGGTACACTTTAAAGCAACTCTGTACCCACAATCTGCCCCCCCTTCCCCGCCCCCCCCCCCAAAAAAAAACACTTATACCTTCAGATAGCTGCTTCTAATCCAATATCTGTTGTCCTGGGGTCCATTCGGCTGTTGGTGCAGTTATTGTCCTAAAAAAACTTTTAAACTTGCAGCCCTGTGCCAAACGGCCGTGGCCTAGAATTTGTGTGCATTAGGCTGGCACAACCTCCCTGTCCCTCATCCCCACCCTTCTCATCATTGGGAATGCCCCAGGCAGATTGTCTCCTATTCATCAGCTGTGAGAACACACATTCCTAATGATGAAGAGGGTGGGGAGGAGGGACGGTGGGGTGGTGCAAGGTTAGGGCATGGATACTCTAGGCCACGGCGGTTTGGCACAGGGCTGCAAGTTTTAAAGTGTTTTTTAGGAAAATAACTGCATCACCTGCCGAACGGACCCCAGGACAGATTTTGGAGTAAAAGCAGCTATCTGAATGTACAAGTGGTTTGGGGGGGACAGATTGTGAGTAGAGTCGCTTTAAGAACTGAAGTGGAAAATAAAGAATAGACTGATCTTTTACCTTTTCCATTCTTGTGTTTGGGAGTAAACATTGACTCTGAAAACCTGAAAGTGTGAATACATCCTTATATTAATCAATATTATTAGTCCTATAGGGCTGATCAGTCCATACACACGGCACAGACCCACATGATCCTGATTTGGTCATTGGTAAAACATTTCAACCAATGATCAACTTACATCTTACACAGGGCTAGTAAAATGAAACTAGCCTAACTCAGAGGGCTCCGGAGGGCATTCTGTTACTGCAAAAGAGATTGACATTGGACAACAGGCACTTCAGTGGATGTGCTCGCCATTTTATAATTTTAGTGTAAGAATCATTGAAAAAGTCAGGTCACGCTACAGTATTTTTAGGGGTTTACAGATGCACAGGTGATATGGCCTCCTCGCTTACTTGATCTCACCCTGTGTGACCTCAGGTTATCGGATTTTATGAAGTGCCAGGTCTTCTGTCACAGACTGGCATCAGTGTCAGATCTAAAGAACAACATTGGTCTGCATGTTGTCACAATTACAGAGTTGTAAATGGAGAGCATCGTTAAATAACAAGGGGGACATATTGAACATTTGTAGCATGATTTCTATAGCCACAGCACCACCTATATGTTGCTTTTTGCACTACAAATGGTGAATGCATTATCTGAAATGCTCATTGTCTGATTTTCATCTCATTTGGAGTAACAGAACGCCCTCCAGAGCCCTCTGAAGTAGTTTTGCTAACCCAGGATACGTAGAGCTTCAGACTTGAGTAATCTGCTGGTAAAGCTTAAATATTGCATTTAATGTGAGAAAGACAAGTGAAATATATTGTAAGTATTTTATACTCAGACTCCTCAGATATATAATAAGAATAGAAATCAGGGACAATATAAGAACCGAAGGCAAAATGCCACAGAACAATTTAGACCCCTCTATTTCTTTTGATGCCTATTTGATCCTTTTGGCATAACTTGCATAGAGAGACTCCTTTGATAAAGGGTTAAACTGAAAGGCATGCATTAAAATGACTACATTTCATGGTGTAGTGACTTCACTTTAATGGAACACCAATATTTCATCCAGTGCAGGACAGCCGCTATAGGAAATGCTGCCCCTTTCAGCACACTCTAAACCAAATCTCTTCAGTATCCCATCTGTTGGAGCTGTCCTGGGTCTTATATTTCATGCTTGAGATATCCGTTTAGCATCTGCCCAAGGTATTGTGTTGGTTCTCCATGTGACTGTGCTAAAGGGATGCACTGTATAGAAGAGCAGGAAATGAGGCAAAGTGGCTGGATGTAGGTAAACACTTTGGTATGTTTAGATGGAAAGAGTTTATTATGAATTAAGAGTGGAAGAGGAGATTAAGTAACATACAGTGGATATGATTCCTCCGGAGGTATTTACTTTATTCCTAATTGAATAAAAAAATAAAAAAAACTTACTAAGTAATAGCTCACAAACTTAAATAACATGTCACCAACTTTTAAAACTTAAGACTAAGAGTGGTATTACACAGGGCGATTATCGTTCGAAAAATCACTAGATTGTTCAGCTTTGAACAGTGATCGTTTTGTGTAATAGCAGGCAACGATTTAACGGCCAACGAGAAATCATTGATCTGGACCTATTTTCATCCTTGATCATTCACAAATGATCATTAGACGTAATAAGGCGTCATTCGCACGTTCCCTGGTCTATTAGAGAGGAAAGGACGACCGCAAGAACGACTGTAAGTAATTATTGAACTGTGTAATAGGGCGAACGATTAAGATCGTTCATCATCACGGTCGTTTGAAATTGTTTATCGCCAAAAAAATCGTCTAGTGTTATATTACACTATGGGTCCTTTTAGAATAAGAGATTTCTCGGCTGTGGGGGCCACAAATGAGATCACAAACAGCAGTCTATACTTACCAGCCACGCTGCTTGTGATCCGGCATCCGGTTCTCCGGTCCTCTGGCCGCCGGCTGTATATTCAGGCCACTGACTCTTCCAGAATGATTGACATCCAGAGGAGGCAGGGCCTAGAGATACAGAGAGCGCTAGGAATGCAAAGCCAGATACTGTATCAAAAGCAGCGTAGCTGGTAAGTATAGGCTGCTGCTAGTTATCTGGAAACTAACAGCACTGATATATACATTTGAGCTGTCAGTTTAACTTTATCTTTCTCAGATGCACAAACTAAGCAGCCAGTCAAAAAGCTTTAAGGCTGTGGGCATTTACACAGCTATCTCAGCAATGCCCAGTATGGGCTTGGCTATGATTGGCCAGGAGCCCCCCATGACCCCACTGTATATGAGAAAAAGTCACGGATCTCACTTGCCATTTGGGTTGAGACTAGCGTAGGGACAGGGTGCTGCTGACAGGCAAGGAAAGTAAGGCCGAGAGGTTTATTAATTGCTTGGGGTACAGAGAGGCCCAAGTAAACCACTACTTCCACTACTACTAGTGTTGAGCAAACTTTCCAAGCTGTCCATTCAGCACCCTATCGAGTCGATGAAAAGAAATGACCAATCACATAGATAGTGGAGCATGTTGTTCTGTGTCTGAATAAACCTACCACGTACATGTGGGCATCACAACTGGATAGCAGGGAAATAGACCAAGTGGTCCTGGTCTAATAAATCACAGTTTACATAATGAAGAGATGAATGTACAGAAGAGAAATCTACATACAGAGTTTAATTGCATTAACACAATGAAGGACAGCAAATGAATGGTTAGTTGTTAAAATAAATTATATTTACATTGCATTTTCATTGCATTACTGCATGTGTGAACACGCTTTAACCGGCAGCCGACATCGTTATCTTTGGCTGGTCTTCCTGAGATCAGTGATCTGTTTCCCGTATGGCTCTACTAGGCAATGTTCCCACCTAGCCAGAATCCTGCTCCACACCGATGAGGGGCAACATCCTGAAACAGGAAAGATACCTGGCCTTTGTTTTTCCTTTGTCATTACATTGACTAATTGGGCCACTTAATATGGTGGTTTTGGTGGTTTCCCTGCAGGAGCCACCCCTTGGCTGGGTCCTTCCCAGAGTGAAATCTGGTAAGTTTTGTGTTTTGAGACTCTTAAATGAGGCTCAAAATGCTCCCTTTTTTTTGCAAATTCTATTTCCCAGGGAGCAATGCACTAGGATTTCACTGCATTGAGCGCTTTTACCAGCAGCTGACAATGTTTTCCTTGGCTGGTCTCCCTGAGATCAGTGATATGTTTCCCATGTGTGAACACAGCCTAGAGTAAATCAATATTTGGTGTGATCAACTAGTGCCTTTAATAAAGCAACAATTCTTCCAGGTACACTTGCAGGGAAGAAAGGAAATGCAAAAAAGCTCTCACACCTCTTGAGCAAAGAGATGTCCCTTCAAGTCAAGTCTCGCTCAGTCAAGGAACTTTAGAACATTGACTGGGGATTTTATGTCAAGCCAAACAATCTCTCCAAAAGGAAAGATTTCCCATCTGCAGACAGCTGTTTCAGGGTTTTTGCCCCTTGTCAGTAAAGCAGAGTGTTGGCTAGCTAGTGAGAGGTCTATCGGCGTGGGTTGAGAGGTGAACAGGGATTTTGTTGATTGGTGCCAGGGGAACCACCTGAGGATTAATGCTGGAAAGACCAAGGAGATGGTGGTGGATTTCCGCAAACACAAATTTCCTCCAAGTCCAGTGGACGGACATTGTGATAGTGAACACGTATAAATATCTGGGTGTGGTCCTCAATAATAGGCTGGACTGGGCTGATCACATGGACTCACGGTACAGAAAGGGCCACAGCAGGCTCTACCTGCTCAGGAGGCTGAGGGCTTTTGGAGTCCAGGGGGCACTTCTTAGGACCTTCTTTAAAGGGGTGCTCCAGCATGGGGGCACTTTTTTGGGGGGACCGGGGAGGAGGTGGCTGAAATAAAAGACGTCCACTTACTTCCCCGGTTCCAGCGGCAGGTCCCGCATCTCAGAGCTCCGGTGCCTGGTTCCCGGACGCTTCCGGGTGTCTGACGATGCCCGAGACGCTACGTCTCAGGGCCGCTTAGCCACTCAGTGAAGGAGGCGGGATCCGAGCGGACTTCAAACTGATCCCGCCTACTTCACTGAGTGGCTCAGCGGCCCTGAGACGTAGCATCTCGGGCGGTGTCAGACATCCGTAAGCGGCCGGGCACCGGAGCGCCGTGATGCGGGACCCGCCGCTGGAACCGGGGAGGTAAGTGGACGTCTTTTATTTCGGCCACCTCCTCCCCGGTCCCCCCAAAAAAGTGCCCCCACGCTGGAGCACCCCTTTAACTCTGTAGTGGCATCAGCCATCTTCTTCGGAGTGGTTGCTGGGGGAGTGGCATATGAACCAGCGATAGGAACAAACTGGACAAGCTGATCAGAAGGGCCAGCTCTGTCCTTGGAAGCCCCCTGGAACCGGTGCAGGTGGTGGGGGAGCGAAGGATTTTGTCAGTGGTCAGCTCCATACTGGAGAATGACTCCCATCCTATGCACGAGACCATGATAGCACTGGGCAGTACTATCAGTGACCGTTTAAATCACCCAAAGTGCGAGAAGGAGCGATATTGGAAGTCCTTCCTTCCTGCAGCGGTTAGGCTGTACAACCAACACCGACCTTTGCAGAGATCACTCCACAAAAAGAACTAAAATAGTCTAATGTTTTATTGTATCTTTTTTACCTTTTTCTGCTCTTTTGTTTACTTTAATTGTAATGCCTTTACTTTACCTTTTTGTATGTGTAATATTTATGCTCTGTAACACACTGAATTTCCCAATGGTGGGACTATTAAAGGATTATCTTATCTTATTGGTTGCTAAGGCTTCCAACTGCCATTACTGCTGGGAAGCTGCAGCACTAATGATGTCACCTGTGTGTGCAGTGTGGAGATTCTCCCAGTCATTTCTATGGGTCGCTCTTCCCCAACGCTCTCCCCTCCTGTACATCTGGCAAGGACGAGACTTTGCTCTAACCTTCCCGGGCACCCAATGTATCTTCCTGCCAAATTTGGGGTCAAACTGTTCTTCTACTGCAAAATAACATACCCTTGACATGAGAAGAAAGTGAAGGGGCTGAACTATGAATGAAAACATTGGAGCTGCGATGCAGAAAAAATATCAGAAGTAATGGTGTGTTCAATACCAAGAAATACAGACAGATACTTATCCATCATGTAATGCCATCAGGGAGGCGTCTGATTGGTTCAAAGTTTATTCTGCAGCAGGACAATGACCCAAAACATACAGCCAATGCCATTAAGATATACTGTTTCTTCAATGTAAAGAAGAACAAAGTCCTGGAAGTGTCGATATGACCCTCAAAGTGCCATGATCTTACCATCATGGAGTCTGTCTGGGATGATATGAAGACAGAAGGATATAAGTAGTGACATTCCCAGATCTGTGGATAGTTGTCCAAGATGTCTTGAACTGCTCAGTAATGGTTTTAGTTATCACAAGAAACAATGCAATTGAGGTTTCTTGCCAATACGCTGCACAATGGGGATAAATTAATTTGGTAAAAGTGTTTGTGGATCTGACACCAATCTAGCCCGGGGTAGAAAATCCATGTACCAGCACTACAACACCTAGCTAGCCTTCACTGCACCAACTTCTGCAGAACCTCCAGCTTACCACATAAGTGTATCTAAGAAGAATAGATACTGTTGTGAAGGCAAAGGGTGGTCACACCATATATAAATTTGACTAAAAGAGGTACTCCAGGCAAAAAAAAAAAAAAAAATCAACCTTTTCCCTATCCACCGGATAGGGATCACTGGGGTCTGACCTTAGTACCGGGCCCCAGCTTCTGTGTAATAGAGCCGCAGGTATGGCATGTGACCTGCGGCTCTAATCATTTCTATGGAGTCAAAGGAAAGAGCAGAGTATAGCGTTCATCCGGCGTAGTCTGCTCTGTCACTCCATTGGAATGAATAGAGCCGCGGGTCATGTGCCGTACCTGCGGCTCTATTCATAATACAGAAGCAGGGCCCGATACAAAGATTGGCGGGGGGTAATGAGAAATGGGGAAAAGTAAATTTTTTTCTGGAACACCCCTTTAACCCTACAGTTTATGTTTTTTTTTTTTTTTAATAATAAGTTTGGAAATAATTATTTGCAGCATTTTCACAGCGGCCTAAAACTTTTGCAAAGAATGCTGTATGTGGTGATATAAACATAGGATGAACAATAACTACAAAGTAAACTCAACCCTAAAACGTTGCGCTTATCCCAGTAATTATTTTTCCCCAGTCATTAACCAAGTGACCAACTTTCCTGCGCAAAGAAGACAAATCAAAATGAGCAATATGACAATGGAATTAACTTTATTCTAACTGCAGATTTAAGGTATACAACCAAACATTTGCTATTTTTTGTTTTTTTTATGAGACTTATAAATAAAAATACAAAAAATGTTCACTACAAAAAAATTTATTTTACTGTTAGTAGGATGTAAAAAATATTTTCTTTGCTATACAAGGCACAAACTTCACTTAGTGACAATGTAGAGAGAAAAAAAATCCTGCAGCATTTTATTCAAATTTTTTTTCTCCCCCAAAAGGGGAAAAAAAGAAAAACAGAAAACGAAGGAGAGAATGAGAAACACTGTAGTTACAAAGAGATGCTTGTCTACACAGCATGGAGAGAGAAAGTGGCACGGAGAGGGAAAGTGTCAGTAATGTAGCTATGCCCTCTGGAGATTACTGCGTCTGCTCAGCAAAACAATAAAAAGAAAAAAAAATCCTTGCAAATAGGTTAACAAAAGCAACACAAAATTTACAAAAGCAGAAGCTCAATAAGGTATAATGTATCACACGTGAATAAAGTGTTAACCTAAACTATGTCATATTTAGCGCACTGTTTGTATCCTATTAAAAGACTGTAGATTATACAAAGAAAAATTGTCCCGAATAGGACGGCTGGATGATCTTTTTCAGGTCTCCCTAATACTAAAGTCCTCCACCAGTAATAGATGTTTTAGAACTTGCCTTAGAATGCTTTTGACTCAATTTCGACTAAACTATTCAATTCCAAATTAACTTGATATTTACGATTTATGCCAGACCCTCAAAGAGAGGAAAAAGAAAAAAACTTAAAGCCAGTTTCGTAGCATAATTTTTTTTTATAACCCACATCACATCCACAAGTCCCATCTGCCAGATCCACAAGCCTTATGACCTGAACAGAAAACCTCATAGCTCCCTATGATGCTATCAGATCAGGTGGCCAGATAGATGATCTGGCTGGGAATCAGGAACGTAACATGGATGCAAAAAGTTTGTATGTATTACGTTTGCTAACAGACCTTAGAGATGCCACAGGGACCATTTTTGTTTCTTCATTATTTCTCCCTCTTTAGCATCTTCCTCCTTCAAACTCACACATATTAGCCCTGTCTTTCCAAACCTCAAAAGAACTGGATATGGCAAAAATATTTTGTCAAATAATCAGACCCAATCAATATGTATGAATGTTGGATCTGGATTGGTGCAGGTCAATGCTGCCTGGATGGAAACAGAAAATACTTATCAACTGGAGTAAGGGAGGCCATATTAATTTAGAAGAGGAGGAACTAAATAAAAAGTTATTTTTTCTAAACAATCTTTGCAGAAATGGAGGGAAGAAAAATAGAATACTAATACACGTGCATAGTTGCTATATAGTGAAATGTATAGAATCCCCACTGGTTAGAGTAGATGGTGAATCCACAGTGCTATAGGTCTTTTAAGAAAGTCCTGTGTCGGTGTCAAGGCAGTATACAGGTGTCAGCATATAGTGGTTCCTATACTACTAAGATCATTCAGACATACTGGACACAGTTGTAGTTCTACTCTCCAGTGTCGTAACCCATCCATCATATTTTGTAAAGGTCATCGCTACAATCTTCAGCTAACACAGTCAAAACAACTAAGCATGAGTTAATGGTTAAAACAGGAAAGCAAAAGTGTTATACCACTTAAGACCAGATGGGTAGGACCTTAATAAATATACATATTCTAATAATAATATGATGCAGGTATAGCAATATTGCAATAACAGCAACTAACATACTGGCGGTAATAGGTCTAATGAAAGCAAACATTTGCCACACCCCATTTACGCTACACCACTAGCTAAGCCGTATGTGAGGTTACTACACAGCAACTATCAGGCTTTAACTTATGTTTATTCATCACCTTATATGAGCCTCTGTTTTGGTAAAACAAAAATACATAAAAAACTAAACATAAAAAAAGGGAGCGAGACAAAAACAAAACAAAAAAAACAAAACAAAGAAAGTATTTTAGGCAACGTAACCAGTGGGCACCCAATAAACTTAGGCAAAGGGTGCTGAGGTAGACTTAATGTTTAATCACTTTAATGCTTGAGGGTCTGCCAAAAAACTGTCAAACCCACCAGCAAAAAAATGGTTAATATCCATTCATAAACACTATATTCCATTTTATTTAATATTATTAGCATTATTATTTATAATTTTCTTGATTCTTTCTATTAATTTTTTGACAGCTTTTGCGACTGGCACTTGTGCTGTTACAATATGGAGGCTAGCAGAAGGAAAAACAAAACAAAAAACAAAAACAAAAAGAAAATACAGAAAAACTTAACAAAAACAACAGAATAAAATGTTACAAAAATTGGGGAAGGTAAAGGAAGCCACACTTTTCTAGGTCCCCTCAGGGCTGTTGGTCCGTAATGCTACAATATTTGTACATATATATGAACAGATCGTTTTGCTGTTTATCCAGGCCTCTTACAAAAGCACATGCAAAACACAACATGAGAGGTACAACAAGAACAACGGAACAGGCTGACTGCTTTGGAATCTGCTTCAGGAGTGACTGTATGGAGAAGGACGTGAGCCTATGAAAGCGCCGGTCGAGTGATGTTCCAGATATTGCAGGTATGAGGGGCTGTGTTCACGACCAAGTGATGATGATAGAATATAACAAAAGCATGACTTTTGCAATCATTGTGGTTACATGAGAGTCGGAGGCACTCTTTGATATACTTCCTGTATATAAACTTATTTCCTTTCTGTGTACTGCACTAACCTCAGATTGTAAGAGGTCTACAACACGGGTGTATAAAGTCTTTAAAATAACCCATTTGTCTTTCAGCATTGGACATTTTTTTTTACAAAATTTTGTGCGTGTTTAAATTTTTATTTTTAACAATGCGGTTTTCTTCTTTTTGCCTCCAGCTTCCCAAAAGGGAGTAAAAAATTACAAAATAATGAGGGCAAAAGTAACTTTGCTTTTGTGCCTATTGAAATGCAATCTTTATTAAAAGGCATGTCACTGAATAACAGATGAAAAGTGTAATTTGTAAGTTTCCAAAAACTTGGGTTTAGCCAATTTGGAAAAATTTAAGAGAAAGAAAAAAAAAAAAAAAAAAACTTGAATCCACAAAACTTCAATGTTTCAGTAATAGTAGCACGGCCACTCCTAATCTCCCATCCAAAGCATGCTGTTCCGTTACAGAACAATTGTGATAAACTGCAGCAGTTTTTTTTTTTTTTAATTAATACATATGTTTGGTAGCTGGACACAGTTTTCCTGCAATTTTTTCCCACATTTTCTTTAAAAAAAAAAATGTTTAGGCACAAAGAATTAAAGAAGCCTTCTCTGACAATACAGCTGGCAATATTAAAACCCAAAAACTCATCAAATATAACACACAAAAAGGGATGAGGTGTTCTGAGATGAGAAAAACCAAATGGACGTGTTAATGCTATGGGATCAAACATGGATTTTTGCACAGTACAGTGTTAAAACGCATCTTAGTACTTTGTGTAATAATGTATTTTAAACTAAATAGTCAGAGAAACTTATACAATGGTTACATTTTTCTCTGCTGCTGCATTGTATTGTAATAATCGTTATCGATGTGAAATTATTTAGGGACTTTTAGAGTTTTGGGGAAAAAATTATCTAGAAGATTAAAAAACAGTAGTAATTTCAATTCACCTGTTTTTTTAATACTCGTCTTTTCTTTATTGTTCACTTTTTATCATGAAAAAATTGCATCTTTTTAAAGGGTGCCTCTCTTTTGGATTATATGACAGGATTCCCTTTTGAACCTTCATCAAGTCCATAGTGGGCTTCTAAGGCATGCGATATACAGAACTGCCAAAAGCTCCATAGACTTGCTTTGTAAGTTAATGGTGCTTTCGCCCTTCGTAGACTGCTTGCTTTAGGAGTTGACTATGAACCTGCCAGGGTTTTAACAGGTATTTTGCCACATGATTCAAATGAGAGATATCATTTAAAAGATAATGTTTTTGAAAGAAGCCAATTGTTTAAATTCTATAAAGTCTCCAATAAATGACAGCGTGTAAAGGGCGGGCTGACAAATTGAAAAGCGGTAATTTTTTTTGTTTTTAGTCTTCCTCAAAAATTGTCATCTGGGGAATGAAATACTGAAATGGGACAGAAACATGACTGACAAAACCAGTCTGCAACCTGGCCATAGGTAGGGAGGGAAAGAAAAAATAAAAATGAATGTCAGCTATGAAAAGTATTTGTCAGGATCCTGTACGGAAAACTGTATCTTACATTCCAATGCCAGCTAGAAGCAGAGTTTCCGAATAAGCACAATACTGTATGACTTTCAATACAACTTAACACGCAGGTTACAGCTTGGACCGTGCGTGTACACATACATACGCACACATACATACACACAGAGTCTGATTCACATTACAAAAAAAATATATATATATAGATATACAGAATATGTAGGCTCAAAACTGACAAAAAGACTAACAAATATTACAAAAATATCACAACTCTGTGTATATTTGCCCTTCCCCTAACAATATTCCATGTTTTTGTGAAGTTTGAGGAGGAGAAAATTCAGAGCATACCGCTTAGGGAGGGGATAGTGGGGAGGAAAAGTTTGTGTTTGTTTGTTTTTTGTGGAACAACGACTTTTTATAATCCCTTTTCCTGTGTCTGGTGAGGAAATTCATAAAACACTTTACATTTCTGCCTTGAATATTTTGGCCGGCTAAACATCTTTTGAACACGAGTCAGCATTGATACATACTGTGAAAAATATATATTTATATCTGCCAACAGAGTTAATACTTTCATCACCTTCACATTATGATTATAAAAAAAACAAACAAAAAAACATCTAAACTTCTATTCACAAATTCAAGTTTAAACCACAGATCCTTCAGTCACCCTCCCCCTATTTACGAGAGCTACTATAAAAAGTCTCTAACATGGGGAGCCATTTTAACCATCCAAAGCAACTTTTAAGATAAAATGGCAGAAGACAACAGCAGTATCCTAACCCCTTTATACAATCAAGGAGGTCAAAAATTTTGGCCCCTTTGTAGTAAAGGTCAATATTTCTCCTCTGTTTTTTCCCATTTTCCCAAGTAAGGCTACCTACAAAATAATCCCCTATACCTCTTATATTTATATAAATGCAGCTTAAATCACAAATCAAAATAGCCAAAATAAAAACAAAAACAAAAAAGTGAGATGAAAACGATTTCATTAAGCGTAAAATAAGATTAACATGGAACAGCATAGGAAAAAAAATGAACATAAAATAATTAACCCACTGGCAGAGGGACCTATGAAGCATTGTTTTCAAATGTTTTGTAGGTATCTCTTCCAGCAACAGGTTAAGAGGTAGCTTTGATGAAGAAATAAAATAAAAAAAAAAAAAAAGCCCAAGCGCAATGCAAAAGGGCTAAGTCAACCCTAGATTTAATACCATATTTGGTACAAAACAAAACAAAAAAAAAAAAATCAAAGAAATAACACACTGTCATCTTGCCCATTCTCAATTTGGCACATTTCTCCTACAATGTGTCAAAAAAACAAAAACAAAAAAAAAAACATATGCCTATTAGGCATCACTAAACATGAGGTCGTCAAAAAAAAAATAAAAAAAAATTCAAGTACAATGTGCTAAACATAACAAAATTAAACAATTATATACATAGAAGCAGCCCCTATTATTTAATTGGCCTCTGAAAACATAACGACAAAGTCACAAGAGGATGTTGAGAATTCAGTTTGTTTGCTTTTGTTGTGGAGAAACGGGAAAGGTACAAATGAACCAAACACATCCATTTACAATAGTGGCTCTAATGTTGAAAGGTTTGGTCTGGTTCGTATCCATTTGAAAGCAACAGATCTCTCAGGCCAATTGCCATTTAAATGAATATCTTAATGCCGCCCAACTTTTTTTCTTTTTTGTGTTTCATTAACCCTTGTTGCCAGGATTATCACTTGCCTCCAAGCAATGGGATTGCCCATTGAATTATGAAGAATAAGTACTTTCCAAAGTGCTCAGCTTCAAAGATCTTCCTAGCCGTTACAGCAAGTCACCAAATTCCCACCACTCTAAATAAATGGTGGATCGATTGGAGGAAGATTGGGAACTAATGAAACATACAAACTAGACATCCAAACTGAACTAAGTGGATTGAGGACAAACTTAAATATGAGGCTTTAACCTCCTTCAGTGCTACGAAAAACAGGTGAATACCAAGTGGTATTACAGTCTATGCTCCATACTAGAGCACAATATTAGTTTTATACAATCCAGTTTATCTGGTTTGATCACTATAATCATCCGAAAAGAATCTAGATCATACGGCCAAATCTAATCTTATAACAAGATGATGAAATGTTATGTGAAATAAATTTATAACTTATTTTTCATAATTGCAAATTACATTATTTCAATATTGAAAATTTCTGGAAATCCAAAAATTTGCTATGGTCCGGCCGGTACAGAAACCATACTGTGTTAAGAACTGCTCTGGCTACTGAAAACCATCTCATTCTTAATCTTCTATCCAAATTTTGGAAAAAATAAAAAATAAATCTGTAACATTTAGAAAAACTTTTAGCTTTCTACATCAAAAGCCAAAAAGGATGGATGTGTTTGATTTTTTTGCTCTTACGTGGATTTTTTTTTTTTTTTTTTTAGAGGTTTGTATTGCTCGGCCTTCCCAATATCATGTTCAAATCACCTCCCTTACAAATGTTTTGACTTTTCCTATTAAACATAGCACAAGTACAAGTAGGTCTTTTCGATTCTCCAGTCGGCAGGGATGTCCTCCGGTTTGTGGCTCTTCATGTGCTTCTGCATGGCAGATAGGCTGGGACAGTATTCCAGGCAGATGGTACACTGGTAAGGAGAGGCTCCATTGTGGGTTCGGAGATGTTTGATCATGGCAGAATAATCTCGCGAGCGCTGGTGGCATAATTTGCACTCAAATGGTTTTTCACCTATTAAAATGAAAGAGATATTAAGGAAACAGTAAAATAAAACATACAGTAGCATATATAGCACTCTCATGGATGACCATTCATTACAGTAGTTACCATACAACGCACTAGGGCTGCCAGAATCCCTTTCCTTTTTGGCTCTAGTGGATACCCTGACCTCTCAATGATGTCCGTATAGACATGGGTTTTCTTCCAAATTTATTTGGTACTATTTCATAGCATTTCAATTGTCGTATTTTTTCTAAGGTTCACTTACACATTATAAGAGAAATCTGGCAATTCTAAAAGCCGGCAGCCTGGGGGAAGGGGGGAATGATGAGCGTCAGGCTCTGGGATCTCCATGGTGTCCACGTCATGTACTAGCTGATGGACTGTCTGCTAAGCCAGTCATTGACTAGGGCGAAACGCCACTCCAGTAACTGATTGGCTGAGCGGTCAGTCCATCAGCCGGGACAGGCATTTTCCTCCGAGTTGTGACATCATCACATCGCAGGGGGGAAAGAACCTCCGGCGGGGGTCCACGGCCGCTCACTGTAGGCACGTGGAGAGGCAAGTTCCTACTGCAATTAATCTGACCTATTCATATGGGAGCTCTGCTTTATGAAACTTATGCTTTTAACATAAGGCTTACTTACAAATGGACACATTTGCAGACAATGACCTTCTGAAACTTACCTGTATGAACTCTGTAATGTGTTTCCAGTTGGTGCTTTAGACTGAATTTCTTTCCGCAGCCATTACACTCGTAAGGTTTTTCTCCCGTGTGGATTCGCTTGTGACCCTTCAGTGTACTTTCATCCCGGAAACAACTTCCGCAAAATTCACACTCATACGGGTGATCACCTGAAAATACAAGATGTGTCATAAATGCGTAGTAAAGACTAGAAGGGATATGTAAATCTATTAATGTAATTTTTCACACAACTTGATTATTTTTTCTTTATATATGAGTGATTTATGCATAGCAACCTTAAAAAAAAAAAAAAACAATCTGTCACCACTGAAGCCATTGGGGGTGGTCCCCAGCCTCTTCCCTTCACCCCACAGGCCTTGACTGATAATCTCTTCCTGTTTGGGTATAACAAAAAAGAAAAAAAAAAAAAATCTTTCAATCAAGACTGGTGAGAAAGGCAGAAGTCACTAAGGACCACCCACATGACCCATGATGAAGGCAGCACGAAAATGACAACATGTTCTCCAAGTATATCATAACTAGAATTTTCACATCACAGGCATCTTCTTAAATAACCAAAACTGTATATAAGGTGGGCTGAACAGCTGGGATCAGAGACTACACAAGTTCAGCTGTCAGTCATGGTTCAGTCACAATTCAGCTTGGTCGCCTATTAATCATATGGTTATGGAAAGAGGAAACATCACAGGGCATTGGCATGGTATATGGCAGGTTTGGTATTTATTTTTATAACCTATTCATGATGTTTTTTCCCCCCAGATTTGTGGGCTGTCATAGAGAACATACTGCACTACCCAATTTATACATTCACAAAACATGACATAACGCACTGTATCAATGGGGTCAGACAAGACTGGTTACGAAGAGTTTCATAGAGGATCTGCCAACATCTCAGTAAAAAACAGATGCCAGGATGCCAGTCTGAACAGACACAGAATTATTTATGTGTGCATATGTTTAGTCTTTCCAGTCGAAAGGAATTAAGAAAGCATATAGGATATGTTGCATGTATGTATAGCATAACTATTATTGGTGCAAAGCTCAACACATTAGTAATAATAATAATAATAATAATAATAAACAATAACAACAATAATAGGCTGCGTGCATGTGCAGACGTAGCATAATGATACATGAACACACCCTGTTTATGTGGTACACATCCTCTCCAGCATTCAGCCAAGACTAGAGACAGAAAATATAATAAAGAGGGTGACAGGCCCGTGGCTCTTTATTTATGTCAGAAGGCAGAGCAAGGACAATAAAACCAGATTGATCACCGCAGCCCCAGCTCATGAATATTTAAAATATTACTGATTCCACTTGTCACTGTAATTGCAATTTTCTGCGGGCTGCGGATCGGAGGCCCTTGCGTTTACGGCGGGGGAACAAGGGCGCCTGTATTTTTTCCTCGGCCGGCCTGCCAAGCGTGTAATGTTCTCGTTGCTTCATACATTTTCTCCGACTCCCGGAGACTTTAAGTCATCCGCAATGACCTACGTTTTTTCATTATCCTGGTGTCAGAGCGCGGCTGTGCCTCTGCATAAATTGTCCTCCTGGTTACATGTGCTCTATCTACTTGTATTCTTTTATTACACTCCTTATTTCCAGCTCCCAAACTATAAACATTTGATTAAAAAAATACAAATAAAATTTTACAGGTACTTCTAATCATCTGTATCCGAGAGTAGATCAGAAGGCGTTACAATGCTGCAAAAATTAAAGGCAGCCCCTAATCTATCTAATATGTGTAATTCTTAATAGACTTCAATACATAATTAAGATCAAGTCATGCATAATCGGCCTCTTGTGACTGTGTTAAACAAGTGTTTGTACTGGAGAAGAGAGGAGAAGAGTTGAAGTGCGTAGGCACCTGGGAGGATAAATATGATGGAACCATTTACAAAGAACCCCTTGAAAATCTATCAATTCTCAAACTATTTGTTTTACGTATGCATATACCATGCACATAGAGAGCTTCGCCCAATGGCTGAAGGAGGCCAAGTCATTTTGTATTCTATAGTATGTGCGGAGAGAGTGTGTGGTGGTAAAGAGCTTTTCGGAAGCCAATGACAAGCCATCAATGCACTTCTTTGTCACCATGTTCAACCATATAAAAGTGACAATGTATGTGAAGCCAATTCAAAAGGTGACCAAAGTTGACAACCAACATGGCCACACCATCACAAGGAAAGGAAACTAAAAGGCTGTTTGAGTACCATATGGAAGGGTAGTGTCTACCAGTGCAGTTCCCTATTCTGGTTCATAGAGAAGGTTCCAAATTATGACGTCTAAATGCTCAACACTTGCGTTTGAACTTTTACACCATGTCCGACTTAATACAGTAAATTAATATTTTTAGCTGAAAACCCTACTTAAAGAATAGCAGTCTACTTCTTTAGGCTAGTTTAGCATTGACTTTAAAGGAACATAGCAAGTTCTAAATTGACTGAAAGATGGTGTTTGTCCACCTTATCGCTACAGTTTTTCAATTTACATAAAAGGTATACAAGAAAAGCAACCACTTTCTGTAATTCCAACAGGGGTTGCTTTATTTTCTAGAAATTGTTTCAACCTGTCCTTGGGTTATTCCTGGTAGTGTATTTAAAGCCCATTATTGATAACATCATGCATGACATATTCTAGGTTAGGTTGTTCAAGTAGAGAAAAGAAACAAAAACATATGCTTTGAAATGATGTGTAGTGGCCCCATTTATCTTTGAGACTCCTCTCTGCCAGCCATTAAGGGGTTTGAAAAACATGACCACTCTCTTCCAGAGACAGCACCACTTTTGTCTCCAGTTTGGGTTCAGGTTTTCATTTAATTGCAAATGACATCTCAACTGGAGACAAGTCGTGCTGTCTCTGGAAGAAAGAGGCCATGTTTTTCTTAGGCTGGATAGCCCCTTTAATACCAAGAGCATTTTATATGATGGGATAATATAAAACATAGTTTTAAAGGGGTTATTCAGCGCTACAAAAACATGGCCAATTTCTTCCAGAGGCAGCACCACTCTTATCTCTAGTTCAGGTGCGGTTTGCAATGAAGCTCCATTCA
The DNA here is from genome assembly GCF_027789765.1 of Dendropsophus ebraccatus. Lineage (NCBI taxonomy): Eukaryota > Metazoa > Chordata > Amphibia > Anura > Hylidae > Dendropsophus > Dendropsophus ebraccatus. Next base: position 36,187,209 of record NC_091465.1, read on the forward strand.
CTATAATGGAACCAAGTTACAAAACCCCACCCAACCTGGAGACAAGAATGGTACTGTCTCTGAAAGAAAGTGGCCATGTTTTTGTAGCGCTTGATAACCCCTTGAAAGAAGTTCTGAAGAATATCCCTTGACATACTTGGTTCTGCTGAAAAAGATCCTGCGACCAAAAGGTCAATGGGTATATGAGTGAATGTCCGTGTATAGCCTGGTATCACCATAGAGAGGGCAATTCAGTTTATACTACTGTAAAACCCACTAGAGTCTTGAAATAACAAAGCCAGGAGCAGAGGGAAGCCTTTGTCAGAAACTTTATGAAAAATGACAAGATAATTAAAATGTTGCCCATTTGGTTCAACTTTATCACTGCCAAAAGATTTACATTTTAATTTATTTTGTACAAATGGGACTACCCCTGTGGCCAGAAGAAAGGCAGCATCCTACAGTTCCCTCTCACCCCTATTGCACAGCTATTATGATAGTACATCAAGAGTCCCTCTAAATCAATGCCAGGAGGCTGACAGTGGCTTTGCTATCAAACACAGCTGCTGATGTTAAGCACACAGACTGGGCACGCATGCTGAAGACACCTCTTGCATTATTAATGAAAGCACGCGCCGCTCTGCAGCACAAGACAAGGAGGGGGGATCAATTGTCTACCTATTACACTTCCTACCCTTCTCGGAGAAAAATGTCGAGCGCTGGTCAGTGGTGGAGAATAAAGAGCTGCCGTGAATTATGCAGACTTCACGTAGAGGATTTTATTAATATTTTTCTGTAATGAGCAACTATTCAAATGGTTGGGAGAAAAATTTCTTTGGTGGCAAAGTTATCTAAGGTAAAGGAGGTGAAACCAGTGCTTCTTCTATATAATGTAGTCTATGAACCAGACCTATCAAGCTGCCCAAGACTCACACGGTTTGGTTCTCCCCATAGCAACCAATCATAGATCACCATTAATCTAAGCCAAAGCTCATTAAGATATAAAACCTGAGCTGTGATTGGTTGCTGCGGGAAAAGCCAGACAGTGTAGGTTGATAAATCTTGGACCATGTCACTCATAGGTCCATAGCTTTGATTCACAAAATGGCAAGTGTGGTATCCACTACTCATTATGTGACATCTCGAAGATACAACTAAGAATTTTATTTAATTATTTTTTTTTTACATCGGCAGATATCTGCTGATGTTGTGATGGCTTATTGCTTGAATGGCAAACAAAAGAAAGCCAGAAAATAAGATTTCAATAAGGAATTGTTATTTGAGCAAAGGCAGTCTCTCTTTTCAATGGCATCTGGATACAGTGAAATTACACAGTCTAAAGAAATAAAACGCTGAACAGCGCTGTCCATGGTACTGTAAAAAGTCTTCTTACCCGTGTGAGAGCGAAGGTGGCGTTTTAGTGCGGTATGGCTTGGAAAAGTCCTGTTGCACTCACTGCAAATGTAACTTCGCACTCCTGCGTGGACCTCCATGTGCTGTTGGAGAGCAGTCTGAGTCTGAAACCGCTTCCCGCAGAGGAGACAGAACACAGCCATATCTGAACCTGAAAGAAATACAGATGAGGAGATGTCACTTACAGGTTCTACACCACTTACATTGTTCAATTCTAAAAGACACAGCAGGAGCTGTGAGCATTCTGCAGCCAGCTTAGTATCTACCTATAGAAGCCTAGCCTCCAACCTATGCAGGAGACTATTGACATGTTCATTAAGTATAGTGGTAGACATCTGGAATATATAAAATAATGTGGTTCTTTCAGCACTAGTAGATTGAGATTTTGACACACATTCAAGTAAGGCTTTTAAGGTTCCTTTTGGGACAGGCAGACGCATGCCTGAAATAAGCACTGATCTAGAAGATGGCTTATGGTCTTACATGGTTTTAGGATTGTGTGGCCAGGACCTTATTAATGATCTCTCCAATATTCACTTTGTTTATATAGGGAGATGTGAAGCTGACCAACAATGATTTTTGGTGTTGCACAATCCTAGTGATCAACAGACGAACCAGTAATTGGTCGTTGCCTAGCTTATTGCTGTATCTATTACACAGAGCAACAATCGGTCTACTAGGCTAGGTAATCAACAAAAATAGGAGAAAGCTGGCACTACCGTGTGCTCCCCCAGCAGGGATAGGTATACACAAGCTGCCTTTCAGGAGTCTTCTGTCACGGGTGCAGTTGTGCTAACTTAACTAAGCAGGTATGAATATCAACCAATGAAAAATAAAAGCGGTGGCGAGTGCCGCTTTCATTGTTTCTACATTGGTAGGCTAGATAATCACCCTGTGTAAAAGGCCCTTAAAGAGGTATTCCTATTTTTGGTAGTCATGCCCTATTCACAGTATGCACAGGATAGTGCATAACTGAGATAGCTGGAGGTCTGACCAGTGGGGACCCCCAAGATCTTGAGAACGGGAACGCCAAATTCTTGTTGAATAGAGCTGCAGGCTTGGAGCACACAGCATATTTCCATTAACTGTCTATGGAGCCGCCAAGGTCAAATGCAGCTTTTGGTGGCTCCATAGAAAAAGAATAGAGTTGTAGAAATTTTGATGTCCCCATTCTGAAGATTGTGAGGGGCTATTCTGTGCATACTGTGAATAGGGCATAACTAACCAAGTCTAAATCCCCACCTACAAATAGGGTTAACCAATAGTTGAAAAGGGTCCTCCGAGCCCTCTCAGATACCAAGGCCAAGCAGCAACTGAGGTTATTAGAGAACTCTAATCTTTCTTCTACCTTATTTTAGATTTCACATTTCTTTATATTCACAATCACATTACAAAAACTTTGATTTACATATTTATCTGGAATTCAGATGAAAAGAAACTCATTAAATCAAAATGAAAGGGAGAAAGAAAATCTAAAACATTCCGAGAATGGATACAGTACATACTCCATTCCAATCCAAAATGAGATACACGTAATTGATGGAAAAGTCAGCTAGAATCACGATAAGGGTGCCTTCACACCTACCGACTTTCAGCGTTAATAACGCTGTAAGTCGGCTAGGTCCTGGCAGATCACTGTCATTACATACACGCAGCTGCGTGTATGTAAATCTGCCGGCCGCTTAACCCCTTCTGATGCCGGCCGCCTCCCGCTCCAGCTCTGTATACATTACCTGTCCTCGCTCCACGGGGTCCCGGCGTACTGCTCTCCCGCCTGGCCAATCAGTGGCTGCGGCTGGGCAACACACTGATTGGCCGGGCGCGAGAGCAGGACGCCGGGATCGCGTGGAGCGAGGAGGTATGTATACAGAGCGGAGCGGGAGGCGGCCGGCATCAGAAGGGGTTAAGCGGCCGGCAGATTTACATGCACGTAGCGGTCGTTCAGACCACTGCGTGTATGTAATGACAGTGATCTGCCAGGACCTAGCCGAATCGCAGCGTTATTAACACTGCGAGTCGGTAGGTGTGAAGGCACCCTAAGATGGTTTACTAGGGAACAAGGTGTGTCATTTACCCAAAGCTAGGTAGGAAATAAAAGATGATAAATATGTTAATAAGACTATCAAATATTATATGTAAGTATTTTGTCATTACAGCAGGACCAAAAATGGAATCTAGAATCTGATTTGTGGTTATTGGCATCTGCTCCACAGCAGAAGTTTTGATAAACCTTCTCCATAGACCACCAAAAAAAAAAACAAAAAAACACTTGGTTGATTGAATAGCAATATTAACCCAAGTTGAAATAATTATCAAATCGAGAGAGAGAGAGAGAGAGAGAGAGAGAGAGAGAGAGAGAGAGAGAGAGAGAGAGAGAGAGAGAGAGAGAGAGAGAGAGAGAGAGAGAGAGAGAGAGAGAGAGAGAGAGAGGCAAAAATTAAAGGGGTATTCTGGGCAACAGTGAAAAATCCAGGGGGCACAGGGAGTGTTGGGATCATAATAAAGAGGTCCTATTTCCCTGTCCCCACAGTGCAGCGTCACGGCACGTGGTCCTCTGTCAAGTTCCCAATACTGTGATGTCACAACCCCACAAAATAAAATGCCTCATGAGTGAGTGAGGCGGAACACAGCTGCAGTCACTGACTGGCTGAGCGGGTAGTTCCTGTGGGCCTGTGATGATTCAGGAGAGCAGATGCTGACAGAGAGATGATACATCTGGGTCTATGTCTGACCTATATATCACAGGTATCTGGCATTGTTAGCAGTGTTTCTTTGTGTATCTTTGTGTGTTAGAAACATAGAAGATTGTAAGCAGTTAAAGACCACCTGGTCCATCTAGTCTAGTTTTGAGTTATTCAGGACATGGTGGCTGGAGACTGGCTGCATCCACCACACACACACACACAGGAGAATCTGCTTTTTCTCTTTGCCTTATTCACTCAGAAGTCGCCCTGGGATCATGTAGGACATTGGGAAGAAGCTGCTGAGCCAGTGTGATAAATAACTCCCCTGGTGTCTGACTGGCCATTCATGAAGGAGCGGGAGTCAGTCACTGATAAAATTCAGGTTAGAGTTAGAGCTTATCGATTCCACAGCCCTGCAGACACCATTCAGTTTTAGGGGTCTATTTTTCCTATAGAATAGTGGGAAAGCATTGGGTAGATGGACCCAGTAACCCAAGTACAGTACATGGGTAAGGTTTGGTACAGTGAAAAGAGGCTTGCACTAGAGGCAAGCTACTTTTAGTTCCTGTGGACAACACCATGTGCCATTCTCGAACCAGTGAGTTGGCAGGTGCCCATAGGTCTGGTGCCCCATTTCAGGCTATAACATACTAAAGGATGCCAGGTGCAATGCATCCAGTGTCTCCATCCCAGTGTTCTGGATCTCCAGACATATGAAAACAATTTATAAAGGATGTGGTGATCATATGGAGTATATTCCACATCACTAGTGTTGAGTGGAGAGGCTGAACTGTTTGGGTCCAGCAAAAGTTCTCTGAACCAGAATGCTCGGCGATTGCAGCCGCAGGGAGTCAAAGATTGGATGCAGCCCTAGGGAGTCCTGGAAAACATGACTACAGTCATAGGATGGCTTGGGCGTTCAGGGTCAGAGCATTGACGAACCTGAACAGTTTAGTCTCTCCTCTCAACACTAACCACCACCAAAGGCCTGCTGGGGCATATGAAATAAGGTATATCATTATGGAGAGGTTTAGTTATACATGTTGTTTCACTGACTTAGTATTCACAGTTCAGTATACCGCAGAGCTTATATCACTTGGCATTTTGGCCATTCTAGGTCAGTATCTAACATGTAACTAGTGCAAGACTTTGGTGTCATCCAAAATGTTGCTGGTTTTGTATTTCATACCTGAATACATTGGAGTAGTGATATAATAAGCTGGGGTCCAATGATTTTCTCCTTCTGCTAGTTATTACTGCTCTTTATGTAACTTTTGTGCCCTTTCACCTCTATTCTTTTTGCTGTACATTTCAGGCCATGTCCCCGTAGAGCTCTGTATTATTATATTATTTATTTATTTTTTTTTTAGGTAGGACATAATGGACATGATTGTTCGAGGAAATGTATACTGAATCTTGAATAGAAACCCCCAATGTTTTATGTTGCCATTAATTCAAGAAGTAATTTTAGTTTTACAGAATACAAAAACACAAGCTGGAAAAAAATAAAAAATTACCGAAGTCTATCCATTAAAACAAAAACTACAAGCTCTGAAAACCACTCTTTTTGTACTTACATTATTCACTATCTGGAGAGCCGTAATTGTTCCCGTTATGCTAAATGTATAAATGTATACTATTATTTGATGCAATTAATTGCTGCTCACAAACGATTTAAGAGATAAAAATTGCATTATCACAAGGGGGTGTATGTTGACAATTAATGTTCGTCCTGAACTATTCATGTTGAAATTACCCAGAATTGCCGTTTTGTAGAATTAGCTATTCAGCGGGTGTTTTTTTTTTAAAATCTTCCCCCCACCCCTTAGGTCTTTTTAGGGAGAGCAGGGAAAAAAGCTACGAAAATTTGTATTCAATAAATTAAAATAAACACACACAGACACAAGGCTTATTCAGGGAACTGACGTCTTAATGGCTTTTTCTCTCTTTTAGAAGAAGATTACAAATTAAGCAGCTTTTAAAGACATTTTATACAGGATGCAGAGCGAGGCCTGGAATAGGCTCGCTATTCATTTCCACGGTAACCAAAAAAGTGTCTGTGTAAGAGGCCTATACTGTACAGGGAACAATAGGCCACACGGCCACAAGGACGGAATACCGAGGGGAGAGTAATGTATACTATTCATTTAGCAGGAAATTAAGTTTTTTCTTTTTTAATTAGAATCTAAAAAGCTCAGAACACAAAGTCAAGGAAGAATACGACAAAATGAAGACGTCTTGTTGTTAGGGGTTCCGCTGCAAATCTGCCAAAGTATACACATTTATCTCTGGTTAAAAAGAAATGGCAGCTGCTAAAAACAAAAAAAATGGCCGAAGGCCGTGCCTCGAAGATTTACAGTATGTGTGTCTATTACTTTGTTATGAGTCAAGATGTAGAATTTTGGGGCGGACGGTAGATATCTAGAAGATCGAGAGGTATATCTGGCTGCTGAGTTTTTAAAGGGTGATCACTAGATCTTAAAAGGGGTTATCCAGGATTAGGAAAAAAAACAAAAAAAAAACTACTATTTTCTTGCAAAAGCAGCACCACTCCTGTTCCCAGGTTGTGTGTGATATTACAATTTAGCTCAATTCACTTCAATGAGTTTGGACGTTTCATGCTGTTTCAGGAAGAAAAACAGCCATATTTTTCTAAGCCTGTTAAAGCCCTTTAAGGTCCCGATAAATGTTATATTTTCAATTACCATAACCCCCACTCACAGTGGTTTTGGAAGTTGTTATAAGGTGTATGGGGTTCTCCTGTCCAACCACTAACAGGTGATATCAGAGATAGGGTTCTTTAATTCTGGGAGAGATGAGCTATAGTCAGAGCTCTCTGGCTGCAGATTACCCCTCCCCTGCCCATAGAGAAAAAAAGAACACTCGGCCATGTCGAACATGATGGTCATAAGATCGTTCGGCCATAAGTTATTAAAGGTATATGGCCACATTCAGACCTCCTGGTACATACAGCTCAGGGGCAATTTAACAAAAATGATTAGAGGTAGCTTCCCATCACAATGGAAATGCCTTCTATACACCACTACCATACTTTGGACCCAAGTCCCTCTTTGTTCCTTACATGTATCTCTTTAAGACATAAGAAAGATGAGCATTAAAAAGCCTTATATATTGCCTTACAAAATATTATCATGGTTACTGTCTAAAGACCCTCAACTATTTAAAAAAAAAAACAAAAAAAACTATTTTTTTTAGGGCAATTGTCAACTTAAAAATGATTTCAGTTTATAGATAGGTCTACAAAAAAATAACTGTTTATAACAATGAACCTTATATTCTGGACCATCTAGGTTGGATGTCTTACCATGGATACAATCATAAGGTGGGTAAACTGATAGAGAGTTCCATTTACCTATCACCATTTGAGAAACTATGCATTACACCATGGCCACCAATGGGCTGTCTGACAGGTCCTTCAGAACGAAAAACTATAACCTCTCTCCACCGTGACAAAGATGAAGATCCCGAACAGAAGTTCGTTATTTGGGATTAGAAAACTATCGCTGCCTTCTTCCAGAAACACTAGCACTCTTCTTGTCAGTTTGTGTGTGATATTAAAGCTTAGTTCCATTGAAGTTAATGGAGGCAAGCTTTAATACCACTGAAGAATGGGTGTGGCTCCATTTTTGGAAGAAAGCAGCTATGATTTTCTACTTCCGGGTAACTCAGAATAGGGTATATAAAAACATAACTGGATAAACCCTTCAAAAAGGGGATTATTCAGGGAGCAGGAGAGGTATGACCCTTTACATCTTCCCTGGCAGCTCGCTTCCAGTTTTGTCTCGAGTTTTGGCTTGGCGAGTTGAACCAATGCCATCATGTGGCAGCCAGTATACAAACCAAGTTGAAACAATCTCCCCTTAAACTAATAAAAATGGCCAGGGTTTATAGAGTTGTCTTTTTCTGGAACAGTTCCCCTCTATGCAGTCTAAAAGGTCTGCCCTTTGTTCAAGAGAGGGCCATCACCTATCAACTTACGTGTACAGAGATTGCAGATTAACGTAAGTATACGGATTTCGGGGGGGGGGGGGGGGGGGTGACAATTACGAATCGGCAATGATGCGCCGTAATCCGATAACAATGTATGAGTTCATCTTTGCTATACGAGTCATAATAAAAACGCAAGGCTGATGAACGTATGAAGTCATACAGGAGAGATCTGAATATTTCATACTCTGGGATCCATACACTATACAATTTGCGGCATTATTCAGCTTCACTGGGCATCTCGAGGGTTATGAAGAAAAGTACTTCAGTTTATTCATGGCTACAATTTCTTTTGTCACACCAAAGCGATATAGTTGAGACGTTCTAGCCAGCTAGCAGTCTGTGGCGTGAAGTCGGAGTGGGTAATTAGTAAACATGGCGTTTCTCTGCTAGCTCATTGGCATGCGAGCCGGACGGAGGGAGCCTCGTTTAAAATGCAGCCTGACGGAGCTTTGCGGGCTGCAAACCATTTGTTAGCTCCTATTGAAGAGGCTTCGGGGCCAGTGGCAATTAAACTGGAATTAGTGTTTGGAATGAGATACAGCAGATTCATACCGAGGAAGGGAGAGGGGACGGGTGGAAGTGTTAAGGGGGGCAGCCTGACTTCTGCAGAGTACCTTTTCTTTTTTTTTTCTTCTTCTTCTTCTTCAAGCCTTTCACTCCATATCCTCCCTCCCTTTTCTGGCTGTGTTTACGGGGCAAGAAAAAATATATATGCAACTGATGTGCTAGAGATAGTGTAGCAATTTGTTGAAGAGCAATTATAGCAAAGCCCCTCCAGCGCAGTGTACACAGAGAACCTTAACTGTAGATCTTCCATAAAGAATGCGATTTCTCTCAGTAGCCGCCATCTAAATGAACTGCTAAATTTCATGGCCCCTCAGATTTTGGACGTGTTGTCAGGTTGTGACGTAAGGGATGAACAGTGAGGCGCTAAGGCCGTAAGATCCTGGACAGGACCAATTTAAATAGTGACAAGTAGGTTAGGGCTTCATGATCATGGAGGACAGGTGCACCGAATAGCATTAGAATTACATAATCCTCAGGTCCACACCATTCTATGGAGAAGAGGGCTCTAATCCATAGGCAATAGCCAGTTGTTTAATGTAAATGTGATTTGCACCAAGACCTCAGCTGTTGTGATTCATAAGGAAAAATATGGAGATCACAGATACCAGGTCTTGGAATATATCATGTTCTGCATCTGAAGCCAAAATACACATACTTCTACATCAAGAAGAGGAGGAGAGAAGTTGTTGTGTTGTCTGTGAATCCCTATAGTAAAAGTACAATACTCGGAATGAATAATGGACAAATAAAAACATTGTATCACATTTCATCCGAGATTTATATTCACGTCATGGGCTTTTATTAAAGTGATGGGAGGGCTCAGTGTAGTGGTGATTTACAGTTTGGTACATTCGATCCTGCTCTTTTTATAGGTACGCTCTTTGCGAACACTTCTACCACTAGGAGTATTCTCATCACGCAATTTTGGCAGCAGAAAAAAAAAATCAATAGTTCTTGCGGATGATTAGACATGTTAGTGATAACTATGATGATATATGCTTTAAAGGAGGATGAAGTGGACTTTGATGAATGCACAGGTGTATAGACAAAAACAGGAGGCTACAGGGCTGATATTGTATACTTCATAGCCTTAACAGCGTGAAAGTCTTATTGAAACTTACTTGATGACTTGTCCAGGACTGGAAAAGTTTGTCCCCCCCCCCCCCCCCCCAAAAAAAAAAAAAAAAAAAAAGAAGAAGGATAGCACCACACTCTTTGGAGTTTATCCTGAAAACTGTCTGACCATAGATTGGTTGTCTATCTTCTTTAGATTTGTTTAGCCAAAAATGAGCCTGACATGGTATCATGTTTTCTGGCATCAATAGCATTTACTATATATTCCATTGTGGTATCAAAAGGTGCATATACTGTACTTATGGGTACAAACACAATGGGCGTATCTGCAGCGGATTTCTCGTTGCAAATTCGCAGCAAAACCCGCTGCCGATCCCTGCCCTGTACAATCTATGGGCAAACAAATTCGCAGCGGAATGGACAGCCCGCCCCGTTAACTTTCCACCACCGGAGCGTATACATCACCTTCTCCACGCTCCGGCTTGCTTCGGAGGTCCCAGCACGTCCTGCTCGGCCAATCAGTGCGCTGCCCCGCCACAGCGCACTGATTGCTTGAGCGGGACGTGAAGGCGCCGAGAGCCCCGAAGCAAGCCAGAGTGGAGAGCAGGTGAAGTATACGTTCCGGCGGCGGGAAGTTAACAGGGCGGGCTGCTGACATACTCCCAGCAGGATGTCGATCCTGCTGCGAGTTTGTCTGCCCATAAAGTAAACAGGGCAGGGATCCGCAGCGGGTCTCGCAGCAAATTCTCAATGAGAAATCCACTGCGGATATGCCCAGTGTGTTTGTACCCTAAGGGTGCGTTCACACCTACAGGATCTGCAGCAGATTTGATGCTGTGTTCAGTTATTTAAATGAAATCTGCTGCAGAAAATCAGCTGCAGATCCTGTAGGTGTGAACGCACCATAAAGGGGTATTTCACAGCTTGGATGAAAAACTTTAGGCAGCTGTGATGCAGTTTCTCCTTATATGCCCCTCAGCACAGTAAAAACAAGCAAATAAGTAGCCCATGTGGATACAAGACTACAGTTCCCATCATGCATTGCTGACTTCTACTTCAAACCGTTCCTTTCCACCTGTATTTCTTCGACTGCCTCGGTGTGTCGACATTATTGGGCAGCTCACATTGGGTTCCCTTACTGCTGAGTCTCTCTCATTCATTCCTAATTCCTATCACCTTCTGTTTCATAGACAAACACCTCACCCTGAGCACGATCAGCCAAAAAAGGGAAAGCTCATCTACAGTTTGTGGCTGCGTTCACACTACGTATATTTCAGTCAGTAAATTTCAGTCAGTATTGCAACCAAAACCAGGAGTGGATTAAAAACACAGAAAGGATCTGTTCACACAATGTTGAAATTGAGTGGATGGCCGCCATTTAATGGCAAATATTTGCTGTTATTTTAGAACAACGGCTGTTATATTGAAATAATGGCTCTGGCCGCTTGCTTCACTGTGTGCTATGGGAAGCTCTGATGCGGGCGTGCGCTGATGCGCCCACATCAGAGCTCTGCGGCCAGAAAGATGATCCGGTCAGAGACTGGCCGTTCCGTGACCCGGCCGGGGTCACGGAGCGGCCGGTCTCTTACGTAGTGTGAACATAGCCTTAGGCTGGGTACACACACGGTATATTTCAGGCAGTATTTGGTCCTCATGTCAGGTCCTCATAGCAACCAAAACCAGGAGTTGATGGAAAACACAAAAAGGCTATGATCACATAATGTTGAAATTGAGTGGATGGCCGTCATTTTACTGCAAATATTTGCTGCTATCTTAAAACAACGGCTGTGGTATTGAAATAATGGCAGTTATTTACCGTTATATGGCGGCCATCCACTCAATTTCACCATTATGTGAACATAGCCTTTCTGTGTTTTTAATCCACACCTGGTTTTGGTTGCTATGAGGACCTGACATGAGGACCAAATACAGCCTGAAATATACTGTGTGTGAACCCAGCCTGTAACCGTCGGCCTACAAGATAACGAGCTATGAACATCATATTTTGGGCCAGCAAGGGATAAGCAATTATGTACTTGTATTTTTCACTTATATACTCCAAGGGAGTAGATAACCCCTATAAGACCAGTTCTGCCAACTAACTGAACACTTACAGGGGTACTGTAAAAATGTTTTCTAGTCAACTGGTGTCAGAAAGCTTTACAGATTTGTAAATTACTTCTATATAAGAATCTCAAGTCTTCCAGTACATATCAGCTGCTGTATGCCCTGCATGAAGTGGTGTATTCTTTTACGTCTGACACAGTGCTCTCTGCTGCCACCTCTGTCCATGTCAGGAACTGTCCAGAGCAGTAGCAAATCCCATAGAAAACCTCTCCTGCTCTGCACAGAGGTGGCAACAGGGAGCAGACTAGAAAGCATACACCCCTTCCTGCAGGGCATATAGCAGCTAATAAGTACTGGAAAACTTAAATATTCTTATAGGGAAGTAATTTACAAATATGTATAACGTTATAACACCAGTGGATTAAAATACTATTTTTTTTATTTGCCCCTTTAAAGAAGCAATGATTGTTTTTAGCTTATTTTAATTGCTTAAATCAAAACTCAATTTCTTGTTCCAATTATATGATGGGCGCAAATTCACACACATCAGCAAAATTCACAGAAAATAATTACTGATGTGTAATCAATATAAATTGTTGGCCATTCTGGGCTCAAAAGGTCACAATTTGCGGTAAGGAAAAAAAATGACTGATGTGCAATTACAAGACGCTTAACTTCCAGCCAAGTCTATGTTTTTACTTTCCTTTACTCCTGTTTCTCCCCCGCCCAGTCAGTGTTTCTTCCTCTCCAGACCATCTCTAAACTACTTATGTCCCATCCTCTTTTTTCTTCACAAAATGTTTCAAAAAGCAAATTTAGTTTTAAGAAAGTTGTACTGGGGCATGCAGCGGTGTATAAAATCCTATAATCATAACTAAGTCCTCCTCTTCCTTTATACAAGTCATGTGACCTCAATGTTCGAGATCAGTGGTATGGTCATGTGACCACCAATGATCACCAGAATTGGCCATATTATTCAGATGATTGCCATGGCCTGTCTGTGTAGGTAATGACATTAGGCCAGCACCTTCCAACCTCAAATGTTTAGGCCTGAGAAATGGCAGTTGTCCCCAAAATTTTGCTAAAGATTCACATGTCATTTGGCTATTTATTTTTGTCTCTATAAAGTTGCTTGTTTGTTCCAGAACTCACTTCCCATTGGGGCAGAATTTCTAATGTGTTCCCATCAGAAAATTGACAAGCTTTAGTCCACCTTCCCTGTCTGTTTTGGCGCTCCAACATGTTTAATAAAGGCATGCGACACAATTTTTCCAAAAAAAACCACCACAACTGACAGATTTATTATATTAACCCCCTCCCGCCGCTGGGCAGTAAATTAACGTCACTGCAGCCTATGCCTGAAGCTGCAGCTACGTTAATTCACGCCGCAGGATGACACAGGCGCAGGAGCTGTGCTTGTGTCATCCACGGTGGGTCCTGGTTATCAGTGATAGTCAGAGACCCGCCGCAACTCTCAGCAGCAGAGCCGCTCTCCGGTGCTGAGTCTCAACCCTATAAGTCAACGGTCAGCACGACTGCAGCATCTATAGGGCTTCTGACAGAGAATTCTCCCTCTACAGAGAGAGAATTCTCTGTTGGCTGTCCATCGTGGCTCTGCAAAGTGATCGCAGAGCCACGATGGTAGCCATGGAAACCTGAAGCCTGAGGCTTCCGGTTTCCTGGCTACGGAGGCCGTGGGGGGAGGGAGGGAAGGCTGGGTGCGTGGCCATGAGCTTTGCCCCCTTGCCTCTCTCCCCTGCATCTGTCACAAGATTGTAACAGCGGCAGAGGAGAGGGGGCAGACATAGGGACATCAGCTTATGGAATCATTATGATCCCATAAGCTAATGTCCTAAAACGACCTGGGCATTGATGCATCAATGACCCCAGGTCGTGAAAGGGTTAAGCAAACTGTAGGTTTTTTTGTTTAGTTTTTTTACACAAAACCCCAACAAAAATAGCATAACTGCTTGAAATTGATGCATTGTTAGTCAAGGAGGTCCATTATGTTTACAGGCCTATCCGGGGATGAAGAGATGAACTACAAGGCTTGTGCACCTATACCCACTTCTCTTGCCGCTTAAAGTGTGCTGCCATTCCACTGTAGGGGTATGTGCACACGACACAATTTGGGCGGAAAAGTAAAGTCTGCACAGTGGTCTCCGCTAGAAGTTCCGCCTATCCCACAGTCCCACAATGATATTCTTATGTCAATTCTTTGGGCAGACGGCGGATTAAGCTTTAGAATATTATTGAGTCTATGGGACAGGTGGAACTTTAAGCGAAGACCACCACATGGACTCCACTTGAAATTTCCACCCAAATTCTGTGGTGTGCACGCACTCTTAAAAGAGACCTCCTCAGATGTGGGGAACCACAATCAGAGGTGTTGCAGTTTCAGAGCACCATGACTGCCAAAAAGGTGTCTGGGCACTGCCCTGGCACCAAACCACCACTGCTTTATAGACCTTTTTTGGTCCTAACCAAGAATCCATCCTGAATACAGCCACGCATACTGTCCATAGCAAAACTGCTACTCATACGCAGCTTGTATCAGATGTGTATTAGTGTGTGATGTACCATGATCTGTATGATATTTAATATGTCTAATTCCCAAACAGACATGTCAGGCTGTAACTATTGATTCACATATTGATTTTGTCATCTTAATTCTATACATAAAAAAGAAAAACCCTGCATTATTACAAAATATCAATTGCTCACCAAGCTTCAGCTATAGAACCAGATACTAGACTGCGATGAGGAATACAATGATGATAATAACAAGATAGGATGGAAATGAGTAGTCTCTTCAGACCTTAAAATGAGGCAATAACACATATTCTGAGGCGGCATCCCTGTGCTAGACGGGATTTAATTTATTCCTGAGGCCATCTGGCCAGCGTGAGCACAAAGACCTGTCCCTTGTGAATGAGAGGCCATATTTGTCACACCCCCTTCACCCTGACCTCACTGTCCCTAGTCTTTTCAAACAGGGACAAGCCAAGGTTCATTCTTTTTCCTCTGTCCATTGTCTACATCCCCAATGGGTTCCAAAGAGAGGGGCCGCCACTAACAATCATGCTAGGGACGTCCCCACGGACGGCTGAATGCAGCCAGTGACAGAGAGACGTTAAAGCCTTTGACACCAGAGAGGCTGCCATCCTACTGTAACAAACATATTTAACCTTTGTGACTTCTGAAAGGTTAAGAGGGGCAAAGCTTACTATGGAGTCTACCTATTAGAGGGTATAGTGTATAGTCTCCAGTAATCCACCATGTTATCCATTGAAACATCTCCAAAGTCTACTTGTAAAAGACACTCGAAGCAAAAGACAGATGAGCTTGTGATATTTCTGTAGACCGTTGAACTACTTTGTTACGATATAGTATTAAATACATTTTAATCTATCCTTGACCCATACAAGGTATATTATGGGATCTTTTGCCTTCAAGGCTTGAATAGATACAGGGAAACAGCTGCCATGTACAGCGAGCTGAATAATACATGCCACCTGGACTCACACCCCTAATTGGCCCCGACTCCAGTTGTGCCAGTCTGTCCAATGAGAATGACGTCTCTCGTCAATCTCTGCAGGCCCGGAAATTGCCAATGGTTTTCTGATGAGACGCCAAATAAACAAGGAAACAATTGTTCCCCATCAGTGCATTAGCAGTGTTTCCTCTTTTTGTATACATCCATTACATGTTGGGATATTTATACCCGTGTATGTATGTAGGCATGCAAATAGCACAGAAAGTACTAAAAACAATTGCCAAATGCATTTCAGAGATATTTTGTCAAGGCGCAGAGTTCCTGGTAATGCACGGGATAGTAGAATAAGTAATAGTATCCTCAGACAGCATAAATATGTACATGGCTCTACACACAAGCAGTACATTTTGAGACCAGGGCATGTTTAAAAAGACCCCATTAAAGGGGTTATCCAGGGCTACAAAAACATGGCCACTTTTGCACCACTCTTGTCTCCATATCATGTGTTTTGCAATGAAGCTCCATTTACTTCAATGGATCTGACCTCTTAAAACCCCACCCAAACTGGAGACAAGATTGGTGCAAAAGTGGCCATGTTTTTGTCATGCAGGATAACCCCTTTAAAGGGTTTGACCACCATGCAGTGACGGCAGAATAAATGATTACTGGATTGTTCTTTGGCCCTTGTTTCATTCATTACTCTGTTGCACATTAGCTATTACATTGGAAGGTGTGCGGATGATGAACAATGATTTTAACAAATCAAAATTACACAATTATCCAATGAACGAGGCTATTGGCCATTCTGTTTGGTGTACTAGGACATGTTAAAAGGCACAATGCCGGCTGATCGTTGTCTTTCAACATGCTGAAATGACACAATCATGTCAGTGATAATCTGCTGCCCGTCACTCCATATAATAGGAGCGGCAGCAGCAGACTGTCACTTCAAATGGGCCACCCGGATGATCTAAGGATCGTCTGGGCAGCCCCTCCCTCAGCCACCCCTCCCTCCCCCCTTCCCAAGCGGGGAACAAGGAGGAAGAGAGTGCTGACCTGATCTGGTTGGTGCTTGCTTCCTCCTTACATTGGGCCGTGTAATACGGCTTTTGCGCTTCTCACCAATTATCTGCACAATTGTTACTAGCATTGAGCAGAGAGAACTGTACAGGTTTGACAATGTTCTTGGAACCCGAGTGATTGACTCTCCGCAGTCCAGAAGTTGGATGCCGCTCTACTGAGACCTGGAAAACATGGATGCAGCCTATGGCCGAACATTTAGGCCTCTCTACAGGTTCTACATACTATTGGTTATAACCATCAGATTTGTTTTGGTTTTATATGCCCATTGTCCATACAAATTATGTATAGCAACAGGGCCTCCTGTCTAAGGCAGAGTCCTTTGTCCTGTACAGTACACTCAGCAGTATAAAAGGAACTCGTACAACACTGCTGCTTATCTCTGACTTGTACAGGAGCAGGGACTCTTGCCTTTGATGGGGTCCTTACTCCCGTGTGAGTGAATTATTCAGAAACAAAAAGGTTGGATTCAAATCCAATTTTTATTTAATTTTTTCTTTAAATTTTGGGTATAATCCAACTCGTACCAAACCAGTTTACTCATCACTAGTTCTGACTCATGTAAATCTGTTTAATCAATTGCAACATTTACCGTTCATGCATCAGATACAAGTAAACCGCCAAGACCGTTGTTTATTAAGTATGTGTTTGTTCATGTAATACAAATGATTGTGGAAAAATGCATTTTGACCGTATGCCCTGGAGACTGCTCATCTTATTGTGGACAAATCTTTAAGATTAGAAAGTACCCCGACTTTGGGCACAGAAGCAAATTAGAGTTGTTATCTACTTAATGGACTTCATAAGGCAGATACAGTACGTGCTATTCAGATAAGAGCTCTGTCCCATCTGGTTGTACAATAAGAATTTTCGTAAGTTTGCTTTAATACAAGGACATGAGGAAGGATGGGGCTCTCCCCAATTCATACATCACATCCTATTAATTACTTTTTTTTTTTTTCACTTTTCTTGACTATTTTTTTTTTTTTTTAAACTTTTATTAGAGGCCATTATAAAACTATTCACTGGTCATAAATACATCCGCCATATCATGCGGTCATAATAACTAGCTAGCTGCTCCAGCCAAATACAGTTGTTGATGAGGAGTGTAAATAAGATTTCCCCCCAGAGCTTTAAAAAGGAGGGAAAAGGGAATATCCCCTTCTGTTCCCTCTCATTTCCCTTGTTTCCTGAAGAAAAATAAGTGTGGGATAAAGACAAGGGGGGGGGGGGGACTTTGTGTCTGCATACTGATCAGACCCTCTATATACAAAGAAGCAGGGCTTTAGGTCAAAGCACGAGATGACCCTGTGACTGGACAAAGCTTATAATCAATCCTAAAGCTTTAAAAAGAACTATTCTGGAACTCGGTGTGAAAAAGAGTGTTGCTATGGAAAGATCAATAGTTCTGTTATTTTATGTATCGCACTATTCTCCGACAAAAAAAACAAAAACAAAAAAACACACCATTCTGAATAAACGGGAACAGATTGAATGACATGTGATCGGACAAAAGGAGGGCAGCCCATAGGTAGTAAGACATTCACTACACAATAAATTACAGTCACCCAAGAATCCCTGAACAATTCCAGCCCTTCTTCAATGAGAAAAAGTTACCCGGAGTCAAAGACGTTGCAGGAATATGTAATAAATGATAAAAGTCAGGATGAGAAGGAGGACGACGTGTTGGTCAATGCCAGACTACAGAAGGGGTTAATCTAAAAGGAGCACAATGGCAAAGTACAGGGAAAACCTGTTCTCAGGCCATAATCATGTTGCTTTTGTGGACTTGAGGCGAAAGGTCAAATCTGCCAAACTGCTAATCCCCAACCAATGGCATTGTCATGGGAAAATATGTGGGGTTTGTGGTGGGGATTACAAATGGAGGAGGGGGCACTGTAAAAGCTAAAGACAAAATTACATAAAAGGAGTAGATCAATGATGAAAAGCCACTTCAGTCTCTGAGTGGCAATAAGTAGGGTGGACCTGGTATTATTCTCACTCGAGGTGGTCATTTTAAAAGGAATGAGATGTTAATGCAATGTATCTATTTAGCATATATGTGACAAGATGTATTGTGGTTGTATACAGCTGTTTTCTTCCCCAACAATAATGGGTTGTGTAGGGGGATATGTGGTATAATATGAATAAAATACCAGAAAAAAAAAAAAAAAGACCATTCTATCCGTTATATCCATAGAGATCAGTGATGCAGAAGGAGCAACATGTCTGAAGCTAGTCCTAACCAGATTAGGGCATTTAGGCTTAAGGGAACAGGGCATTACTTTCATGCTGCCTAAACCACAAGTTATCTTAAGTATCAGGAGAAATCTATCATTAAATATCTTTTTATACCATGTATACTTAAAAGCTAGGACATCTGCCATAGCTATACGGTGAGGGTATCTGTTTGGGTATAAAAATTAAAAACATTTCTTGAACATGCCCGTTCCTTCATCTCAGGTCAACAAAAATATTAACACACCCTCATTATTATGGCCTCCCATTTTAAGGCCCTATTTCACAAAGCGATCATGTGTATTTGGCCGATTATCGGCCATTACGGCTGATAATCGCTTTGTGTAATTAAAGGCTACCATTAGCCGACATGAACCATGTCGGCTGATTATGGTCTTTCAACATGTCGTAAGATGAACAACATGAAGAGCAACGATCTGCTGTCATTGCTCAGTGTATTAGGAGTGGTGGCAGCAGACTGAGGGTACTATTACATGGCCCGATGTGGGCCTGATAATAACTGTAAATGAGCGCCGATCTGCTAGATCAGCGCTTGTTTACTGGGCCTATTACACGGCCTGATAATCGTTTAACAAGAGCTGCATGGACATAGTTACCGATGTCCTTGCAGCCCTTGCTTAAACTGTATACATTACCTATCCATGCTGCAGGGCTCCTCTTGCACTCTGCTTCTCCCCGGGTCCCACGTGCTCCAGCTTCAGAGCGGCCTGTCTCAGCTAGCAGCCTGCTCAGCCAATCACTGGCCACGGCGGTCCCAGACAGTGATTGGCTGAGCGGCCTGTCAGCTCAGACAGGCCACTCTGAAGCTGGAGCACGCGGGACCCGGGGAGAAGCAGAGTGCAAGAGGAGCCCTGCAGCATGGATAGGTAATGTATGCACTTTGCATATCGTCAGCTGCGCACCGCTATTACACATAGCGATGCACGGTCGGCGCCTGACAATTATAGGTCCAAACCTAACGATGGGCTGATCATTGTGTTTATTACACAGAGCAATAATCAGCCGGATAGGGCTGATTTGGCAGATTATCGTTCCGTGTAATAGTACCCTGACACTCTCTCCTATGGGCTCCTCGGATGATCTAAAGATCGCCCTGGGAGCACCCCCTGTGGCTCCCCGTGCCCTCCTCCCCTTCCCGCACTTACCCGTTTGCTGTTGGCATGTGTAATAACGTCGGCAGCAAACAGGAAACGAGTAGCAAGCAAGTACTGACCCGACGCCACTTGCTCCCAGAGATCGCCTCGTGTAGCAGGGGCCTTACACTCTTGGGACTCTCCAATCCACTCTCAATAATAATAAACCAATCTGCCGATCACTTTACTGGCTATCTAGTACTCCGTTCAAAATACTACTGAAATTCAAGGTATCTACGACTTATCCACTCCAAATATCCCAATATATCCTTGTGTGTATTCTCTTCAGGTAACTTCCTTCTGTACTGCTGTAGGCATACCCCAACGCATCTGTAAAACTAACCTGAAAACCCTACAATAACCTTACATGAGCAGGACTGTAAGCCCTTGCAGTCAGTGCCCTCTATCCCTCCCGCTGCCCCAGTCTGTCTCATTCATGTTTATGGTATTTGTTTGCGTTATTTAGTTAAATTTAATAATAATAATAATAATAATAATAATATTATTATTATTATTATTATTATTATTATTATTCCTGTAACACCCTGGAATATTTCTTTCCTTAAAATAAATAGGAGAAATGCCTGTTGTTTTTTTTTTATGGATCCTTTGTGGACTTGTCTTTCTGACTAGTTCTCACCTATTTTGGGATGCTGATGTGATACTGTATAGAAACCACAAGCTGCTGCAGTCAGACGCTGCCACATCAAGGTCACGGGTAGGGAACAGCAGAGTTGAACACAGAATTCGGGAGGACTCTGTTTAACCCTTATAAGTAGGCAGACACTTTATACAGGGGACATGTATAGGGCACATTTGAACAGGTTGGGCCAAAAATACAGACAATATGGTTGTTGGTCAGAGATTTTCCCGCTTATAAGGAAATCAATGGAGCTATTATATTGGGCATTAATAAATTCTTAGTCTCTGAGCCTTTTACATGGACCTTTTAGTCAGACAATCTGCCAACAATTACAGTTTATGGAGTAAAAATAATCACCAGACGTTTACATTATTCCAGTGAAATCTATGCAAATTCTGCTGGTTTATAGGAGCCATATATCAGCCTAGATCAATATTCTCAAAGTCAGCCCAATGAAAGTAATGGCTGCTGGGAGTCTATTAGTTACGGGACATTGGGGCTTCTTTGGACCTTTACTATGAGCCTCAAAGTGATTTTTTTTCCCCCCAAATCCCTCCATTCATCCAGATTTTATACAATGGTCACGTGTCTAGGTTTTAAAGTCTTTGTTGTAATACGCAATGCCTATTAGCACAGAAATAAATCTAAATATATTTATCTAATATAAAACCTGTGGCCTTCCGGGTGATGCAAAACTACAACTCTCAGTATGTCCAGACAGCTGTTGGATGTTTGGGTATGCTGGGAGTTGTAGTTTTGCAGCTGGAAAGCAACAAGTTAGAGACCACTGCTGCTCACATTTTAGATGACAACTGGAGTGGCATTTAGTGAGGACTGTTCTCAATCTCTAGGGTTCCGTATAGACTATGTATAGACTACTACAGCAGAGGCGGTGGCATGTTACAGCCTAAAGCACTTGCATGGGAGTGGGGAAAGAAGATAGCTGTTAGTTCTCTGTGCTGGTGTCAGGATTTATTGAAAAGAAATTATTATATAAATAAAACTTAAATATACTGATAAACAGTATAAGTTGTATTGATTAAAAAAAAAAAAAAAAAAAAAAAAGAAGATCAAGCAGTGTAATACAATTCACATTCCTGCAATGTTGTAAAGAACATTTCCTATGAGTGTTTGTAAAGAACATCACTCCTCTTCCTCTTCTCACACATCCAGTGTTATGACTCTCTAATCCATATTACAACTTCTCATCTGGCACAGTGTTCTGCACATTTGAGGCTGTTAGCAATACTGCCACCTAGTGTCCTGCGTAGATGAATGCTGAGCGGTCAGCCAATTGCTATCATGTTATTTATGTAAGAACATGTGCCAGGCACGCTCTCTCTCAGGCGCATTACAGCTGGGATTTTTTTTTCCTGCTTTCACAGCAGAATTCAAATAATCTGAAGTACACAGCTTAAACTAGTACGTACCGAGACAGTCAGGAGCTAGATCACTGAAGAGTTAAGCAGGCTACAGGAGGAGAACTGGACTCAAACTACTGTGACTACAATCTGCTATACACTATGATTGATGTAATGCAGATCGCACATTAATAATACATTTTCGGTTGAGTAGCAATTTTGAAGGACACAAAACTCCTTATAAACTTTATCAGTCAGCGCTCTGGAGTCTATGGCTGGCACCACACCCTGACAATCAGATCCAGAGGGAAAATCTATACAGAGGGTTTGTATTCTAATCCTAGATGCTCCTGTACAGGAAAATGGATGGTGGGATGAAGTTTATTTCACTCTCAGGTTCTACTAAGCAGAAAGTCAAATTTTCTTACCATAAACTGCTTAAATGACATGATTTTACCTGATTCTATGTTACTGTGTAATTATATTTCCTCTTACCTATGCAGTGCCAATGCTGGTGTGCTTAAAAGGGTTATCCAGCGCTATAAAAACATGGCCACTTTCCCCCTACTGTTGTCTCCAGTTTGGGTGGGGTTTTGAAACTCAGTTCCATTGAAGTAAATGGAGAGCTTAATTGCAAACTTCACCTGAACTGGAGACAACAGTAGGGGGAAAAGTGGCCATGTTTTTGTAGAGCTGGATAACCCCTTTAAAGGGACTCTGTCAGTAAGTTTAGGATGCCCTATCTCAGGGTGGCATAAGCTAGTGACAGAGAAGCTGTACAGAATAATGTATCACTTACATTGTACTGTGCAGCTGATTCAGAGATATCTCCCTGAATAACATGGACAGTAAGTAGTCCACTCCATTATGTGCATGAGCCCAATAGTCCTGGATATTCATGAGAAGCAGAAAACTCTGCCCACCAGCTGCTGATTAGCAGTTATCTATCCATGCTGTGTATAGGCAGTCAACCTATTATCCTGCATATTAGGAGAACGGCTGAACAAAATAATGTACTGTAAGTAATACACTGATTTCTGTTTCTAGTTTATGCTGCCCTCATATTTAAGACGGACCTAGTGAAAGATTCTCTTTAAAGGTAACCTGCCATAACAGTCTCTATGAAAAACTGATAGGCTCCTTCATTACAAAGAACTACAGTAGGTTTTATTACCCGACCTGGCTCAGGTGAACAATAGGATTATCCTTGAATAGAAAGGGTCCCCACTTAGAATCAAGGTAAACCAGATGGCAGAATCTGGATGAAAGCTCCTCTTAACATGGTGATACAGACTACGTTATTTTAAGTTGCAGAATAAAATGTAGCCGTAGTAATATGGGAGCCTGTCAGTATTTCATGCTACCTGCAGTTATGTCAGCACAAGTCTGCTAACAGGTACCGTTTAACTTTGCTAAACCTTTACAAAATGTGCTTTGGGAGGATTCACTTTGTACAGGAGCAGAGACGTCTGGTAAAAGATAGGAGTCCCTGCCCCTGTACACTGAGTGGTGCGGCATACACTCACCTGGCACAGTGAATGTGAGCAGAGTGGCTAGGTATGCATACAGCATTGCTGCTCACCTCCCCTGAGGCTTCACACACAGTGTAGACCTCACCACTGTAAGGCTATATTCACATCTCGTTTTTGGCCCACGCTTTTGAGTCCTGTACAAAAGCAGTGTACGTCCGGCAAATTAGCAAAACATCATCACATAATGACTCCGTCCTGCTCATTCAAGTGGCCATCGGCCGCATGCCAGGCTGCACGTCAGCATCCTTTTTTCACGGATTCCTGACGTGTAGCCCAACGTGTGGTCAAAAATGAGATGTGAACATACCCTAACAGTTTTGTGGCAGCTTACATCGGGATTGTTCGGTGTCTAGGAAACTACATATGGACTGGGTACGGTGGATATAGCAGAGTGTAAGCAGTGATGCTTTCTGGACAAGAACAGGGACTAAGTCAGTCCCCTTGCATTTGTTATTTCCTAGGCAATCAACACTCCCAATGTAGGGGCCACAGAAACTACATACAGAAGCAGACTCTTGTGAGGCCTGAACTGTATCCCCAAAATTTGCTGGGCCAAGTCCATCACTGCTTACTTCTGAGTGGCGCATATTCAAGGAGGTCAGGCACTCTATGTAACCAAGCTGTGTATACACTATGGGGGACATTTATCAAACTGGTGTAAAGTAGAATTGTCTTAGTTGCCCCTAGCAACCAATCAGATTCCACCTTTCATTCCTCACAAATTCTATGAAAAATGAAAGATGGAATCTGATTGCTTGCTAGGGGCAACTAAGACAATTCTGCTTCACACCAGTTTGATAAATCTCCCCCCATATGCTCAGTGTATAGGGGCAGGGAGTCCTGTCTTTGACAAGAGTCCCCGCGCCTGTAAATTGCGATTTTCCTAAAACAAATCTAAAACAATCTGGATTTGGAGGAGTCTGAATCTAGAGCAAAACAGGTTCGTAACAAACTGATTTACTTATTTTTAAAAACTTAAAAACTTAATTTGCACAATGTACTGTAACTAGACTAAAAGGGTCAATTGTGTGTCTAATACTAACCATTGTGCGTCCTCCGGTGAGCTTCATATGCATCTTCTTTAGAGAATTGTGCTCCACACTGCTCACATACAAAGGCTTTGGCTCCAGCTGTTGAGAGGAAAAAAAATACATATTAAAAATGCTCTTCCGGTTGATATTTCATCAAATTACCTTAAATTTTACTTTATTTCAATCCAGTCTATGCTGTTTACTGAACGGTAACAAACCAAAAAACATATGGGTAACATCAATAACCAGGGTGAGAATCGTCAGTGCTCTAACCTCACATAACGCAATGGAAATAAATGCATATTTATTAACACATCAAGCTTTCTATCTGTATTCCTAGGATACTGCTGTGTGTATCACCATGAATCCTCATCACTCACCGGCATCTGTCATTTATAAATCATTGTCTACTCCTTACCTCTAAAGGGCACGGCTGTCAATTGTCTTAAGCATGACAGTCTGATCCAAAGACATAGGGGTTTACAGATAAAACACACAGATTATGTATGGGTGCACCTACTGTAAATACGCTCGCTTTTTTTTACCAAGGCTGAGAGCTACAACCATTCACCTAGTTAAGGGAGCGCTCTGTGACTTCTCATTAGTAAAATGGTGTAAAATTAAAAAAAAAAAAAAAAGAAGTTTATGAGAACCTGTCCATAGGAGTAGCCATCAATAGGTGGGAGTCCAACACACAAGGAATGAAGCCAGAAGCAGGCAGCTCCATAGAATAATAATTCCCTAATTTGTATAGTGCAAACTGATTCTGCAGAACTTCACATAGATTTGTCAATTTTGCTATATTGTCAATATTGCTACATGGTTAAATATAGATAACTAGGAATGGCTCCCATTTCTGCCCTGTCCTGTCCAGGAACAGACTGACTTAGCTCAGTGGACCTAAACATTGGCCCAACACGAAAACATAGGACTACCCCATTTGGAGCAGGTCACTATCCACTACAGTTTAATTCTTAAAAGAGGTTATATAGGGAACAGCCCACTTCCAGTTTTGTATCGTGTCATCCGAATACCTTCATACCCAACTTCAAGGGAGCAGGTTTTGATTGTGGGGCGGTATTATATAACACTATATTGCTCCATGCTGGCAAAGCAACATCTATATGCAGGGGCGATATACTATGTTGCTGAAGCATCATTCATACAGGATACTGGCTGCTGCATGTGGCTTAATCTCCATGCAGCATTAGGGGCACTATAGTACCACCACCACATCCCTTTCAAGCCAGGTTCGATGTGTGTGTGTGTGTGTGTGTGTGTGTGTGTGTGTATACAGTGTCGGACTGGCCCACCGGAGGATCCTCCGGTGGGCCCCCAGCTTTAGAACCTGCACAAACACCGACTGTCATGTTGTTTCTCACTGGTTCTTCCATTGGTGGGCCCCCAGGATCATTTCATTCCGACACGGTGTGTAGATTAGATAGGACCATGCAGAACCCCTTAAATGGATGATTCAGTGTGTGTGTATATATGGATAGAATAATGTATGCATGATTTTGTTTAAATTAAACCAATAGCAGTTCTCAGTTTTATCCACCCCTCCCACAGTCAAAAGATATAAAAAATACTGTCAATAATCCTAATAATAGTTTGCATATTTGTGTCATAAAAATTCCAGAGGATTTCAGAAATAAACACGCTGGCAATTTGCTAACAAGATGTGCATGTTCGGTCTGACTAGGAAGAACATTGTGTTCCAAAACAGTCTTCCGAAAAAAGAAAAAAAATACATACACACCAGCCAGTGAAGAGAGAACAATGAGTACAGACAGAGCTTGCTTTATGGCAGGCTCTTTGTACAGTCTTATTTACAGTACTCCTTATCAGTACAGGAACAGCCCCTGCCTGCCAAATTCAAATAGCTAGGACGGCGTGTTCCCTCAGCCCTTTTTTTTTTTTTTTTTTTATTTATTTTTTTTTTTTTTTTTTATATCATTGTCAACAAAACAAGGAGGAGGGAGGGGGGAAGCTACTAGAGCAGAGAATGAGTGAATGCAAGAATAGTTTCAAGGTTATTATTATATTTCGCAATTAAAAGTGGCACAGGCCAGAACCACATGTTCCCGTACTTAACTGGGTCATAGGTTATATTTACGCCAGCTTTGTAAATTTTATTTTGCTAGCTGCAAGAAAAATAATAATAATAATAATAATAATAATAATAATAATAATAATAATAATAATATATACACACACACACACACACACACACAATTCGGCACATGCATATTTCAGTCACAAATAAAGTTGAAAAGTATTCTGGCATGGCTCCAAAAAAAACAAAACAAAAAAACCCTAAAATTAGATTTTCTGGAAAGATGCCTTATGTAGAACAGGGGTGCATAACCATAACCATATAGTCCTATGTAGAGATCAACTGAAAGGCCGATCTCAGGTGGGCCCAGTTGGATGCAGCCCGAGGAAGTCCTAGAAAACATGGATACAGTCACTGCTATTCAAGT